>NC_056725.1:232099459-232116959 GCF_019279795.1 Protopterus annectens | reverse complement strand
ACATCCGGTTAAATAAGCTTACAGACAGTTAGCCTGAAAGTGCTTAATCTGTGTAGGCATTGCTTAATGCCTCTCAAACAGGCTTAATCCCACTTACTACTGCTTAAAAGTGCTTACTTTCACTTACCCCATGCTAATTTCTTTGAAAGAAAAGAAAAAAGGGGTGATAGGAAAGTGGTGAAAAAGGGGGCACACAGAGGGGAAAGACAATAGGGAAAGTAGCTAGGCATGCACAGGACAGGTGTATCGAAGGTCAGTAGCTGTATATTTCTTCTACAGAAACAGCTGTTCATATATACTGAATTTGGAGGTAGATTTGGACACTCAAACCCCTGAGAGAGGGGTGAGGACAACAATAATGTTTTGCGAACCCAGTTAGACCAGATTACATATGTCCAGTGGAAATGTCTGCAAAATGGATAGCTATGTATGGGGCAGAATTTTTTTGGGGGGAGAACAGATTGCCTTTTTATTTTTTTTAAGGTGAAAGTGGGATGTTGAGGAAGGATAATAGGTATATTTGGGGAGGTAGGTTGGGTAGGAAGACAGACTAGACAGACAAGACAGCATACAGGGGCAGAATATGACACATTTGTGGGGTAAACACCTTGGATGCGGAGGGGTGTTTCAAAATTGGAAGCCCTTGAGCCCCCAAATGGAAACTGTGGGACTGAGGTCCCCACCCATGAGCAGTCACCACTGCAACTTTACACCCCCGAAGGTGGCTGTACTGGGGGCTGAGCAGGAGGGGCAGGCCGACCCTCTAAATGCACCATATGGCCCTCAAGCTGGTGTAGCAGATCTTCAAACTCCCTTCGGAGTTTGCTACACACCAATTCCCAGACCTGACTTTGGGTGACAGGATCCTGTCCATGCCTGCTCCCACATGGGGATGAGCCTCATCCCCTGAGGCAGTTCCACATGAAGTTGGTGCAGGACCAGTGGATAAGGAGGTCCTGGGGTGAGTCCCAGATGTGCTGGGGACTTGTGCCATGGCCAGATGAGGTGGGAGAAGTGGGTCCACTTGGAATGGCCTTCCCAAACATGCTATGCTGTTGCAGTTTTAAAACATATGTGGGTTAGTAATAGTCAACACAATCCATGATTAGTTATAACAGCATGCATAGATATTCCCATTACCCCAAAACACCAGATTTGGAACAGTTGCATAGCAAACAGAACACATTCATACATGGAACCACAGTGGCCATTACAATGGCATGCAGGTTACATTGCTAGCAACAGGCCACCAATGATAGCATTAAAACAAGGAACATTAATAGCAACACATTTCAATATTTATTGAACAATGGACATATGTTCCGGCAGTAGGTTTGGTGTAAACATACCCATTGATTTGTGTATTTAGATTATTGTTGCAGGTATGGTGGGAGAGAGAGATGTCAATTAACAATGTATATACCTTGTAGTACGCACAACTTTAATGATCATTGCTCTAATCATTAATGTACAGGTATTATTACAATACCCAATGGCCATGGTTAGGGCAGTGGTATGTTTGTACACAGTGCATACTTCAACTGTCTTATAGCTAAATTATACATCTCTTACCTGGTAGACCTGTGGAAGGAACATTTGTTAACACTACCTGACTGTTTCTACACATATTCCCAGATTCTGAGTTAATATTATGGCACATACCTCTCAGTCTCTTAATGCACACACTCTGGACAAAGCTTGACAACATGGGGGTACAAATAGGGACATATTTTGAATATTGCTCTCATAAACTTAGAGAGTTGCTAGAGTGACAGGATTTATTTTAATATATATTTTCTGAATATTTTAAGGTCTGAAAATCAAATGCATGTCATTATTTAGTGACTACAATTCTGAGATCATCCCACTGATTTGCCAGGGGGACAGAGGAACAGGCAAAAAATATGAGCCAATTATCTGGACATTCTGAAAGAATCTGTACAGTTGAGAGGTATGATTATGCATGCAGCTTACTTCCACTCCCAGGATTCGAACCATGGCTATGTCTGCTAAAAATACACCCATTTAAGTTTCAGCAGAGTGTGCTATTTGGATATTGCTGTCTATTCTTTTGGTGTTTTCTGTCTAAGTCTCTCTTGGTTGTACAATCTGACCTTGTAATTACAATAGTCTTATACAGACATTCCTAGACATATTTTTATGTAGCACAGTGTGAGAAACAGTGGTTGACACAACAGTACTATTCTGATATCAGATGTTACTGAATGCTACATACTAGAGTAAATACTACCAGTCCAGGGTTTAGAGCTTTATTGCCAGGCAGTTACAGTTTTATGTAAGTATGACCTATATGGGACTATTTCTGTCATATTGTCTGGTTTATTCAGTACAACCAATATGCAGTTTTTATACTGCCAGGTGACTTTCTACTACTTTATATATATTTGATATGATTACTACAAGCAGAATTTTTACTCACCAGCCTTACGACGCAGCCTTTGCAACATACTAGCATGGGCTTCCTGATGCACAGCCCGCTCAGCTGCAGCTATAAGGGGAATGGAGAAATATTTAGGCATGCCTATCCATCATATTCACAGGCTGGACATTAGTAAACAGTTATTGATATGAGTACTTACACACTGCTGGGACATCACCCCTCTGCCTTGCTTCTTGGACCCACTCATCCAAGAGCTCCCTATTTCTCCACTTCAAGTCAGCATAGTCATGCCAGACCTGCTCATCAGTCCGAGGGATACCAGTGGCACTGGTGAGATTATAGGTGAGACGGTCCCAGGCTTCTGCTTTATACTGGGAGTCTTGGTACTGGCCCTGTGGCAGGCTCTCATCATGGCATTGTACCAGGAGTCCTACCATGATTTTGGACTCCTGTATGCCCCAGCACTGCACATGGAAGTGCATGCCCTCACCAAATCCTGCCATACTGCCTACAGTGGGAAGCTGCAACCAGTTATGAGCTGTATTCCCACCTGTGGGGGTTTAAATACATCATTTTCCTGCCGTTTGCTGTGATTGAATGATTTTGAATATGCTGAGCTAAGCTACGCTATGGGCAAACCTGCTTAGCTAAGGTTGGCAGTGCTTAAAGGGACAGGTACCAATGGGCACATCCACTTAGCTAGGCTACTTATTGCTTAGCAGTCATATTTACACAATGCTTACACCTGGTAAGCAGAGCTGTGCAATGCTTAGCATTGCTTATTTTTCATTTTATAGACTATCTGCGGTATGGCATTGATTCATCATTCATTACATATTATAAATTTGTTTACTGTCCCTGACATCCCCCATTCATTCATGAGCGACTATACTGTATGGGGCACTTGTGTTTATATGGGATTTCACAACTTTATTAAACTGACACCTCACATCTGGAACTAATACAGTGCTCTGGTTAACAAATATATGTTATTTAGTAGCTAATTATAAAAATAAATGTTTATGTACTACTTTCACATGAAAAATGCAAATTGGTTATAGTGAGTATTGAACTGGGAATGGCTGTTTGCAAAGCATACGCTCTAACCTCTACACTATTGAAATACTGCTTATGTTGGATGTCTCTTGCTATTTAACTTTTTGTGCTGTTTAAGCTGGACTAAGCGTAGCTGAGCAATGGGCACACCCGTGCAGCTATGCTTAAACTTTATTGCATTTATAAAAAAATAATTATTTGGTGTGTTATTTTATTTGTACCCTTCGGAATATCCCTGCTAATGCTGAACCTGTTATTGTATCAGGTTTCTGCTTTGTGGGATGATTGTCCCTTTTGGCTTTGTCCACATTCTTTACTCTGATGGGTTGGGAGGTGTGCTCTATGTGCTTATTCTACAGCTGTTATTCTGACATTTGTCTTGGTAGTGACAATTGTCCCTTATGGCTTTGACCAGACTTGTTATCCTGATGGGTTGGGGGTATTATGAGCATTCTTGCTCATTTTAAATTGCCGAAAGGTAATTCTGGAGTGCATGAGGCATGTATATTGTGAGAGCTCTGCTCTCACACACACACCCTGCACTCATACATGGAACAATGTCTGTTTTAGACCATGGCAGTGTGCCTTCATACATATGCATGGCGTGCTGCTGAGCTAAACAGGAACGGTCCCTGCCGTGCAGGAATAACTTATTCCTGCATGGCTGCTTGCTGAATCTCAGAGTATGAGTTACCAAAGCTTCCAGAAAAGGATCAAAGTGCTGCCCCTTTAATCTGTGTCAAATAGGCTCTTACAGGGAGATCTTTGGCATGCATTCAAATCCATTATGGGTCCTATCCTCTTTGGTTATTGCATCCCAAAAATAAAATAGCTCCATTAATAAGAGATCTAAATCTTCACCAACAGATAAATAAAACTTGATGGATGGACAGATTTGTTACCTTGTGCCCAGTTCATCTCTAGAGCAGACTTCCTCTGCAAAGTTAAACAAATTGAACACCTAGCATCATTCAGTTGATACCCTAGCATCATTCAAATCTATCTCAGATGGTTGGGTGGGTTCCCATAAATTTGTTCCTGAGCTGACCTGTTTTCCTTACCTAAGAAGGGGTTACAGCTTAACAGTAGGATTTGTAAGGTGAATGCAGTCTCAAAAGCCTTATAACTGTTATGAAGCTACAGAATGCCCAACAATAGCTATCAATTTCTTTGTTCAAGAATTAAGCACTATGGTCTAAAATCAAGAAAAAAATAAATACTGCAATATTTATTAACAGACACTACTTGGATAACTCTAGAAGAACCCAAGAGCCAACAACTTCTTTGTTCAATAATCAGGGACAAGTAAAACACACTGGAGGAACAAAGACACTCAGGGAACATTTGAAATATTATACTAATTCACTTAATAAAACAAAAAGTAGATTAATAAAGCAACATGTTTTGCATAAAGATGAATTTTCCTGAACAAAAATAAGTAGAATTACTAAGGTCTGGCATCACTAACTAACTCTAATCCTCAATGAGCTATCAAAAAATAAATAAAAATATAAGAGGCACATCTTAGAAATATGAGATAAAATCATGGACATTTTGCAAAATCAGTGATAGTTGAGAGGTATTCATTCCACCCCAAATGTATCTGTAGTAACAGTAAATGAAACAAAAAATAACATTTGGATGATTTACTGCAATCTTCAGTGCTTTATCGTGAAAAATCTGATTATGATAGGTAAGTCACAAATATATGATGTAAAATAAGAGACATTATGCAAAATCAGGGATAGCTGAGATGTATTCCTGTACCATAAATGTAAACCATTATGACAGTAAATTAAAAAACAATCTACATTTTGCTAGCCCGCTGGCAGTACCTACTGCAGCTACTGTCCCCAATTACTTTTTTGCCAACAAACATCTTTATTAAATTTTCACACATGACATAAGCAATTTGACATTTATATACATGAAAAAAAAAATATATATATATATATATATATATATATATATATACACACTTTATTCAGCTGTTCTTACTGTAACTGTCTTAGTTGTTGTTCTGCATGATATCTGTTCAGTCACTCTTACTCTGCACTCATTACTGCTTGTTAGTAGCCTTCTAATTTAATGTCTTCTGCACTTGTTTTTTAGTCATTTGTTAATTTAATTGCATTTAATTAAACTGTATTTGCTGTAATATTGCTACACATTTGTGCTAGCCTGCACTACATTTGAATTGTATATACTGCTGTTTAACTGCTTTTCTGTAAAATAAATAAATAAATACAATTTCTAAGCTTGTTTTCTGCCTTTCCTGTAACTAGTCTAGTCCACCAGAACAGTATGTAAGCTTCTGAGCCCCCCAAGCCTTTCAGTGTTGAAGGGAAGCCTTCTAGCTTATCAGTGTAAGTGGTAAACACTAGGTAGCCTATCTACCACAGGAGGAGAGGTTTCTGGCCCAGAAATTATAGTTTTTGGCCATTTGGGAAGCTTTTCCATCTCTTTCAACCTTCTGATTTAAAAGCTTGTGTTTACACTTGTTTCTTGCCTTTCCTGTTACTAGTCTAGTCCAGGTACAGGTTTGCTCTATCCAGGACTCTCTGTAAGCTTCTGAACCCCCAAGCCTTCCAGCTTATCAGTGGGAGTGGTAAGCATTAGGTAGCCTATCTACCACAAGAGGAGTGGTCCCTGGCCCAGAAATTGTAGCTATTGGCCGTTTTGGGCAGTTTTCTTCCATCTCTTTCAACTTTCTGGTTTGAAAGCTGCACTTGCGCTTGTTTCCCACCTTTCTTGTAACTAGCCTAGTCTAGATACAAAGCTGTATCCAGGTTTGTTCGTAAGCTTCTGAGTCCTCCAAGCCTTTCTGTGTTGGAGGGAAGCCTTCTAGCTTATCAGTTGGAGTGGTAAGCACTAAGTAGCCTATCTATCACAAGAGGAGTGGTTCCTGTCCCAGAACTTGTACCTTATTGGCCATTTGAGCAGTGTTTTTCCCCATCTCTTTCAACTTTCTGGTTTAAAAGATGAATTTACGCTAGTTTCCTACCTTCCCTGTAACTAGTCTAGTCCAGATACAGACTTGCTATATCCGGGTGTGTTGGTAAGTGTCTGAGCCTCCCAAGCCTTTCTGTATTGGAGGGAAGCCTTCAAGCTTATCAGTGGGAGTTGTAAGCATTAGGTAGAATATCTACCACAAGAGGAGTGGTTCCTGGCCCAGAAATTGTAGCCACTGGCCGTTTGGGCAGTTTTTATCATCTCTTTCAACTTTCTGGTTTAAAAGCCACACTTGCACTTGTTTCCCACCTTTTCTGTAACTAGCCTAGTCCAGATACAGAGTTGCTGTAGCTAGGACTGTTAATAAGCTTCTGAGCCCTGTAAGCCTTTTTGTTTTGGAAGGAAGCCTTCTCACTTATCAGTGGGAGTGGTAAGCACTAGGTAGCCTATCTACCACAAGAGGAGTGGTTCTGGCCCATAAATTGTAGTTTATTGGCCATTTGGGCAGTTTTTACATCTCTCTCAACTTTCTGGTTTTAAAGCCCATGTTTATGCTTGATCCCCACCTTTCCCGTAACTAGTCTAGTCCAGGTACAGATTTGCTGTATCCAGGACTGTTTGTAAGCTTCTGAGCCCGCCAAGCCTTTGTGTTGGAGTGGAGCCTTCTAGCTTGTCAGTGGTAGTGGTAAGTACTAGGTAGCCTGTCTACCACAAGAGGAGTGTTTTTTGCCCAGGAAATGTAGTTTATTGATCATTTGGGAAGCTGCCCATCTCTTTCAACTTTCTGGTTTAAAAGACCTCATCTGCGCTTGTTTCCCATCGTTCTTGTAACTAACCTACTGGAAAGCACTAGAAAGCCTTAAACTGATACAAGCCTTCTAACTTAAAAGAGAGTCTTTGGAGTGATTAAGTATCAGTTTTCTGTATTTTCTTGCTGTACTTAACTGTTTTCTGCCTAAACGCTGATTTTCCAGTGTTTACTGTGATTTATAAGGTTGTTTTTTTCACATATTGTACTTATTTGACTGCCTGCCCTTTTAAAAAGTCATTTTTTGTTTAAATAATTTGTTTAACTGTTGTAGGCTACACACTAAAGTACAATAGCCTTTTTCTGATTGCTTGTAGTCATTTAAAGCTGTTTTAAGTGTACATTTTATTCTTTTTGCCTTATCTTTCCAAAAAAACAAAAACCAAAAAAAAAACATTGCTTGTTCCCCACCCTTCTAAGCTAGTATAGTCCAGCTTTCAGGCTAGTGCTGAATTCAGGGCTGTGTTACAAGTTTCTGAGTTGCCCATACCTTACTTGGATAGAGGGAAGTTTCTCTGTTCACCTGTGAGAGAGGGGAACTTTAAGCAGCCAACTGTCCCTGGAGGAGTGGTTCCAGCCCAGAAGTTAGCAGTTTAAAAAATGTGTTTGCACAGTTTTGCGCGCCGGGCAGCTCCGGATAGCTACAGTTAAATTATTCCCGTCTCCACTAAGTGTCCTCTTCAGTTTTTCCCTTGAAACTGGTCTCTCAACCTAAGCACTCAAAAAGCATCCTACAGTCCAGTACTTGTTCAGACCTAATATCAAGCACTAATATACCACAGCAGGGCAAGGCTCTTTATCCACCCCCTCACCAACCAAGTGACTAAGCAGCTCACCCTACTATTCAGGCATGACCAAAGGGCAAATTCAGGTATATTGTGCAGTTCAGCTGGTGAACCTGGGTATCCTGAGGCAATGATACAACTGCCTCATGTGTACAGACAACCCTCTCCCCCTACCACAAAACACTAACATATGCGAGAGATGCAATTATACAGCCAAACTGGAGTCTAAGGTCTCTCCACCCAAGACTGGAACAGACAGTCATGAGTATAAGGTTAACACTTGCACCACACCTCCTGCCTCACATAGACCTACTAAACCAGCACTGGCAAAAAATGCACTTAAATACACTAAATCATACTTGGAAGCTCTAAATAAAAACCTGAAAAAGCATGTGAGAGCTCCAAAGCAGACACCCAAAAAACCTGCGCCTCCCGTCACAAACCAGACAATACATAAAACACAAAATCAATGTGCCACACAATCACAGCCCTTAAGGTGAAATAACATACCTAACACACTAGTAATAGGTGACTCTATAGTCAGGCACACTGACGTCTCACTCACTAGGCTGGACAAGGAGAGGGTTACTGTTAGCTGCCTGTCAGGAGCCAGAATTCGCCACATAACACTAGCACTCAGGTCACTCCAGAACAAGTACAAATATGACTCGGTCATTGTTCACGTTGGTGTGAATGACCTGAGACGTACCTCCCTGGACTACATGAAAAGAGACATGGAAGAGCTCTCTGATCATGTAGCCCAGGCGGGTACGACCCTGACCCTGAGTAGCATCCTGCCCTCACCAAGAATGAAAGCTCAGTATAAAGAAAAAAATATCAATTTCAATGATTGGCTAAGCTTCTGGTGTCATTCAAAGGGGATCCAGTGTCTGTCAGCCTGGGACGACATGCTCGACAAGCCGCGTTGCTTTGCAAGAGATGGCTTGCACCTGTCACCATTAGGCTTTCGAATATTGGCCAAGGCTCTTGCTGCCCCCATAGTGCCTTTTTTAGGCAAGGCTCAAAAGTCAAACTCACCTCCATAAATAGTACAAATAAAAAAATGAGAGTTATACTACTCAACGCCAGGAGTTTAAATCTCAAAATGCATGTGCTCAAAGCACTCCTCAATATGGAGAATGTCGACATCTGTGCAGCAACTGAAACCTGGTACAAGGCTCCAGAGAACACTCCAGCACTACTGGACTACAACTCATACCACACATTTCAGCCACAGAATACGGACCAAAACATAAAAGGAGGTGGTGTATCCATATCTATCAAACATACCTACACCTCCAGGTTAGTGGCGCAGCATGATACCTCTGAGATCATCCATGTGCAACTAACATCAGGCAAATCTGTAATGCAAATTGTGGCCTGCTACAGATCACCCTCCATGTCCCAGGACCACCACTCTGCCTTTCTGGAGACACGGGAAAACATGAAGGTCCTACCGAACACCCTGATATTGGGTGGTTTCATTTACCCTACCATTAACTGGGAAAGCTATTTGAGTACAAACTGCCATGCTCAGCGCTTCCTGGAATTTATCAACTCAAATGATCTGGATCAGCAGGTAAACTCCCCTACCAGAGGTGAAAACATATTGGACCTGGTCATCACCAACATGGGCGACAGGTGTTCTGCACCGGAGGTCAACCTGTCACTGGTTAGATCAGACCATAAACTAATCACTCTGGATGTCCACACTCCACCACCACCCCCAACCAAGGAAACCACAGTGAAAAACTTTTCTAAAGCAAACTTCACCTTACTTAAGACAGAGGTAGTAAATTTCACAGCCCTCACGCTAAAAGATAACACTGCCCAAGATGCAGAATCCTTTACAAATGCACTCTATGAGCACCTACAAGGATGCATGGATCGTGCCATCCCTACAGAGATCTCATGCAACCAAATACAGGAGAAGTTCCAAAAGTTAATTTTTGAGTCATTTGGATGATATTTCAAGCACTTGCTTAACAGAAAACTCTTTTTACATATGTATGCATATATATATATATATATATATGGGTCTACTTTAGTTGACCGAAACGCCAGTTCGCCAACATGCAAAACACCGAGACCAAACAACCGAAAACACACAATACCGACATCTCACAAAACCGAACATCATTACACCGACACACAAAACGTAAACTACACATTACACAAAGTAACATATCCACTAACCTTAACCCAAACCCTAACCCTAAGGTCCGACACTACCGCACACTTACCCTACCCACACCCTAACCCTAACTCACTTAACCCACCCCTAAACCTAAAGTCCATCACTATCGCACACTTACCCTACCTGCACCCTAACCCTAACTCACTTAACCCACCCTAAAACATAAAGCCCGTCACTATTGCACACTCACCCTACCCGCACCCTAACCCTAACTCACTTAACCTGCCCCTAAACTACACTCAGTCACTATCACATACTTACCTTACCCGAACCCTAAGTCCAACACTATCATACACACACCTTTCCCGCACCCTAACCCTAAATACCTCACTATCACACACTTACCTGTCCGCTCTCTAACCCTAAATCCTTCACTATCGCACACTTACCGAATCGTGCTCACACGTTCCCCATGTCGGGATTTCACCTTGTCGATCACCTTCATTTTCGATGGTTTGGTCTTGGTCTTCTGCGTGTCGACGAAGTGGCGTCTCGGTCAACTCAAGTAGACCCATATAGATATAGATATATATATATATATATATATATATATATATATATATATATATATATATATATATACATATATGTTTGAAATAGTTATGATAAGGTACAGTGACTGGAGTTTTCTTTTAATATGCAGACCATTCTTTCAAACCTCATTAATAAAAAATAACTAAGTGGCCCGAATTACATTAGTGCAAGTCCCCATATTTATGGGAAGGCTTCCATGCACTTTGTTACTTAATAAAATATCTTAGTGGGTCACAGAAACTTGAGGGAGTGTATATGCTTTTATAAATTTGTTTGCTCATGTGTCAGATATTGACAGACTGTACAGTTCCCATTTAGATATATATATTTATGAAAGTGCGATTATCTAATTATAGTGTTTACTTGCTGTTATTCCATTTCAAGGGCCATACCATAAACATGATGTGGCAAGGAGGGCAGGTGCTGATGGTGTTGGAGGGAAGTATTGGCATTGTTTTGTATAGCTGTTTCATAACGAAATGCTGATTCTGCATTTTTATTAATGACTAACACACTCAGTGTTTGCTGATTTAATTGTGTCATAGTGCTTATTATATTTGTAACAAGCAGCTTGCTATAGTTTTGTAGCTATTTTGTCTTCCACTTTCAGTAGGTCTGATATGTTAGTAAGCTCCGCATTGCTGAGTTTGGGGGATGAAAGTCCATTTACAACTCTGTTCATGCTTATTGATACTGGATATTTTTGTAGTGTGTCACCTGGCCTTCAGAGGTGCTTGTAAGATAATCTGTATGTTTTATTCTGAAATAGATACATGTACACAAATAGGCAGATACAAACACATACACACACGGATATAACTATATGTAGGATGTGTGTGTGTGTGTGTGTGTGTGTGTGTGTGTGTGTGTGTGTGTGTGTGTGTGTGTGTGTGTGTGTGTGTGTGTGTTTGTGTAGGGATACAATTACAAATGTGCAGGATGTAACAGCTGTTTTTCATTTAGGTATCAGCTACACTATACTGAATGCTACCTTAAGCATCTGATGTCAGAGTGTTGTAAAAATGTAATTTATCTATTTATTCACTAACATGTTTAGAAGGTTATAATACATATAATGTCAACTTGCCCAAATGCTGATGAGCCAGAGTTTTACAGTTTTCACCTACTTTTTTCAAGCATTCAAGCTTCTTCAAGAGAAAGACATCAGATATTCTTTTGGACCCTTTCCTGTTGGTCCAGTTCCCACTTCAGAACAAGCTTAATAAGGTAAACCTTTTGCCTGAAGAGCTGTTGTCTGAATATATTTATTTTTATAAACGTGATGATATTTCAGTGCATCTACAGGTAAAGCTTGCACATAGGCCATTCAGTAGCATTTCATACCAAACATGCATAATCTGTTAGATACATACAAGTTTTCTTTACTTTTTTTTATAATGTAGAAAAGAACCAAAACTGACATTAATGTATTATGGATTTGATAGTTTGCACATTGAGTAGCATTTAGCATGGCATTGATACTGAAAGTGATGCATTTTATGAGTGTATGATCAAAACTTGGCAGAACTTGCTCTCTTGTTTTTTTATTTGTTTTTATTTGTGTGCATTTGAAACATCCACATCACATCCAGCCTTCTAATAACTGCAATAACAGATTTTACATTTCACTGTCGATTTATTGCCATGAGTGAAATGACATTAATATCATCATGAAAGAATTTTCTGTATATCTACAGATATTTTGTAGTACGTATGTATCAGTTTCAAAATTTTCAGTTTGGACAGAGAACTGTGTAAGCTTTCGCAGTAGTTAAAATCAGCTTTGTGAAATAGAATTTAACTCATGGTTTGTATATTGCTATAGATTAAGTGGTGCGTGAGTAACATCTCAGCACTTTGAAAAATGCTCTCAGGTAAACTGGAAGATACTTTAAGATCAAGTTAACTTATAATGCCTTGTTCAGTTTCACTGAGGTGTTATTATTAAAGAGGGCCTTACATGCAAGCAGCCAGGTAGAGAAATGCAAAATATTTTCCTTCCAGCCTCAGTAACAAGTACAACACCTGTCATCTATAAAGTTGGCTCTGTGGAGTATGGGGATTGTTCTCTCAGAGAGTGTCAAATGACTCAGGCTTGATTTGTGGCAAAAAAGTCACACAGGGATGAGAGTAAGCAAATTAGGTTAGCCCACTTATCCTGGGGGGAGGCAGCTGGTTTATGTATTGTCTTGCATGTACCTCCTGACAGAAGACACTGCATTATTTTCCGGTGCACAGGGTCTTGGACATAAAAGCCACACACACACACACACACACACACACACACACACACACACACACACACACACACACACACACACACACACACACACACACACACACACCTTAGAAGTAGCTATCAGCACCATGGCAGAACATTCCTACTGTTTCTTAGCATTATTCATGGATTCACTGCTTTTAATTGCTACAGTTGTACTTCCCAACTAACAATAGGTTATTTGCATGGATCTCCCCTCCTCTGAAATAGCTATTTGAGTGCTAAAGATACCACTGAGAAAAAAGTGGTGCATAAAGAAAGATTTTTGTAGTGATAGTTAACCATTCTTTACCTGAAAATAATTCAATGCCTTGCCAAATCAAAAAAGTATCAAGCATCTCACATCTGTTACCCATCATCCAGCTAAATATGGGCTAAAAAATAGACATTCAAACAGCAAAGAAAGCGATGAAAGTCATGCATCCTGCTAATGAAATATGTAGCATAAAATAGTGCATGGCTTAATTTCCACATTCAGAGTAACCCTGTGCAACTCATAGGGAAGCAATATGATTTTGCATACAGTAAGGACCTAAAACAGCGGCTATGTTGTATGTGATTGAAAGTGAAAGCAAACCTAAGTCCATACTGGAAATGTTAGTCTCGGTAACTATACAAGTGGTGAAACAGGTGACAAACTTGCTGTTGCTACAGAAGGTTGTGGATCCAATTCCCCTATCAGGTAGATCAATTCTGACACTGCAGGACAACATAAGGGGGATGCTGCACTCCTGAGTGTATCATCTTTCAGAAGAGATGTTAAACTGAGGCCCCATCTGCTTGGGATGATGAATATAAAAGATCCCAGAGCATGAATGAAAAAGAGTAGGGGTCTTGCATTTATATACAAAAAAGAACTCATATTTACAACAGATTTACATATATACAAATGTACAAATATATAGATATACAGATATATTCACACATATTCATAATTTTCCTTACTATCATACTAAACTTTTTTTAAAACAAGAAATATTTTTATTAAATTATCACATATGACACAGGCAGTCATACATTTATATAAATGAAAACAAACCACAGTGCATAATTGTAGTTGAAAACACTATACATCACTTATAATTTATCCAGTCATTGTCAGTCAAACGTTACATAGCCTATTCAAATCCTACCTTATTGTAAACCTCATTCCTCTTCTGCATAAATTGTTCCCACAATTCCTATGTAATTTGATCCTACTCTTTTCTGATTATCTCAATTCCAGTTGTTTAAGCTCTGTTACTATATTCACTACTTGTAGTAAAGTTGGTCCAGACTTTGATTTCCATTTTGTAGTAATTGCATTTTTTTTGGCAACCACCATAATTAGATGCAGCAAGGCCTTACTATGTCTAGGCAATTCTGATTCTGTATCATAACTCAAAAAAATAAATTCTTAGTTACAGCAATTTGTTCACCCAGTATCTCTGACAGAGCAGTCTTCAGGGAATCTCTAACTTATTATATCCAAGTGACGCTTCCAGATGCATCTGCAGTTAATTCCTACTGATGCCTCTAGTTGGCAAATATTGCTTGTTCATATTTGTATTAATAATTCCAGAACCATGCTATATACAAGGTTTTAAAAGATTTAGTCTTAAAGCTTACACGATGGTAAACTCAACTGCATTAATGTTTGACATCTGTCTAGTGCAGATAATTAAATATAACTGCTATTTTTTATGATATTAATTTATATAGATATAATTTTCACATTTTTGTAAATATCTCAACCACCAAGTAACACAGACAGAACTCCTTAGCCTCATATGAAAGCTCTCAGCTAGATGAATAAGATGTTGCTGACAATATGTGTGTAACTTGAGTGGCTGCTGAGATATTGTAAGTTGTTTACAAAATATTACAATTGTAATAGTTATGTTTACTGTGACTTAACTGCCACAGTGGTATGGTGGTAGCATTGTTACCTCACATCAAGAGGTTGTCTCGTTCGATTCTCAGCTTGGCTTGGGAGTGCCGTCTGTGTGGAGTCTGCATGTCCTCTCCACGGTTGGGTAGCGTTCGAAAGACATGCGTGCGTAAATGGGTGCCTTCGTTGAAGGTTGGGCGTCGAGCTAGCACCTTGGCGTTTTGTAAAAAATCTACTGCCAATCATTAGCGGACCAGAGTTCTGCTGTGGCAACCCCTTACTGGGAAAAAGCCGAAAGACAAACAACAAAAAAAATTGTGTTTACTGTGACTTATAAAATTTGGTTTAAGCCCTAGAACCTAAAGACTACTACCGCTATAAAAATGGTTTGTCCTGAAGAGTTTGCCATTTATATTTCTTTCATAACCCCTATGGTTCCAGAAATATGAATATATGTTTAAAATACGAGGACATAATTTGATTCTGTCAAAAGGCTTAGGCTCCGCCCAATGAACGAGCAAACTTCCTGAGCTCCATTGGAGTGAATGAGCTAAAGTCTGCAAAATCATTACATTTCCAGAAAATATGTTCCCTATTAATGTGTTCTTCTTCACCACACCTCCAACATTTGCTGTCTACCTGAGGAAAAATTATTTGGAGTTTACTTGGGGTATAAAACTATGTAAACATTTACAAGAAAAATCCTAAATCTTCTAGACTTTGTTGCATATTTCAGAGACATACATATATCCTCCATTGTTTCTTTGTGAATTGCTTATCCAGTGTCTCTTCTCAATCATTTCTAACCTCTGCTGATTGATTCTTACAGTTATTATGCAATATTTTACATGCTGTAGTAATTATTCCTTGTTTAACAGCAGCTTCTGTTCTAGATTCTACTAAAACCTCTACCTGTTTTGGTCTTTCACTTAGGATCCCCATGTTTCCTTCTCTTTGCCTATATTCTGATATCAGTCCTTGATAGGGAAGGCAATCTCTGTCCTACAGTCCAAATACAATTCTTGGCCTCTTCCCATTCTATTACTGTTCCCTCTCTAATTATTTGCTACCCAATCCTTGGTTCTTTTAGCACTTTTCTCCAATAAATTCCAACTCCCTCTTGCCTATTGTTTGTATCTCTAATTGGAGTTGTCCCTATTGGCAGAATCTCATTTCTCCATTCCTGGGTTGGCTTAGTTCTAGGAATATTTTCTGCTACTTTATGAATAGAATATTCTGTATGATTACTGTTATTCTCCTTAAGGATATGTATCCAAAATCACAGCCTCTCCTTGTTTCTTGAGCTTCCTCCTGTTTCATCATCACCATCCCTTTCCACTTTGAATTATAGGTTTCTGCTTGTGCTATGTATAGGAGCCTTGACTGTGTACCTCTGAAATACCCCTTCAAATCAGGTAATCCCAAACTGCCTCATTCAATTTGAAGAATCATCTTATCCCACTTAACTCTGGCTGTCTTCCCCTGCCAGTTAAAATCCTTCAGCTCTTTATTAATTGCCATACACAACTTCTCCCCTGCCAATAAAAATATGCCTGACCTGTGTATAAAACTAAAGAGACTAAAAACAATACTTGTATCCTGCTATCCGTATCCATATAACAGAGCTTCCAATTTCCCAGTTTTTGTATTATCTTTTGTTGAGTCTCTTCCCACATATCCTTAGCTGCTACACTAGAATCCTTTTTAATCCATACTCCTAAGTACTTCATTTTATTGTGACCCCACAAATATGGATACTGCTGAAACAATTAATGTGTGGGTATATAATTTACAGCTACTGGCATTGTTTAGCTTCATTAATTTTATATCCTAAAAATATTTGTAACTGCCTCAGAATGTTCCACAACACTGAAATGTTCTTTACTGGCTTTATCTGATATAAAATAATATCATCTGCAAATAGAGCCATCTTTTCTTGACTTCCATACCAATTATATCCTTGAATTTCTGAGCCTCTTATTTTATTTTCCAGTGGTTCTAAATATAGTGCAAATAACAAAGGAGAAAGAGGATACCCCTGCCTAGTTCCTCTGCTCAAACATAGATTATCAGAGAGGAACACAACCACTTTAATTTTCAGCTCAAGTACCCCATATACCCTCCTACTCAACCTTATAATTTTATCAGTGAAGGAAAATGTTTCCATTGCCATGCTCATAAGCTCCGAGCTTACTCTGTTAAATGTTTTATTTGCATCATGATCCACCAATAACAATGGTGTTTTCTTATATTTAGTTTCCCTAATGATCATTAGTGTTCTGTTAATGCTGTCAAATGTTTGCCTTCCCTCCACAAAACCACATTGGTCCATGTCTATCAATTTTGGCATCACCTTTGCCATTCTTTTAGCCATTATAGACATAAACAATTTATAATCATGGTTTAGGAATGAAATGGGCCTGTATGAAGCTGGTCTTGATCATTCTTTACCCTGTTGAGGTGTTACAGCCACCACCACTTTCCTCAGGAAGTTGGTGCTTCTCCTCTTCTTAAAATGCTGTTAAGGAAAAAAAATCTTCCAGTTCTTTATAGTTTTTTTTCCACTCCTAGCTTCCACATATTCATGAGTACTTTCTGGTTGATACATCACCCTTTTTA
>NC_056725.1:232016959-232094459 GCF_019279795.1 Protopterus annectens | reverse complement strand
GCCCCCCCCCCCAACAATCCTATGTAGAAAGGCAGTAACATGTACGTGTGGGTTTAATAACAGTGGAGCACAGATTACCTGAGCTGGCCCAATTTACAGGATAGATTGTTATATATGTACAACATGCAGGGGTCTGTATGTTAGGTTGTTGTGTGTTCTATATTGTGTGGAAGTGGTCAGCAAGTAGGCATGGTGGTTTGTGCCTTGGTGACCTATGGCCAGTACTGTTGATGACAGGGCCATGTTCTGACAACTGCATTGCCAACCACAATGCATCTCAGTAATACTCAATTCAGCAGTCATTCATACTCACTGTCCAGATGTCAATATCTGTCACCATCTGAAAGATGGACATGCTATGAATGTGGGCCCAGGCATACAAACAGTACACAGGTGGAAGTACCCTAGACAGAGTACATAAAATGTAACTGTCAACTGCACACACCTTTGGAATTGTATATACAGATTAGCAGCACATTAGTTGTCTGTGTAGTATGGAATATTGGTGTAGTCTGGCCAGTCACTGGCAGACAACAAAAGGCACAGTTAAGAAGTAATGAGAGACTGCATATGTCCCCACACAAGGCAGCATAAGGGGAATGTCCCAGGTATATCTGTGTGTTAGCTGCAAGAAGCACCCTGCTAGCACCCAGACCAATGTATTAATATGGACAGAAACTATTGCCTTTAACAACTCACACACTTACCCTGTCACCCCAGGGGAATCCAGTGGCTCACAGCCTGGGAATGTAGGAGTGACAGAATGCACTAGCCTGCTACAGATGACCTGCATCACTACCAATTGCCCTACAGTCCTCTGTCAAAGGCCTGTGCTTCACCCATACTGCCAATGTATGTTATCTCATGGGGTCCCAACTAGTAACATAACACAGTCCACAGAACACAAATGCAAGGCCATGTTGACAAATCCCACTAGCATGCCCAGCATGTCCTACTGCATGAACTGTGGACCAACCCCTAAATACCGCAGGGATGAAAGGACAACTATAGGGATACTTCTCAGAAATCGCTCACATAATGTTAGAAAGAGGATAGCATAACAGAGAGAGGGGTGTAGAAGCATGGACGCCATGGAGTGTGTGATGTCTGAAACTCTGATGTGTGCCCATACTACCCCTGCCTGCAAACCCAGTAATGGGTGGCTACAAATCTGCTCATAAACCACAATGTGAAAGGGAACTGACCAGATATATTACCTCTGCCTCTGGGTAACCTGAGTGAATCTGTACAGCTGAGAGGTATGGCCACAGCAGGATATGGCCATTCTGTTACATTGATATATGTACAAGCAGGGATCCTCAGCCCCCACAGTACCAAGGTGCTAGGCCATTTACACAGACCCATCAGCAAGTGTCTGCAGCTACCCCTCCAGAATGGCATGAGTGTGCAATATATGTAGGCTGCAGACCACAATACCGGACACAGATTCATTCATCTTGTATTTCCCAGGAAATAACTGTGAGCAAATAAGTATATCTGTCAGTAGTTGATGACATAATACATCAAAGTGCAAAATAGTACATATGTCTGAATATCTCTGCTAACACCAACCATGTAACACAAGCAGCACAGACACAATAGTTACAGCATCCCACTATCTTTCGCCCATTGTGACTCCATACTATCAACCTGTCCACAGATATCCTGCAGAAATAGGTCACTAGCTGTAGGTGTAGAACACCCCATCCTGGACTGGAGTACAACCTACCTGGAATGGATTCACACACTCAATACAAAAGGTCATACGAGGCATGCTGCTACACTTAGAGAAATGAAGCCCATGTCTTTAGAGAAATGAAGCCCATGTCTGACAATAACAGTGGACTACACATATCTGTTAGTCGGAGATGTCTGTGCACACACACCATATTGCACACCATTCATGCTTTGCACACACATTGGATAGGAATACTCACACATATCCAAGGCCAACACACTATAATATGTTAAACACACACACACACACACACACACACACACACACACACACACACACACACACACACACACACACACACACACACACACACTCAGATGTGGGGTAGAGAGAGACAGACAGTGACAGAAAGATTTCCATCATGAGGCCTGTCACACCCACCACACATCCAATTGGCCAATATCACATGATGTGCTGATGTCAATCACTGTAGACATTTCTTTTGGTAGCCCTCAGCCCTATAGTGTCTGTGGTGCTTGTGATAACTGTGTAACATGATAGTACAAATCAGTATTCATCTAGCATTCGTATATCCAGTCCTGTCAAATGTAAAGCTGTGTGTGACTGAGTGTTGTATGTGTGTTTCCAGATGAATGGTTTATGGCCCATTCACACACACTGCACTTCCCATAGCCCATGTTAGCACTAATGCTGATGTCAGTCACCTTGAAATATACCTCTGGCCAAATCTCAACCTCAAAAGCTCTGTGGCACTTGTGATAACTGTGTAAAGCTATAGGGTAACATACTAGTTAGGTAGGAGTTCTATTCCCAGACATGGCAACTGTGAAACTGTGTGTATGTGGAGATGAAAGATTTTGAGGCCATTCACAGTCACTACACCTCCTAGTGCTCTACTTTAGTAAGCCTGCTGATGTCAGTCACCTTGAAATAACCCTTTGGACAAAAGTCAGCCCCATAACCTCCATGGACTTTGCAATAACTGTGTAATGCTGTAATGTAATATACTAGTTAGGTAGGAGTTTTAATCCCAGATATGGTGATTTTGAAAGTGTGTGTGTGTGTGTGTGTGTGTGTGTGTGTGTGTGTGTGTGTGTGTGTGTGTGTGTGTGTGTGTGTGTGTGTGTGTGTGTGGCAATGAATGATTTTGAGGCCATTCACAGTGACTACACCTCCCATTCCTCTACTTTAGCAAGCTTGCTGATGTCAGTCACTTTGAAATAACCCTTTGGATAAAGGCCAACCCCAATAAACTTCTTGGTGCTTGCAATAACTGTATAATGCTATAGTGTAACATACTATAGCATTGCATAGTTATTGCAAGCACTACGGAGCTTGCAATAACTGTGTAATGCTGTAGTGTAACATACTAATTAGGTATTCTAAACCCAGACATGCCATCTGTGAAACTCTGTGTGTGTGTGTGTGTGTGTGTGTGTGTGTGTGTGTGTGTGTGTGTGTGTGTGTGTGCGTGGTGATGAATGATTGTTAGGCCATTCACAGTCACTACACCTCTCATTGCCCTACTTTAGCAAGACTGCTGATGCCAGTCACATTGAAATTACCCTTTGTACAAGATTTAGCCACATAAGCTTGGTGGCACTTGCGATAACTGTGTAATGATAACATACTAGTTAGGAAGGAGTTCCAATCCCATCTGTGTGTGTGTGTGTGTGTGTGTGTGTGTGTGTGTGTGTGTGTGTGTGTGTGTGTGTGCGTGTGTGTGCGTGTGTGTGTGTATGGGGAGATTAATAATTTTTAGGCCATTCGCAGTCACTACACCTTCCATTTCCCTACTTTAGCAAACCTGCTGATATCCAGTCACCTTGAAATAAGACTTTGGACAAAGGCCAGCCCTATAAGCTCTGTGGTGCTTGCGTTAACTGTCTAATGCTATAGTGTAACATACTTATTAGGTAGGAGTTCTAATCCCAAACATGGCAACTGTGAAGCTGTGTGTGTTTGTGTGAGAGAGTGTGTGTGTCTTTGATAATACCTGATATTACAGACATTCACACATACTACTCTTTCCTTACCCCTCGTTTCACACTGCTGCTGATGTTAGTCACCTTCAAAGATACCTGTGGAGAACTCTCCAACATGTAAGCTCCATAGCGCATACTATAAATGCAGAACAATGTAATAGCAGTAACTACACCTCAAAGATTTTGGCCGCATTTACACCCAGTACACATCTCAGAGCCTGTTTTTAGCAGTCTTGCAGATATCATCCACCGTAGAAGTACCTGTTGCCAACACTAAACCATGTCAGGTCAGTGGTGCATGTAGTAAATGCGCAACATAATGGTCTGTAAAGAGTGTTAGACAGAGGTTTGAACCTTACCCCTGGCAAATGTAAATGTGTGTTTAGGGTAAAATTATTTTTGGGATCTCTCACCCACTACATCACCCAATGCCAGAATTTACAAGGGCTGGTGATGCTCCTCACCTTAGAAGTACCTTGTGACAACATCCATCCTGTAAGCTCCATAGCCCATGTGATAAATGCGCTGCACTATCATAGCAGTACATAGCTAGGTAAGCATCTGAAGTTCAGTTCTAGCAAGTGTGTGTGTGTGTGTGTGTGTGTGTGTGTGTGTGTGTGTGTGTGTGTGTATGTGTGTGTGTGTGTGTGTGTGTGTGTGTGTCATCAGTATCCTGTGTGGATGTTGCTGTGATTGTGTAATAATAGGATCCATTATGGGCCGGGTCTTGCTAAATTATTATGTTGATGACCTAGTATATGTCACAATGTACACCTTACAAGGACAACAGATGTCAAGCACCAGAGAGGCTGGTGTAGACAATCCATAGCCCTACATGTGACATTATGGATTGGTAAACAATACAGGCAACTGTTCTATTACTCAGAGAACACTCTCCACACACATCTCATACACAAACACACTTGGCTAGGCAACAACCACTATATTGGTAGTTCCCTGAATATTGCCTCACAGATAGTAAACACGGTGTGATTGCAGTGAACTACAAGCCTGTTGACCACAACAGTACCACTGATATCAGAAAGTACTGTGATGTTCATAGGTTGGTACTAGGCTATCGACCATAGGGCCTATACAAGCCTAGCCATAACAATTCCCTGGCTATTTCTTCCCACACTGTTTACTTCCCTGGACCCCTGTCTAGCAGGGTGACTGCCATTATCCCTGGGTTAATTTCTGAATTT
This sequence comes from Protopterus annectens, assembly GCF_019279795.1. Classification (NCBI taxonomy): domain Eukaryota; kingdom Metazoa; phylum Chordata; order Ceratodontiformes; family Protopteridae; genus Protopterus; species Protopterus annectens. Next base: position 232,089,570 of record NC_056725.1, on the reverse strand, counting down.
CTGAATTTCTTTTCTCTCATCCAGTCATCAAGGTTCCTTTTAAAGAGGGCCAAAGAGGTGCTCTGCTTGACATGTATGGGCAGTCTATTCCAGAGTATGGGGAGTCTCTGGGTCAGGAACCTATCCCTCCAGCATGTTTTGTTTATTGTGATGACAAGGTTTAGATCCCTGGAGCATGTGGCTCTGAGGGATTGGGATTTCTTTACGTGTAGCATGTCCAACAGCTCTGAGTTGACATGGCCTTGTATAGCTGGAGTTTTTTAAGGCATTCAGCATAAGAATCTGATTTAGGCCTGTGATTCTTTTAGTGAGGTATTTCTGCAGCCTTTCAAGTTGTTTCAGATGTCTTGAGAGGTACATGCCAATTGGGGCATTGTATTCTATAATGGGTCTGGGCAGCCACGGTGGTGCTGCAGTTAGCGTTGTCACCTCACAGCAAGAGGTTCTCTGGTTCGATTCCTGGCTGGGGTACTTTCTGTGCAGAGTCTGCATGTCCTCCCTGTGGTTGCGTGGGTTTCCTCTGGGTGCTCCGGTTTCCTCCCACATCCCAAAGACATGCAGTAGGTAGATTGAACACTCTAAATTGGCACTAGGTGTGAGTGTGTGCATGTATGTGCCTTCTGTGGAAGGTTGGTTGCTGGGCTGGCAGCTCAACACTGTAAAACTCCACTGCCAATCATGAGTGGACAGATGATCCGCTGTGGCGAACCCTAACCGGGAAAAGCTGAAAGAAGAAGAAGAAGAAGAATTCTATAATACTCGGAGGCTCTGATCAAAAATCTACCAAAACAGCAGAGGCCACCAAAGCAGACACCCAAACAACTGCCACCTCAAGACAAAACACATGCAACACATAGACCACATAGTCAGTGTGCCAAACAGTCACAGCCCTTAAGGCCAAACACAATGCCAGACACACTCGTCATTGGTGACTCCATAGTCAGACACACTGACGTCCCGCTCACCAGATTGAGTAAGGAGAAGGTCACAGTAAGCTGCCTGTCAGGAGCTAGAATCCACCACATAATGCAAGCACTCATGTCTCTCAACAGCAGGTACAAGTATGACTCAGTCATTGTCCACGCTGGTGTGAACAACCTGAGACGTACCTCCCTGGACTACATAAGAAGAGACATAGAGGCGCTCTCTGATTATGTAGCTCAGGCAGGTATGACCCTGACCTTGAGCAGTATCCTACCTTCACCAAGAATGATGCCACAATACAGAGACAAGATGATCAGCTTTAATAATTGGCTTAAACTCTGGTGTCATTCAAAGGGGATCCAATGTCTGTCTGCCTGGGATGACATGCTGGACAAGCCACGCTGCTTCAAGGACGGCTTGCACCTGTCACCCCTGGGCTTCCGGATATTGGCAAAGGCTCTTGCCACCCCCATAGTGCCTTTTTTAGGCAATGCTCAAATTCTAAACCTGCCACCCTAGAACACAAAAAAGGAAAAAAACTAAGGGTAATGCTGCTCAATGCCAGACGTCTCAACCTCAAGATGCATGCACTCGAGGCCCTTCTCAGTATGGAGAACAGCGATGTCTGTTCTGTGACTGAAACATGGTTCAAGGCTCCTGAGAGCACCCCAGCACTATCAGGTTTTACCTCATATCATGCGTTCCGGCCCCAAAATCCGGACACCACCAAGAAAGGGGGGGGGGTGTCCATATTCATCAAGGACACCCACACCTCAAGGTTGGTGGCAATGCACGATGCATCAGAGACCATCCAGGTGCAATTAACTATAGGCAAGGCTGCTCTGCAATTTGTAGCATGTTACAGGCCACCCTCTCAAACTCAGGAACCTCACATAGCTTTCCTGAAAACACTGGAGGGGATAAATGTATCTCCAAATACCATCATACTAGGTGACTTCAACTACCCGAATATAGACTGGGAGCACTACTCTAGCCCCAACACTCTAGCCCTAAGGTTCCTAGAGTTCATAAACTCAAATGCCGTGGAACAACTGGTCACCATCCCCACAAGAGGTGGAAACATACTTGATCTTATCATCACGAACATGGGGTCACAGTGTTCAGCACCGAAGTATACCCTCACTGGTGAGATCAGATCATAAACTAATCTCACTGGAAGTCCACATCCCGCCCCCGCCTGAGATAAAAAAGACCACAGTGAAGAACTTCTCAAAAGCCGACTTCACACTTCTGAAGACTAGTGTGGTCTCTTTTAAGGCCCCTGAGCCTGCGGAAACCATTACTCAAGCCGCTGAATCACTTACAAATGCCTTCTACCAGCACCTACAGGACTGCATGGATCAGGCAATCCCAAACAAAACAAAGACTCTGTGTACCAAAGGCAAGCATCCAGTCTGGTGGACCCCAGCCATAAACAAACTCTACAACAAAAGGAGGAAGCTACTGCAAGATAGAGCAAAATCCCTAAAAGGTAAGACACCTTTGATCATCATAAGTAAAAAACTACGATCTCTCATAAAGTCATCCAAGGCAAATTTTGAGAGAAAAATCGCTAAGGACTCAAAAGACAATCATAAGGCCTTCTTTATCTATGTCAGAAACCTGGGAGGAAACACCCAGATATGCTCAGAATTAGTTCAAAATGATGTAAAAATCACTGAACCTACAGACATTGCCAACATACTGGCTGACAGGTTCAGTGAAAACTTCTCCCCCCTCCCCCCAAAAGGAGAGATATCTATACCAGAGGATTGTAACCCCCCAAACATCTCTAACGCTCAGGTGAGAATTGCTCTCTCCAAGGCGAAAAACACAGCATCCATGGGACCAGATGGTGTCCCCGGTTGTGTGCTCCACGAACTCAATGAAGAATTAAACCCGCAGTTAGGACAGCTGTTTAATCTTAGCCTCACCTCAGGATACGTACCCAAGGAGTGGCATACGGCAACTGTGGTCCCACTTCACAAAGGCGGTGCCTCCACCGACCCTGGAAATTACCGCCCCATCAGCTTGACAAGCCTGATTTGCAAAGCCATGGAGAGGATCATAAATGAACTCATAAATAAAGACATAGGGGACTTGCAGACTTTGGATCCAACCCAGTTTGGCTTTGTCAAAGGCAGATCATGCCTTTTAAACTTGGTTGACTTTTTCAAAACAGTCACCAAGGCCATTGATGAGGGAAAGGCAGTCCACACAGCCTACCTCGACCTGGCCAAGGCTTTCGACACAATACCCCACTCAGGTATCATTGAAAAACTCATCAGCTTAAATGTTAACCCATACATCAGAAGATGGGTAGCAAACTGGCTAAGTGACAGAACCCACAGGGTGAGAGTTGCTGGCACCATGTCAGACTCAAAACCTGTCACAAGCGGTGTCCCACAAGGCTCAGTCCTGGGCCCACTCTTGTTCAGCATCTACTTCTCAGAAGTACAAGCAAACACAGGAGGGTTATGGCTGACAAAATTTGCAGATGACTGCAAACTGGGTGCCATAGTCGAGAACACATCTGACACAGATATCCTTCAGAAGGGTCTCATAGAAATGGATAACTGGTACCAGAGCCATGGACTAAAGTTAAACGCCAAAAAATGCATAGTCATACCCTTCGGGAAAAACAAGGTTACCCCTAGCTACCATATAGGTGGCAATCCACTGAGCACAGAAGAGGTTATCAGGGATCTGGGGACCCAGGTTGACAGTAACCTTTCGTTTGACACTCACGTCACCAAAGTAGTTAGGAAGACCTTCTACATTGCCCACCTGATCATGAAGGGATTCACATCTAGATCAAGGGAGGTCATCGTCCCCCTGTACTCATCACTCATCAGACCAATGATTGAGTACAATGCCCCATTCGGAATGTATCTGACCCGACACTTGCAGCAACTGGAAAGGCCCCAAAAGTTCCTCACCAAAAGGATAAAGGGTCTCAAAAATATGTCTTACGCTGCCCGACTGAAGGAACTCCAGCTCTATTCAGTCACTTACCGTCTGCTCAGAGGTGACCTGTGCCTGACATACAAGGCCATATCCAACCCAGAACTGATGAACATGGTCCACCTCAAAAAGTCTAGATCCCTCAGAACTACAAGGGTGGGAGACTTAAACCTTGACACGGTTATTAATAGGACGTGTTGGAGGGACAGATTCATCACCCAGAGACTCCCCATGCTGTGGAACAAAATCCCAGTACACGTGAGACAGAGCACCTCGTTGGCCTTGTTCAAGAGAAATCTTGACCAATGGATGGGAGATCGCAGATATAGCCCAGGGATTACCTCAGTGTCACTGCTTGACAGAGGCACAACAACATAATAGGCTTAGTATCATTCAAACTAAAGGGGTGGCGAAAGCCACAAAACTCTGGGCTAGGCTTATAAATGCCCTTGGGCAGATAGCCTAGTATGAACCTATGAACCTATGAACCTATAATGGGTCTAATGAGGGATGAGTACAGTGGGACAATGACCTCCTTTTTTCTGGATGAAAAGCCCTTAGTTATGAGGTGTGCCACATAGAAGAATTTCCTGACTGTTGTGGCAATGTGGTTATTGAAGGTGAGACCACTGTCCACCTGTGTCCCTAAGTCTCTTATCACACTTTTGGTGTTTAGTGTACTGCCACGTATGTGGTAATTCATGGGTACATGTTTTCTCCCAAAGGGGATAACTATACATTTCTTGGCATTGAGCTTGAGCCCATGGCTCTGGCACCAACCATCTGTTTCTGTAAGGCCCTTTTGTAGAGTATCGACATCATTTGGGGATTCAACAATGGCTCCCAGTTTGCAGTCATCTGTGAACTTTGTGTTACATCTCCTGACTATGTGTTATCAAGCAAGTAAAAGAACATGGCACCCTGTTCCATCTGGGCAGTAGGCAAATAAATGCTTACAGTTGCCCTTTTGCTATATTTTCCACTGGACACCTACAACAACTGTAGAGTCTGCAAATGTAACCTGCAATGGGAATACCATGCCTTATACACATGCTCTGTATGGGCAGACACCACTAACTCCACTGAATACCCTTATTATGCTGTCAATGTAGGTGCAAGCATGACCTCAGTTTCATAGCCAGATCTCACCAAATGAGGTCAGGAATGCTACGTCAGAAGATAATCTGTCCACACAACATGCCCCAGAGACCTCAAGTACACTTCCACACATCAAAGAACATGTGTGTGGGATATGTGCACAACCCAGACACTGTCCATGTTATGGAATATAGATCACATACATGGGAAGCAGTGCACATCACTGGCCACCCACAATAGTAACCCAGATTAATGGATGGTGAATACAATACCCACCCCTGGGGACCACTCCAGGATTACACCCCTTAGCCACAGTGGAGACTATTGTCATGTGGGCTGATGCCAAGGTATTCCCTTTGCCTAGCCTTATACAGCCTTCAGGCTCATTCACCCACTACACACCTGTGAAGAAATGAATCTATGCATCTCAGTACTGGCAAGTGTGTGTGTGTGTGTGTGTGTGTGTGTGTGTGTGTGTGTGTGTGTGTGTGTGTGTGTGTGTGTGTGTGTGTGTGGAGATTAATGATTTTTGAAGCCATTCTCACTCACTACACCTCCTATTGCCCTACTTTAGCATGCCTGCTGATGTCATTCACCTAGAAATAACCCTTTGGCCACATTTCAACCATAAAAGCTTTGTGGCGCTTGTGATAACTGCATAATACTGTATTGTAGCAAACTAGTTAGGTAGGAGTTCTAATCCTGATCCTGCCAACTGTGATAATGTGTGTGTTTCCCTGAGAGAGTGTGTGTACATCTTCGCTTGACATCTGATTTTGTGGACATTCACACTTACTACACTTCCCTTACCCCTCCTTTGGCACTGTTGCTGATGTGACTCACCTTCAAAGATACCTTTGGACAGCTTTCTAACATGTAAGCTTCATGGCATGTGCAGTAACTGTGTAACACTGTAATAGCAATACATAGTAAGTTAGGAGTTTGAAACTCAGTACTGGTAAGTGTTTGTGTGTGTGTGTGTGTGTGTGTGTGTGTGTGTGTGTGTGTGTGTGTGTGTGTGTCATCAGTATCCTGTATGGGTGTTGGGGTGATTGTGTAATGACAGGATACATTGCAGTGTGGGTTTTGCTACATTATTATATTAAGCACCTATATGTCCTAATGTCCACATTACAAGGCCAACAGTTTTCAAACACTGTAGAGGTTGTTGTAGACAATCCTCAGCCATAAATGTGTACAGCCATGTGCAATTATTATGTGACAGTATGGATTAGTAAACAATATAGGCAACTGTTATAATACCCAGATACCACTCTCCACCCACAGATAATACAGAAACATGCTTAGCTCTTACTCCCTTCCTTTCTTACTTTGTCTCTCTCTCTCTCTCTCTCTCTCTCTCTGTCCCTGTCTGGTGGATGTGGGAAAAGTACATCTGTTTTGCATAGGCAGCAGCTTGAGATTTGTAAGTAATGCTCATGATCATCTGTTGGCCTGTGCATGAATTATAGTCCCCCACTACCTAATTGCGTGTGGAACAGCTGTGGTATCAATCCTATAGCCAATTGCATGGAAACACACTCCTATAACTAAGCACATCAAGTGGATGTTGGCCCTTTTCCTTCACTGTGAGCAGGACTTCATGTGGGTGTCTAACAAACAGCATCACAGAGGGTACTTGGAAATACCTCTTACAACATACACTGTGGAGACAGGCCAACAAACAGGAGGGGGATATTCCAGACATGGGGACAGAATGTAAGTATTGCTGTTCTACATTTGAAGTAATGTTGGTTTAACAGGGTTTGTGTGGATGTGGCTGTTCTACATGATTTAAAGTCTGACATGACAGTGTTATGTGGTCGATGAAACTCTCACGTGTAGGGCTATCTGCAGACTGGCCAGTGTTTGGAGTCTTACATGTGGTGTGCTACTCACACATTTCTTATCTTTAGAAATGCAGCAGCATACTCTGATGATTGCAGTCAGTACATGGTGACATCCATATGAGTTACTGACTTCATATCCTCAGAAGAGATATGTCACAACAAACCCTGTTACACCAGGAAATGTCTCAGTTTATCACAGCAATATGTCAATATTGGCCCTGTGTTTGTGCCGCTGTACCCCAAGTCTGTCACCCTTTGTCCATATGTCATGCATTAAGAGGTGCATATGTACAGTATATCATTATTTACTGACATCATACATGATAACAAAACAGGGAGATATCAGACTGCCAGACATTTTATGTACAGTAGGCCTTATAGGTTCATAGGTTCATAGGTTGATACTAGGCTATCTGCACTAGGGCATTTACAAGCCTAGCCAGAGTGTGTTTGGCTTTCACCACCCTTCTTAGATTAGTTGACTGTGCCTCTGTATAGTAGGTCACAGAAGATAGCCCATTTAAGGTTAGTTTACCGTGCCTCTGTCTAGCAGTGACACAAAAGAAATCCCAGGGGTAAATTTATGATCTCCCATCCAAACGTCAAGATTCTTCTTGAAGAGGGTCATTGAGGAGCTCTGTCTGACATGGATTGGGATTTTGTTCCAGAGTGAGGGGAGCCTCTGGGATATGAATCTGTCCCTCCAGCATGTTCTATTTACTTCTGTGCTGAGGTTTAAGTCATTGGAGCATGTAGTTCTGATAGATTTAGATTTCTTGAGGTGGAGCATGTCCATTAATACTGGGTTGTACATGGCTTTATACGTCAGGCACAGATCACCTCTGAGTAGGCGGTAAGCAACTGAGTAGAGTTTCTTTAGCCTAACTGCATAGGGCATCTGTTTGAGTCCCTTGATCCTCTTGGTGAGGTACTTTTGGGGTCTTTCTAGTTGTAGCAGGTGTCGGGTAAGGTACATCCCAAATGGATTGTATTCAATTATGGGCCTGATGAGTGATGAGTAGAGGAGCACAATGACCTCTCTTGATCTAGATGTGAACCCCTTCATGATAAGGTGGACTATATAGAATGTCTTTCTAACCACTTTGGCAATGTGATTGTCAAAGGAGAGATTGCAATCTACTTGGGTCCCCAAATCCCTAATTACTTCTTCCGTACTTAATGGATTACCACCTATGTGGCAATTTGTGGGCACTTTGTTTTTCCCAAAGGGGAAGACTATGCACTTTTTGGCATTTAGCTTTAGGCCATGGCTCTGGCACCAGTTATCCATCTCTGTGAGACCTTTTTGGAGGATGCTTGTGTCAGCTGGCGAGTCAATTATGGCCCCCAGTTTGCAGTCATCTGCAAACTTTGTCAGCCATAGTCCTCCTGTGTTAGCCTGCACCTCAGAGAAATATATACCGAACAAGAAAGGTCCCAGGACTGAGCCTTGTGGAATGCCACTTGTAACTGGTTTAGAGTCTGACATGGCACCTGCAATTCTGACCATGTGGGTTCTATCCCTAAGCCAGTTTGCAACCCATCTTGTGACATAGGGGTTGATATTTAAGCTGGTGAGCTTATTTTTGATGCCCGAGTGGGGTATTGTGTCGAAGGCTTTTGCAAGGTCAAGGTAGGCTGTGTGGATTACCTTCCCTTCGTCTATGGCCTTGGCGACTGTTTCAAAGATATTGACCAGGTTGAAGAGGCAAGATCTGCCCTTAACAAAGATGAATTGGGTAGGATATATTTGAGAACATATATTTTGGTTATATTTGAGAACAAAACCTGGACATTCTGTTGTAGTCTGTGCGGTAGTGAGGTCTGTGCACTTATGGTGATTGTTGACAGAGTGTGTATTGTAAATGTTACTTGGCCTGTGTACAGACTGTGGTAGATGTCATTGTTCTTGGTCCTGTTCTATCTGACGTTGCTTGCTGATCCAGTTTATGGTACCCTATCAGCGTATATGTTTGTAGAGCCAGACTGAGACATGTCCCATACCACCATCAGGCATCAGACTACACTGTGTATTGAGCCAGTATATGTAGGGTTAGTGTGTGAGTGGCACATATGAGGATGGTTTTGTTCACACAGTCCATATACTGTACTATTAATTAGGCTTACCATAATGTGACTGTGACCATGTTGAGATTGGTTGTATGTATGCACTTTCACACTGGTGTCTGTTACTCCCTGCTGTTACATTCATGTAGTGCCTGCTATATTTGCAAGAACATGTGTATTTCCCCATAGGAAACTTGGGTCAGTGTTGAGGCAGTCTGCCTGTAGTTTGCACAGTGCTTTGTGACATGCCTAGCAGCTCAGTGTATGTATTTAGTTAGTGTGATGTTATGTCCAGATATTTGTCAGATGTACTGTTGCCTGGCCACCATAAGTGTGTTTTTTCTGAAAAAGCAGTGGGATGCTGTGAAGATATATGTCACTGACTAGTGGGAAGTATGTGGGCTTGGGACATCTGTTCCTCCAGTTAATATGTGTTAGGACAGATAGGAGTGTGTGAATGCATCAACTGTGTGAGCTTATCTATTCCAGTATTTTTCTGATATCCTCATTTACATGGTTGTAAACATCCACTTTGTCAGTCTTGGTCTATATGTCTTGCACTAAGGAGTTCTGTGTATACCTCTGTACTGACCAGATTGTGTCAGACTGTCCATGTTTATTGGTCACATCTCTGCTGTAATCCACAGGATCATTACTGTGATTTGTGTAGTACTTCACTATGAGGATCCTATGATGTCTGTCAGGGGTGTAGCTAGGATTTTCAAATTTGTACTCACAGCTCTTTAGTATCGATGAAGAGGCATTCGCTGTAATGCCTCTTCAGTAATATAATATAGATTCACTCAAACTCGGCTCCTTGAATTGAAAATTAACCTGAAAGTCAGTTCTTTGAAAAATGCAGCATGGTAGTTGGGGTAGAGGATTCATGCTTTTGTTTTCTGTAACTATAACCACCTGCTACCCCTAACTAGGGTGTTTCATTCACACACACACACCCCACCTACCTCTTAGTGCAAGAAATATGGACAAACACACACACACACCCCACCTACCTCTTAGTGCAAGAAATATGGACAAAGCCTAAAACAAGCAGGGACAGATATTAAATAGTGCTCTCATGAACTTAGAAAGTTGCTAGAATAACAGGATTTGTGCTAGTATGAGAAAGTTGCAGGATTTGTGCTAGTATGAATTTTTCTAAAGGACATGAAGTCTGAAACTCAAATGTATCATTATTTAGCAACTTCAGCCTTCAATGATTTTCTAGAAAATCACAAAATTTTATGAGGAACAGACAAAGAAATATGGGGCAAAAATCTGGACATTCTGCAAAATTTGGACAGTTGAGAGGCATGCTACCTACCACACACACACACCTCCATAATTTCCTGATCTGTTTCACATATACAATCCTTACCTGATTGCTCCATACTTTCCTGATCCATTTCCTCCTATCTGTATTGCTCCATTCAAGCAGTCAATGCTTTTTTAGTTAAAAAGCTACCATCCAGCAACAAGGGAACCCACAGGATTTTTTGCAGGGGGGTGCAAAAAACAACCCCCATGCAGCCATTCCAGTGTCCAACACTGTTCAAAACACTCAGTATGCATACTGTTTTATATTTTACTTCTACAATGACTAAAGGTATTTGGATTTAATTTACATTTATTTCAAATTTTATAGCACAAACACTGAGACATTTGCTAAACAAAGCAATAGTCTTACAATGAAAACAGATTTAGTATTAAAACTTCTTTGCCTTTGAAGCTCACATTCACTGAAACAACATTAAAATCCACATTTAAAGAGAATGCACCTGGGCAGTGATGGATTCAGTTTATCTTTGGGCTGTTTTCAAATCATAGGCCCCCTTGCACACATTTTTAGGACCATTTAAAGGTACTGTGATTCATCTTCCCCATTGTATTAATTATAATATATAATATATAATAATTGAATTATATCCTTTATATAATACATCACTACTTGTTAGAGTGTATTTTAAAGTTATAGTTTTGAACATTTTTCTAGTAAGCAGTGAAACAAAACATATGAACCACTAATGACACAACTGCCCAGTTCAGAACATTTCAACCATAAAAGGCCACTCAAACTTCTGTCATTACAATCCACCAATATTGGTCAATATGCACAATCTCTGCAGAAGTAAGTCATCTTAATAATTCCACATTAAAAAGATCTGAAACTAATGAAGATATTATTGCTATAAAACAACTTATGTTTCAGTGTTTCATCTATAAATTCAGTGCCTGTTGCCCTTGAAGAATAAATTGCCTATGTTACATTAAAAGAAATGGTAAGCTGGTATATTGCAATAGGGAATGAGTTGTTGTTGTGTCTTACAGCAGAACTCTGGTCTGCTAATGATTGGCAGTAGATTTTGTTAACAACCCTGATGTCTCCACACAGAAGATGCTTGAGCTGAGAATTGAACAGGACAACGTCTTACTGTGAGGCAACAATGCTACTTCAGCACCACCAATGAGTGACAAGCTGAAAAAGGTTCTAAGTTACTGGGTATCTCATCCAAAGGACAGCATACTAAGGACTGTGGTACCCCACCCCCTTAAAATACAAATTTATATGCTACAGCCCTCTGTACCAAGATGCAAGTATGCAACATGTTGCGCTACTAACACTGCTTTAAAAGTCTATACCACAATAATGATACCATTTGTTAAACAAAATCAGTTGCACATTTTAAGAAGACCTAGCATGAGCAGCAATAAACTTCTCTTCCCTTGAAGCTCACACTTCCTTGAAAATGCACTTGAAAATAAATTCCACCTGCTAACTCTAACTAGGTCATTTCACTCTTTCTCTCTTAGATACCTCTTAAATGTCCACACACACACACACACACACACACACACACACACACACACACACACACACACACACACACACACACACACTATACCGGTCAGTCTCTTAGCACAAGTAATCTGGACAAAGCCTGTTATAATGTTGGGGACAAAGGCCCAAAACCAGTGACACATTTAATAAAGTTGCTAGAATAAAAGGATTTGCGTTAGAATGCATTTCCTGAAATATATGAAGTCTGAAACAAAAATGCATGTCATTATTTATTAACTTTAATCCTTAGCTCATCCTTGTGATTTGTCAAAAAAATACAGAATTTTTATGAGGAACAGACCAAAATATAAAGCAGAAATCTGGAAATTCTCTGAAAATCTGTACAGCTGAGAGGTACAACACACATGTAAATACCCCTACCTCTTTAGAAAGTGGATAGAAATAATCTTTTGGGTTTCTAATATCAAGACGGGAATAGACCCCTTCCTAAGTCAAAGTACAATTAAAGTTCAAAAAGTTAATATTGTTTCAATCTTTGATGTCAGCCAGAAGTGGTCTTCGCAGCACCCTCAATGTACCCAGCCATGACTCCTCCTGCAATTCATATGAGGTTACATGTATAGTAGTATATCTAAATATGACTATAGATTCTTTTTTATAAGACCCGTTGCTCCTACTACTGTTGTAACTGTCTGGGTATCTTTCTTCCACATTGCTGTCATTTCTGCCGCAAATCCTGATATTTTATGACTTTGTGTCTCTTTATACAACACACTGTAGTCAGTGAGTATGGGATACCAAAAATACTAGATAAAAATCTAGATACCTCTTAAATGTCCAGCTTTTCACAGAATGCCCACATTTTTGCATCACATTTTCAGCCTGTCTCTTATAAAAGTTGTGGTCTTTTGGAAAATAATTGAAGATGGAAATTTCTAAATGAGGTTTGGGAAACTACAAACCATCCTGGTATTCAGTGGGGGCCAGTCAGAGAAAATAATTTTAGAGACTGCACCAGTCCATCACAGGACTGTACCCTGATATTTTAATTACTATAACCATGTCACCAACGTAAAAGCCAATGATCAGGCCAGATCCAGTTATCTGTCCAACAGAAATGAATAAATAAAGACATAAACAGATAGACAAAAAAGCAAGAAAGCTTTGCAGCACGTGGGTCAACTTCATTCTCCAGCCCCGTCCGAATTAAAAGCACTGACTCAGAATTCCTACACACATTAAAATCAAATTATCATCGCATGGGTCAGCCTATAAACCAAACAGCATCAGGTGGCATGCAAATCACTTAGCTTTGTTCTTATGAAATTGTACAGTTGAAAGCAGCCACTTCCCTCGCTCATACAACTGCAGTATCATTATCACGCAGTGCTACAGGAGCACACACATCTCATGAACGCGTGTTCCTTTTACACATGTGCTGTGAGTGAAAAATGACTAGAGTGGTGATTAAGGGAGATAAACAGTCTGGAGGATTTCATTAGCAGAACTGTGCCAGTTGGTAAATTGCAGATTTAGTTCCATCTTTTGTCTTGGTAGTTTCAGATAAATCATTTAGTGATATCGCACTGGGCTGGCTTACTTTTCTTAAGCGCTTTTTGTTTGTTCTTCATTACCCCATATTAGTTATTTAGTCTAAAATAAAACATAACAGATAGAGATACCAAACGGTAGAAGTTTTGAGAAAGTTATTCCCAAAAGACTTCAACCATTGAATGAAGAGGCCCTGGTAGTTCTGTTAATGAGTTTCATTTTAATTAATTGAAAAGGCACAGAGTGAACGTTTGGTTGGAACAGACTGGGCATTTCTTTGCCTTGTTTGCTTTTGTCAGGAAAATCTTTGCAGCTGCTGAAACCAGTAAATTAAAGTAAATGTAAAATAGAGTAGATAATTAATACCTGGGATTTGTATACTTTCTCTATGTCAAATGTGTTTATGTTTTGGTACCTATTCTTGTCAGCACTTTCACGCTACGGTTCTGAGTGGGGCTGCGGCCGGGCGCTAGAACTATAAAATACTGTAACACAAACTGTAAATATTTTTATTTTACACTGACAAAGCCTACTGACACACTCATTTCAAGTATGCTACTTTCAATACCAGAAGCTTCTTTCTTGACTGTCAATGACATTATGTCAATGACGTACCTTAAGTGCTGCACATACGACACAAATCCAATAATCTGAGCTAAACATGCAAGAGAGCATGCTCACGAAACTCGTTCTCATCCACGCTAGTTACTGCCACACAGTCAATCTAGATAACCCTGTCAACGGTTGGAAAGGGAAGGGAGATGCAGTTTGAGGCATATGCATCATATGACTGAAACCTCCAATAGCATCTCCTCCAAATGATTTAACCGGGAAAAAATTAAGTTGAAATCGAAAAATGTCTGGTTCTGCCAGTACATTTTATAATTTCAACACATCATTCAAAGATAAATTAAGAAAATCCAGGGGGGTGCCGTGCAAATGCAAGGCTTGCACGCTTTTTTTAGTTAAAAGCTACCCCCTTTTCTAAATAAGTTGTACTGAAATCCCCTGATGTCTGTCAATAACTGCTGGTGTACATCTCAGTATCAGAAGTGACTTCCTACACATGTCTGTTGACACAACCCCTGTTACTATAGCAACATTCTACATTTATACCTGCAATACTTACATTACGTTCCCTTGCATTAAGAGGTTGCATATATATATATATATATATATATATATATATATATATATATATATATATATATATATATATATATATAGATATATATATATACACATCCAGATTCATTATCCTTCAGTGCAGGACTAGCTTAGTCCTGCACGGAAGCGGCCGTTTAGGAGCAAGACAATAGCACACCATGCATATCAATGAAGGCACACTGCCTGAGCTCCTAAATGGACACAGATTGTGCACAAGTGCAGGGGGCGTGTCTGAGAATGGAGCTCTCAGAATATACATGCCCCTGCAATGAAGAACAGCAGTGTATGAATAAGAATGAGCGAGAAAGCTCATAGGTGTTCGCCTACCCCCAGAAACATCCCCCCAAATTTACAAGAGCAATAGTTAAAACATTAAGTATAAAGAAGTGGTTTTTTTTTATACAGCAGATTAAATTTAAGCATAGGTGCGTGGGTTTGCCAATCGCTTAGCTATGGTTAATGCAGCTTAAATGGCACAAGAGGATAAAAAGCAAGCTATATTACTGGTTAACTGGGTAATTTGTTTAAAAGCCTTTTCTGATTGCTTGTAGTCATCTAAAGCTGTTTTAAGTTTATTTTTTACTGCTTTTGCCTTATCTTTTCAAAAAAAATGTTTCCTTGTTTCCTACCTTTCTAAGCTAGTATAGTCCACTTTTCAGGCTAGTTGCTGAATTCAGGGCTGTGTTACATGTTTCTGAGTTGCCCATACCTTACTTGGATAGAACGAGGTTTCTCTGTCCACCTGTGAGAGAGGGAGCTTTGAGCAGCCATCTGTCCCTGGAGGAGTGGTTCCAGCCCAGAAGTTAGTAGTTTATAGGCCATTTTGGGCTAATTTCTATCTCTTTCATTTCCCTGCTGTGAAACAATGCATCTGCATGGTTTTGCACATCCGGGCAGTGCCAGTTAGCTAGGGCTAAATTATTCCCAGCTCCACCAAGTCTCCTCTCCAGTTTTTCCTTGAAAGTAGTCTAACTCTCAACCTAAGCACTTAAAAAGCATCCTACAGTCCAGCACTTGCTCAGACATAATAGCAAGCACTAATATACCCTGACACTTGATTGCCCAGCAGGGCAAGGCTCATTATTCACCCCTCACCAACCAAGTGACTAAGCAGCTCACCGGACTATTCAAGCATGACCAAAGGGCAATTTCAGGTATACTCTCCAGTCCAGCTGGTGAACCTGGGTAGCCTGAGGCAATGTTACAACTGCCTCATGTACACAGACTACCCTCTCCTCCTACCACAAAACATTAACATATGCAAGAGACGCAATTATATAGCTAAATTGGAGGCTAAGCTCTCTCCACCTAAGACTGGAACAGGCAGTCATGAGGAGAAGGTTAACACTTGCACCACACTTCCAGCCTCACATAGACATACTAAACCAGCACTGGCAAAAAATACACATAAATACAAGAAATCATACTTGGAGGCTCCAAATAAAAACCTGCAAAGGCATCAGGGACCTCCAAAGCAGACACACAAAAAACCTGCACCTCCCGTCACAAACCAGACAACACATAAAACACAAACTCGGTGTGCCACACAATCACAGCCCTTAAGGCGAAATAACATACCTAACACACTAGTAATAGGTGACTCTATAGTCAGGCACACTGATGTCCCACTCACTTGGCTGGACAAGGAGAAGGTTACTGTTAGCTGCCTGTCGGGAGCCAGAATCCACCACATAACACAAGCACTCAGGTCACTCCAGAACAAGTACAAATATGACTCTGTCATTGTTCATGTTGGTGTGAATGACCTGAGACATACATCCCTGGACTACATAAAAAGAGACATGGAAGAGCTCTCTGATCATGTAGCCCAGGCGGGTATGACCCTGACCCTGACTAGCATCCTGCCCTCACCAAGAATGATACTGCAGTATAAAGAAAAAATGAACAATTTCAAGAATTGGCTAAGCTTCTGGTGTTATTCAAAGGGGATCCAGTGTCTGTCAGCCTGGGACGACATGCTCGACAAACCTCGTTGCTTCATAAGAAATGGCTTGCACCTGTCACCCCTAGGCTTTTGAATACTGGCCAAGGCTCTTGCAGCCCCCATAGTGCCTTTTTTAGGCAAGGCTCAAAAGTCAAACCCACCTCCATAAAAAGCACAAATAAAAAAATGAGGGTTATGCTACTCAATGCCAGGAGTTTAAATCTCAAAATGCACATGCTCAAAGCACTCCTCAGTATGGAGAACATTGGCATCTGTGCAGTAACTGAAACCAGGTTCAAGGCTCCACAGAGCACTCCAGCACTACCAGGCTACAACTCACACCACACATTTTGGCCACAGAATATGGACCGAAGCACAAATGGAGGGGGTATATCCATATTCATCAAGGATACCTACACCTCCAGGTTAGTGGTGCAGCATGATACCTCTGAGATCATCCATGTGCAACTAACATCGAGCAAATCTGCAGTGCAAATTGTGGCCTGCTACAGATCACCCTGCATGACTTAGGACCACCACTCCACCTTTCTGGAGACAATGGAAAACATGAAGGTCTTACTGAACACCCTGATATTGGGCGATTTCAATTACCCTACCATTAACTGGGAAAACTAATCAAGTACATGCTCACAGGTCCAGCTTTTCCTGGAATTTATCAACTCAAATGCTATGGATCAGCTTGTAAACTCCACTACCAGAGGTGAAAACATATTGGACCTGGTCATCACCAACATGGGCGACAAGTGTTCCGCACCGGAGGTCAACCCGTCACTGGTTAGATCAGATCATAAACTAATCACTCTGGATGTCCACACCACACCACTACCCCCAACCAAGAAAACCACAGTGAAAAACTTTTCTATAGCAAACTTCACCTTACTTAAGGCAGAGGTGATAAGTTTCACAGCTCCCACGCTAAAGGATAACAGTGTCCAAGATGTAGAAACTCTTACAAATGCATTCTATGAGCACCTACAAGGATGCATGGATCATGCCATCCCTAGCAAAACAAAGACTCACTCCCCTAAGAGAAGGAAACCAGTCTGGTGGACCCCTGCCATAAACAGGCTATACAATAGAAGGAGGAAACTAGTTCAGAATAAAAGAAAATCCCAAGAAGGAAAGACATTCCTGATCAGTATCAGTAAGAAACTAAGGTCCCTCATAAAATCATCAAAGGCTAACTTCGAAAGAAAAATAGTCAAAGATTCGAAAGATAACCACAAAGCCTTCTTTAGCTATGTCAGGAATCTAAGTGTCAATTCACAGATATGCTCTGAGCTAGTGCAAAATAGCACAAAATATACTGAACCTACTGATATTGCCAATGTCCAGACAGATAGATTCAGTGCAAACTTCACCCCCCTCTCACCCCCAAAAGGGCCCACAACAATACTGGAAAAGTGTAGGGTCCCAGAAATCACAGACACACAGGTGAAATAGCCCTTTCAAAAGCCAAAATCACATCATCAATGGGGCTAGATGGTGTCCCAGGATGTGTCTTGCATGAACTACAGAATGAACTAAGCCCCCACCTAAACACACTGTTCAACCTCTGCCTCTCCACAGACTATGTGCCCATAGAATGGTGCACAGCAATGGTTATTCTGCTCCACAAAGGAGGAGCCACAACTGACCCTGATAGCTATCACCCCATAAGCCTGACTAGCCTGGTCTGCAAGGCTATGGAGTGCATCATCATGGAACTCATTAACAAAGACATTGGGAACCTCCAAACACTTGACCCAACCCAGTTCAGCTTTGTTAAGGACAGATCATGCCTATTAAACCTGGCTGACTTCTTTGAGACAGTTACCAAGGCCATAGAAGAGGGGAAGGTGGTTCACACAGCCTACCTTGACCTCGCCAAGGCTTTTGACACCATTCCTCACTCAGGAATTGTAGAAAAACTCACCAGCCTGAACATAAACCCCTACATCATGAGATGAGTTGCCAACTGGCTTACAGACAGAACTTACACGGTAAGAATAGTGGGCTCCAGGTCCAACTCTAAACCAGACAGAAGTGGTGTCCCACAAGGCTGGGTCCTCGGACCCCTACTGTTCGGCATATACTTCTCAGAAGTACAGCAAACACAGGACTATGGCTAACCAAGTTCCCCGATGACTGCAAACTGGGAGCCATAATTGACTGTCCAGCTGACATGGACATTCTCCAAAAGGGCCTTACTGAGATGGACACCTGGTGTCAAAGTCATGGTCTCAAGCTAAATGCCAAAAAATGCATAGTCATCCTGTTTGTAAAAACAAAACACCCACGAATTACCACATAGGTGGCAGCCCCATTAATACAGAAGAGGTAATAAGAGATCTGGGTACCCAGGTAGATAGTAATCTCTCCTTTGACAATCATATTGCCAAAGTAGTTATGAAATTCTTCTATGTAGCCCATCTAATTACTAAAGGTTTCGCATCTAGAAATAAAGAGTTTATAGTGCCTCTCTACTCGTCACTCATCAGACCCATCATAGAGTACAATGACCCATTTGGGATGTACCTCACAAGACACGTCCAACAGCTGGAAAGACCACATAAGTACCTCACCAAAAGGATTACTGGCCTCAAACATATGTCCTATGCAGCCCGACTGGAAAAACTCCGGCTGTACTCAGTGGCATATCGCTTACTCAGAGGTGATCTCTGCCTGACTTACAAAGTCATGTCCAACTCAGAATTGATGGACATGCTCCACTTAAAGAAATCCAAGTCACTGTGAGCCACTCGCTCTAGTGAGCTAAACCTCGCCACAACAATAAATACAACATGCTGGAGGGATAGATTCCTGTCACAGAGACTCCCCATGCTTTGGAACAAAATTACTAACTCCATTAGGTAGAGCCCCTCACTAATACTCTTCAAGACAAACCTTGACTAGTGGATGGGTAAAAGAAAATACACCCCTGGGATCACTTCATTGGCTCTTCTTGACAGAGGCTCAGTTAATTAATCAATGGGGTGGCGAAAGCTGACACACTCTGGCTAGACTTATAAATGCCCTCGGGCAGATAGCCAAGTACCTACCTATGAACCTATCAACCTATCAACCTATATGCAAATGAAGCAGAACAGTAATAGTGTAGTGGGCAGAGCATTCGCCTTACCAGCAGTCATTCCTGGTTCTAGTCCCACTCCAGTATAATCCATTTTCTATGTCAAATCACTTTATGATCTGTTTATTTTGTTGCATAACCTACTACATAATATATATTTGTGAACTGGAGTACTGCATTAAATGCAGATTTGAGGTGTCATTGTCATAATGTTGTAAAGTCCACAGATAATTACAAGTGCACCATACAGTATATGTACACAGGAATCAGGGATACAAATGGAATGTAAAATGTGTAATGAATGATTAAGCCATATAGTTTCCAAATCCACCACCTTCCCAAGATCCATTAGACATTACTGTCTAAATCAGTGTGGTGGTAAGTAGGAGTACACAGTAGTAAGCAAGAGTAAGCATATTTAAGCAGTAGTAAGCAGGAGTAAGCATGTGTAAGCAGTAGTAAGCACGTTTAAGCCTGTTTGCACGGGGGTAAGCAAAGCTCACAGAGGTTAAGCAATTTTGAAGCTAACTCTTTTAAGCATATTTAACTGGAGGTTAGCATTGCTTACCTTCACGCAAATCCGCTTACAATTGCTTAAAAGTGCCTTAATCACTCTGTATGTATTAGCTGTTGTTCTGGCCAGAAACAAAATAAACAGCATTTGCAGGACTTGAACCCAGGACCCTGCACGCTGTAGTCACAGTAGTTAACCACTAAGCCAACACAGCAGCACATAGGATTGATGTATCTCCAAACAGATCATCATTATAGGAAATACAAAGTGAACATGTGAAAGGAATCTATATACAGTTTTATATTGTATAACCTACTACATAACATAAATATGTGACCTGGAGTACTGCATTAATCCCAGATGTGAGATGTCATTCTAATAAAGTGTTGAAATCCCCTAATAAACACAAGGACCCCATACAGTGTACGTACACATGAATTATGGATATCAAACACATATATATAACATGTAATGAATAATAAATCAATGCCAAAATACAAATATAATGAAAATTGAATATTAAGCAATGCTAAGCATTGCGCAACCCAGCTTAGTAGGTGTAAGCAATGTGTAGGCCAGCTAACTCAGTCTGACCATTGGTATACCCCTTTAAGCAATGCCAACCTTAGGTAAGAAGGTTGGCCAATAGCTTAGCATTTTCAAAACTGTCCAATCCTGGCAAAGTGTGGGAAACTGGACCTATTTAAACCCAACAGGCAGGAATACATATCATAACTGGTTGTAGATTCCCCCTGTAGTCACTATGTCTGGAATGGGAGACGGTGTGCACTTTCGGGCACAGCACTGGGGCATTCAGGAGTCCAGAGTCATGGCAGGACTCCTTGTGAAAGACCATGACCAAAGACTGCTACAGGGTCAGTACCAGGGGTTCCCAATACAAGGTGGAAGCCTGGGACCATCTCACCCATGACCTTACCAGTGACACTGGCATACCCCAAACTAGTGAGCAGGTCAGGCATTACTATGCCAACCTGAAGCGGAGAAAGGGGGATCTCTTGGATCAGTGGATCCAAGAAGCTAGGAGGACAGGGGATGTCCCAGCCGTGTGTAAGTATCAGTCCACTACCTGTTTAATAATGGCCAGCTCATGTATATTATGGATAGGTATGGCTAACTATTCCTCTTATGTCTTTCACAGTGGCAGGTGAGTGAGCTGTGAATCAGGAAGCACATGCCTGTAGACTGCAGCAGTTGCGATGTGAGGCAGGTTAGTAATACCCTTGCATGTACTGTCATAGGAAATAAATCTAAAAGTAGTAGTAAGTTAATTGCCTGTATAAACCTGTATTGTTTAAGGCATGTACTGCATACACCAGAGAATAGGGCAGGAAGAGTCTCATATAGGTTGTATGCAAATAAAAGCATAATAGCCTGACAATAAAGGTCTAACTGCTGGACTGCATGTGTTCACTCTGGTATCATATGGTAATGTAGAGTTGCAATCACTTAATAGTATCATTGTATTAAGCACTGTTACCCACACTGTGCAACATAAATAAAATGTGTAGGAATGTCTGTATATGACTGTTGTAATCCCAAGAGGTCATATAGTACAACTGAGAGAGACTTAGAAAACAGTGAAAAGATAGACAACAACATCCAATAGCGCACTCAACTGCAATGTGAGCTGTTGTATTTTTTTCACACATAGCCATGGTTCGAATCCTGGGAGTGGTAGTAAGCTGTATGCAGAATCATACCAAATATGTCCAGAATGTCCAGTAAATTGGCCCATATCTGTTGCCTGTCACCCTGTCCCCCTGGCAGATCAGTGGGATGATCCCAGACATTTAGGCATCAAACAAGACATACAACTGATTGTCAGACATCTGTAAGAACAAACCTGTCACTCTAGCAACTCCCCAAAATGTTATGAGAGTAATTAGCCAAGTATGTCCCATCCCCACTCCCACATTGTCAAGCTGTGACCAGAGTGTGTACAGTAACAGAGTGAGATGTTTCTGCATAATACTAATGTGTGGCAGCATGCTGGTAGTGCTAACAAACATTGCTCCCACAGGTCTGTCAGATACGAACATTGTGCCTAGAAATAAAGGATTGATATCCTGCCCTAGTACTGTTTACTCTGCTATTGTATGGCATTGTTAGTGTTGCAGTCGCTCTGTCACCCACACTGTACTACATAATACAACTGTCTAGGAAATCCTGTATAAGAGTGCTGTAATTACAAGGTCAGAATATAAAACCAGAGGAGAATTATAGACAGAAATCAGGCAGGAGATACACAGCAATATCTATATAGCACACTTAACTGTGATGGACAGTGTTTTATTTTTAGCAGACACAGCCATGGTTAGAATCCTGGGAGTGGTAGTAAGTTGTATGCAGAATCATACCCCACAAGTGTACAAAAATGTCCAGAATGTCCAGTTAATCGGCCCATATCTGACGGCTATTACCCTGACCCCTGCCTTATCAGTGTGCTAATTTCTGACATGTAGGCAGCATTACATGTCATATAACTGACTGTCAGACCTTACATATTTGGAAAATGTCAAATAAAACAAACCTGTCATTGTACACATCACTAAAGGTTTAAGAGGGCAATAGTCAAACTATGTCCCGGTTCACCTGCATGTGGTGAAGACATGTCAAGAGTGTGTGCAATATGAGATGGACAAATATGTGCATAACATCAACCTGGAATATGGGAGTATGTGCAGAAACAGGTAGTGTAAACAAACAATACCTCCATAGGTATACCAGGTGAGAGGTGTATACTGCAGATAAAACTCAGTTCATGTATATAGATGTTGACAGCCATACCACTGTCCAAACTAAGTCAACAGGGTAGGTAGTGTACTAATACTTGTAAGGTACAGGTCCCAGCAATGACTAGGAAAGTAATGTGAACTACAGGAATATACTAGTTGTTAATTGACATCTTTCTCCCCCTCACCACCAGATCTGCAACAATAAACTAAATACACAACTCAATCGGTATGTGCTGAATTAACTCTACTGTTGGGACATACGTCCTATTGTTTGATAATTATTTAAATTTGTTTCTATGCATGTGCCATGCTGAAATACTCCCACATTGGTGGCATGCTGACATCAATGTGCCTGCATGCTGTTGTAATGACCACTGTGGTTCCATATATGCATGTGTTCTGTTTGCTATGCAACTGCTCCATATCTGGTGTTTGGGTTAATGGGTATATCTATACATGCTGTTATCCTGGAATGTGAAGACTATTACTAACCCACATATGTTGATAAATTTAAACACCATAGCATGTTTGGGAAGGCCAGTCCCGGCGGACCCACCTGTCCCACCTCAGATGGCCATGGCACCGGGCACCAGCACGTCTAGAGCCCAACCCTGGATCTCCTGGTCCATTGGACCTGCACCACCTTCAGGTGGAACTGCCTCAGGGGATGGGCGTCACCCCCTCGGGAGCGGATGCAGACAGGAAGCTGTCACCCGTCATCAGGTCCGGGTTGTGGTGCGTAGCAAGCTTCGCAGGCAGTTCAGAGATCTGCTACACCAGCTTGAGGGCTGTGTGTCACAACTAGAGGGTGAACCTGGGTCTCCTACTCAGCCCCCAGCACAGCCACCTTTGGGGCTATGATGGTGCAGTGGTGACTGCCCATGAGTGGGGTTCCTGAGTCTCACTGTTTCCACTAGGGGGCTCATAGGCTTCCAATATCCAAACACCCCTCCCCATCAAGGTGTTTACAGTTATATGTGTCATATACCACTCCTGTATGCATCTTGTTTGTCTGTTAACCTACCCAACCTACCTCCCCAAATATACCTACTATCCCTCCCCAGTATCTTACTCTCACCTGAAAAAAAAGGCAATCTGTTCCCAAAAAAAAAATCTCACCCCCGTACATAGCTGTCCATTTCGCACACATGTCCACTGCACACATAATCTGGTCTAACTGGCTTAACAACATATTATTGTTGTCCTCACCCATCTCTCAGGGGTATGAGTGTCCAAATCTATCTCCAAATTCAGTGTATATGCCCAGCTGTTGCTATAGAAAAATGAGCAGCTATGAACCTTCCCTACACCCTTCCTGCACATCCCTAGCTATTTTCCCTACTGTCTTTCCCTCTTTGTGCCACTTTTTCACCACTTTCCTATCAACCATTTTTCTTTTATTTTAAAGAATTTAGCGCAAAGGTAAGCAGGAGTAAGCACTTTTAAGCAGCAGTAAGCAGGTTTAAGCTTGTTTGCATGGGGGTAGGCAATGCCAACACAGGTTAAGTAATTCAGAAGCTAAATCAGTATAAGAAACTGTAACCAGAAGTTATCAGTGCTTACCTCCGTGCAAAATTGCTAACAACTAATTAAAAGTGCCTTAATCACTCTGTATCCAAAAGACCTTGTTCTGCAAGGCTCGAACCCTGGACCCTACACACCATAGCCAAAGTGATTTACCACTATGACATGCCAGATGTACATACTCCTGATGTTTTCACAAACATATCATCCAGCACAGTCATTCAACAGTACAGGAAAGGTATTTAAACATGTAGATCTATGTATTTATTTATTTATTATACATTTGTTAACCGTGTTAGTCTGACAGAGCTTTTGGCTAATTTTCAACAGAGACCCAGGGAGAAAAGCTCCTCAGTGAATAAAATGTAACAAAGTACCATTACAGTCAGGAAAAAAGTTACTATCAGTATACAATAACACTTGTGTGTGTAAAAATATTTCTAGCTAAATGTCTCTCTCTATCTCTCTCTCTCTCTCTCCCCCTATATATATATATATATAAATCTATACATATATATATATATATATATATATATATATATATATATATATATATATATATATATATATATATATATATATATATATATATATATATATATATATATATATATATATATGCATATATATATATATATATATATACACACACACACACACACACACACACACACACATATATATATATATATATATATATATATATATATATATATATATATATATATATATATATATATATATATATATATATACATATATGTATATACAGATTGTATATCTATAGATATAAAAGAGAACATAAATAAATTTATGAACACAGGTACCATTAATGGGGGTGAGGGGGCCCAAGCTACATATGTCTTGTACATATTAATATTACCCCCCCCCGCCACAGCCAAACAGGTCTGTCCTGCAATACAATACCAACTGTTGCAAGTCCCATAACCAGGACCCGACACAACATGTGCACAAGATGTTAACAGTAATCCATCCCACCTGTATGATGTCAGACTGTTATCAATAACATATCATGCAGTACAGTCTGGCTACCATACGGAATGTACAATGTGGAAGCAATAAACATTCTTAAGATACATATACACATATATGTATATATATATATATATATATATATATATATATATATATATATGTATATATATATATATATATATATATATATATATATATAGAGAGAGAGAGAGAGAGAGATACAAAGATATATATGTAACTGCACATACACACACAGAGATATGTATAGGAAGTTACATATTTAGAGGGTGCACACCATACAGAACAGCAAGTCTTCCTTCAGTTGCCAGCTTATCAAATGGACACTGTATGAGTCACCCATACAAAAGACAATTGTTGCTTGAAACATATAACCACAGAGAGGTCAAAGGATATAACACCACACACAGGTTTGCATACATGAGAAAGCTTTATGTGCGTACTATTACAGTTGTATATGCCATGTCATATAACTGTTTAGACTTTGAAATACATATAAACAGATTAATGCAACTCTCAGACAGATCATTTAATACTGTATTCCGGAAAGCATAACATATGCTGCTGTCCAGGCCAAGGCCTTCAAGTAGTACAACAGTAAAGACAGAGTGGGCCACAGGATTACAATCAATCAACAGTAAGTAATGCAGATGTATAGTCCAGCAGCCTCTAACTACACTCTGTATGCAATCCCTAGGGGGAAAAGACTTCAGTTGACACAATGGGATGTATCTGTTACATAACAAGGCATAACTGAAACCATCACAATCACACTGACAAACAGAACATTCTGTATGGCAGGAAGCAGTAGGCCAGCATTTTCCCACGGTGAATTGTATGGCAATGTTCATCTAGATACCTTAAGGCAGCTTACTCCTGATATCCCTCACATGGTGTAACAGCCTAGGTTATTTATGGTGCATCCCCCCCATAGACTGACATACAGGGGCATATACCACTGTTACATACACTGACCTCTGGACTGCAGAAGGGCACACATGTATTGTGCAGATGAAGCCCAAAGATATATTGACCCAACCCCACAATATGTGTGGGGGCCACAACAGCAGTGGAATGATGGCAGGAATGACAGCATAACATACTCACAGGCCACTACATAACAACCCCTGACTGCATGTCATATGGACAAAGCCTGGTATGTAGGTGGAGGACAGAAGCCGGATCACAGGCCCATATGCGAAATAGTGCTGTCATACAGTAAGCAAGTTGCTTGTGTTACATGATAGTCTGCAACATACCCTTAGTCAGGAATATGAAGTCAGAAATACAAATGGATGTAGCCATGTACTGATAGCACTCAACACACACACTGTCGGTGATATATCTGACACAAGACCTGTGTGGTGGACAGGCAAAACATAACAGGCACGCTTCCGGCCTTCAAGTGGATAGGCCCACATTTGACAGCTATGCAGACAGACTGCATTCCATGTTAAACTAATATGTACACACAAACCCTGTAACACTGGTGCTATAAAATGCATACAACAACACTACTCACACTCTGTCTGTAGTTCTGGAACCTCATACAAATATGTAGCTGGCCTGTGTGTGCATGTTCTCTTGTAAGAGGTATTGCTGCTGTCTGTAGCACTGCTGCCCACACACAGGACGGCTGTCCACCATACAGGAAAGGTAAATGGACCATGCCCACATGATGTAGTGATTTATAGTAGTGGGTTGCCATGACAGTGGTGATTGGAATTACTATACAGCATGCTGCATGCAGGTAGCAAGTGGAAGACACTGATTTGTGTAGAGGCCATCACCTGATCATGTGCATCATCTACAAAAGCCATGTTGCAATCTATTCCAAACAGCTCAAGCCATTTACTGGAGAGAGAGAGAGAGAGAGAGAGAGAGAGAGAGACAGAGAGAAACCTAAACCAAAACCAAAACTGAAACCAAAACAGAAACAATCGAACAAACAACCCTAGAAAGAAAGCAGGCTAAAGCCAAAGCCAAGGAGATAAAAAAATGCTCCTACAAGGAAACCATCCAAAACAGACCTCATTCCCACAACAGGTATGTGAAGTATATATGCATGTAACTGACAGTAGTACTTGGTCTATAATACTGGGATAGATTATGTGGAATGATATATATGTGCCATCAAGTGTTTTTGTTGTAATGATGTTCAGCTGAACAACTGCTATGGACAATAGAGTCTGTCCCTGTGGGTAGTGGGCCATATCCGTCAACTGTACAGAGCAGCACTGACTGACAAGATGTAAGCCAACATAGTCTTTGTTGTGTAATGAAAAGCATGTATATTACTGTGGCCAATAGCCGGTTGTGGAAGTAATGCCATAATGATGGACAAGTGGGTTCCAGAGCCCACCACTTGCAGGACACTCAGGTTAGCATGTATTGTAGCATGGTGAAATGCCACAGGTGTGTAAAAGGCTTACCTGCAATCTGACCCTATATATACCCCTCTAATATTAGGCTGTGTCCATATGTGCCACCTGTCTCTTTTTTAGCAAGGCAGAACAGTGCAGCTGTGCAGGAAGGAGCGTTAGAGATTGTGGACCTGATGTCTGAATGTACCCCATATATATAGGTATGTATATGTGTACACACGCACACACACACACACACACACACACACACACACACATATATATATATATATATATATATATATATATATATATATATATATATATATACACACACATGTATGTCTTCAGATATACAGACACCCATATGTAGACATATATATATATATATATATATATATATATATATATATATATAAACACATATATACAACATAAAATATATCTACACATATATATATATATATATATATATATATATATATATATATATGTGTGTGTGTGTGTGTGTGTGTGTGTATGTCTACATATATACAAACACACACACACACACATATGTATGTAAATACATGTCTCTTACATTACCACCACAGTGCTGCATGCTATATGTGAGGGAACATCACACAAAGCAATACACACAGATATATACAGCTGTAAGTATTTGCAACATGGACGCTTATGTCACATGTGAACCCCTTGTAGGCACCATATTGCCCTTGTCTGTGAAGTAGAGAATGAGAATATGAGGAAGGAAAGCAGGCATATTTGTGGAGGTGGCTCGGGCTGGTAGATATAGAGAACAACCTACAGGGGTGATATATGACACATATAGTGGGTAAACACCCTGGATGGTGTGTGTGGTCTGCGATGTGGAAGCCTCATGAGCCCCCATATGGAAACAATGGGAACAAGGCCCCCACCCATTGCTTGTCACAACAGCAGTTACACGGCCCTGAAGGTGCCTGGCCTGGATGCTGAATAGGAGGAGCATGTGGACCCTGTGATTGTGTACTAGGGACTCAAGGTGCTGTACCACATTTATTTATTTATTTATTTTACATTTGTCAACCGGGCTAATCTAGCTGGATATATTTCCATTTTCAGTAGAGGCCCGGGGAGTAAAGCTCCACACATAAACTAACAGACAAAATGGGGAGAAAGGCTCCACAAATAAACACAAACAAAACAAAAATTGTTTACAAAAATTCAAGAAAGGTATAACAGTTACAAACTATGGAAGAATACGAGACATAATTTCAAACTGCAAATTAAAGTATGTGAAGATGATTATACGACATAATATATTTACACATAGTACAACTACAGGTAGTTTTAGAGTAAAACAACTCTGTAGGGCTAACTCCAAGATATTTTTTAGAGACTATTCGCATCCTTGGTTACTGTAGTATAATCCAGACAGTTAGTATATCAAAGTGGTTAGACAGTAATGGGAGAAAAGGAGGAAGAAAAAGAAATGACAGTAATACTGCCTTCAGGATTAGAATAAAGAAATGACAGTAATACTGCCTTCAGGATACAAATCATATCCTGGGAAGGACAGTGGGTTTACAGGATTTACAACTTCAGAGGAGTTGACATAGGGGGAGGACAGTAGACGTTTGAGAGAATAAAAAAAAGAAACATAGAATTAGTCTGGGTAACAGCAAGGGCAAAGCCAGTTAGTTTTAAGATATTTCTTAAGTCTTTGTTTAAAGAGAGGAAATGAGGGGAGAGAGGTTAGGTCAGATGGCAGGAGGTTCCATTGTTTTCCTGCAGAGTTGGACAACAGTGAGTCACCAGCCAAGTTGTTAGACTTGGAGGTACTAGCTAGGAGTTTATTAGAGGAGCGTAATGAGTTAAGATTTGTATAGGGTGCAATAAGGTTGTTAAGTATGGCTGTGTTGTTGGGTTGGTAAAAAAATCTTATGAACAATGGTAAGTTGGGAAAGTATCAGAATGTTTTCTAATTCAAGCCAGTCTAGCCAGTGAAGGTTGAGACAATGGTGAGTTCTGTATGGGTTTTCTGTGGCAAATCAAGCAATACCGTTATAGGAATTGGCTAATTTAGCAAGATTACTTTTTTTTAGATTTGTGTATATGGGTGCAGCATATAGAAGAGTTGAAATTAGATGGGAGAGGGCAATAGTAGTTCTGGCTGCTGGGGTTAAGAATGGTTTAATATTATAAAGGGAACCTAGTTTTTTATTAACTGATTTAATGGTGTTGTTAATGTGAATATCAAAGGTGAGGTTGTTATCAATTGTGACTCCTAATAGTTTGGTGGAAGAGTCGGGGGATATAATGGTACCATTATTGGACTGGATGGAGAAATGTAAGGGGGGGACTTGGTATTAGTGGTGAACAGTAGAAGCTTGGTCTTTTTTGCATTCAGGAGAAGACACTGTTTCAAGAACCAAGTCTCTACTGTACTGAAGGCTGTCTGGGTTAAAGATTGGAGTTCGGATATAGAGTTGGCAGAGCATATGATTGTAGAGTCGTCCGCATATTGTATACAGGTGGCTTGAGGAATTATAGTTTGGAGGTCATTTATGAATAAGGAGAAAAGGAGAGGACCAAGAATAGAGCCTTGAGGGACTCCCAGGGAAATAGGTAGGTGAGATGAAAGCTGATTCTCCCAAAGAACTGCTTGCTGTCTATTACTAAGGTAAGACCTGAACCAGAGAATTGCTTTGGTATTAAGAGAAAGGGATGACAGAGTGTTCAGGAGTAAGGAGTGGTTAACCATATCAAAGGCTTTAGACAGGTCAATGAAGAGTGCTGATGAAAGGGTGGTATTATTATGATTGGTATTGATAGTATTGGTGAAGGATAGGAGAGCTGAGGTGGTGCTATGAAAAGGCCTGAAACCATGCTGACAGTTTGCAAGAATGTTATGTTGAATTAAGTTGTCCATTAGCTGAAGGTGAATACATTTTTCCATAATCCTTGCCAAAGGTGAGAGGAGAGCTATAGGCCTCTAGTTAGAATAGTCAGCAGAGTTGCCTCCTTTATGTAATGGAATAATGTGGGAAATTTTCCAGAGATTTGGAATGGTACCTTCAATTATGGTACGGTTTATCAGAATAGATATATGATAGGCTACTACTTTAGCAGATAGTTTTAGATATTCAGATGGTTAAGTTATCGGCAGAGGGGGTACAAGGCTTAAGTTTGTGGATTAGTTTTTGGATGCATAAGGTAGCTATAGGTTGGAGTTGGAAAGTTGGCTGAGAATCAGGTGGGGAGTTGGGTAGATCAGAGTTGTCTGACGCTAGTTGAGAAGCAAGTGTTTGTATGGTGTTAGTGAAGAAGGTATTAAAGGCATTGGCAGTTTGATGGGAGGTATTGTTTTCAGACCCTAGAGGAGAAGGAGTGCTAGAGTGGCCAGGATGAAGGAGGTTATTTAAGCTTGCCCAGAATTTGTGTGGGTTATTGTGGTGAGTTTGCTGTAGATTACAACAGTAGTTTTTTTTTTTTTTTTGTCAGAGAGGATAGCTTTTTTGTAGCATTTCTCAGCTGTCTAAATGTTAGTTGTTTTGAGGGATTTCTGGTTGCTCTCCACTTAGCCCACAATTTATTTATAAGTAAAATCTATTGCCTGGTCTCCTTTGAGAGCCAGGGGGCAGTTTTGGATTTTATTCTAATAGATCGTTTAGGTGCATGCCTATCAAGGATAGTTAAGAATTTGTTATTGAAATATATAACTGCATCCTCTAGAGGGAGAATTTTTAGGGGGTTCCAGTTACAAGCACTAAGTTCCATTCGGAATAATGCTGGGTTAAATTTTTTCTTGGATCTAGAGATGATACAGTTGGGGGTGTTATTAGTGTCATTCTTATGTC
The DNA here is from genome assembly GCF_019279795.1 of Protopterus annectens. Classification (NCBI taxonomy): domain Eukaryota; kingdom Metazoa; phylum Chordata; order Ceratodontiformes; family Protopteridae; genus Protopterus; species Protopterus annectens. The sequence goes on along the minus strand of NC_056725.1, from coordinate 232,058,100 downwards.
TTATGATGTAAGTTAGCATGTGGTCACTTACATTATCCAGCAGGGTTCCTACTTTATAAGTGTGTTCTTGTTTATTGATTAGTATCCAGTCTAGGATTGTTTCTTTATTGTTAGGTTTGTTAATTCTAGTTGTGATGTTGATAGTTTGGTGAAAACCATGCAAGTTGATATGGGAGGAAGGCTTGTCTGTATTGCTACTATTCCAGACAGAATTGAAATTGCCTAGAATAATAGTTTCTTGTGGGAAAGTAGCAGATATCCAGCTTAAGGTGTCTTCTATAGTAGTAATGTTATTACCTGGGGGTAGGTAGATACAGATTATATATAATGCTTTGCTGAGGTTAAGTTGAAATTTGGTGATTAAAATTTCAAATTTACTATCTTGAGGAGGGTTATACGGTATAGAGGAAATGTGTAGCTCCTTTCTGTATAGTAGGGCTACTCCTCCCCCTTTACATTTAATTCTGTCATGTCTCAGTATATTGTACCCTGGGGGGATTATTTCATTGTCCTTAGTTGAGAGTTTTAAACAGGTTTCTGTAAGACAGAGGATGTCAAAGGAGTGAATATCAATAAGGGCATGGAGATGGGCAACTTTGTTGTTAACACTGCGTATATTGAGGTGAACTATTAGCAAGAAGTTAGTGGGAGTGGTCTGGGTAGTAAGGGTGTTGGGAGAGGTAGAAGGAGTAGGGGTAGTAGGGAGATTAGATGGGCCTGGGTTTGGGTGAATGTCGCCATCTTTTAAGGTGGGGGATTTTAGCGAAGAGAGTAGGTTGGAGTTAAGGTAAGGTTGGTATTTCAATTTTTTTACTATAGGGTGGTTTAGCTTCAAGGGTGTAAGATGATGATATTTTGGAAGCAAGAAGCAGGAGGCAGTGGTGATATTTATTTGGGGATGGGTAAGGGCTTTGTTAAATATAGTTGTTTGTTTCGGCGAGTAGTTGAAGTAGTAGTAATTTACATTTTCAAAAGAGGTGAGGAGATAGGTAGTGGTGAGGAAAGAGTGGTTAAGAGTATAGCCAAGGATGGGATAGCTTTAGTGGTTATAGACATATTATAAGTCAATGTATACTATTCCTATTTGGCTGGGCTAGGATGAAACAGTATGAGTAAAAGGTAAGGGTAGGATAGTAGTGAAGTGCAATGCTGAAGGTACTGAAGTTTAATTAGTTAGTGTTCTGGTAGGTAGAGTAGTAGCTGAGATGAGAAATGGAAAGGCTAAAAGGTTGTTTAATGATACGGTTGAATGGTAGTGATAAGAGCTTTGAAGGGTAGAGATGTTAATTGAGGTAGTACTGAGATAAAGAAAAAAGGAAGAAAAAATATAAGGACAGGGAGGCTGAATTAATGAAGCATAGGTAGAGGTAGTAAGAGTCAAGTGAGTAGAAAAGTTGTTAAGGATGGGTGTGGCCAAAGTAAATTGAATAGTGTCTGGGATAGGTCAGATAGGAAAGGTGTGGTTATGGGAAGTATAAGGTTAGGACCCCTGGGGGTGGGTGGGAATTGAGGGTAGGGTAGGGGAGCGTAGTGAGCCCATAGGGCGAACAGAGCGGGTAGAGCAAAGAGGTGCTGAGAGGTAATCAGTTTTCCAGTCAGCCTATAATTTCCAAGATGTTTAGTAGGTATGTGGCACAGTTTGAGAGACCAAGTTCTGTAGATTACTGCTGAGGTTCTATTTGTCTACTTAATAAGGGAGAAGAAAAAGCAGTAAGGTATCAGCAATATTTTGTTAAGGAAGGTTAGTTTCTATTCCTTCTGATTTTACTGCCTGACTAACCTAAGGTAAATTTTTCTATTTCCATTACAGGGGGGTTAGCTATGTATAATGTTATATTTGGATAGTTGAAAATAGGTTCTAGCCGTAAGTCTGGAGAGGTTTAAAAAACAAGTAAGATACAGGGAAATTATGAGCTATGTACTTTGCTGCCCTCTAGTGGCAAACAAAGGAAAGTACATCTAATCTCATAACAGATTTATCAAAAAAAGGGGGAGAAAAAATGTAAAAGATGGCCTTGGGGCAGGTCCACGGGTGTGCTGACCCAACTACAGGAATATGAATAAACAAAATAGTGAAAAAGAGTTGCAGTAAAAATTTAATAGGTTATCACCTACACTATAAGGCAGTAGGAAGCACTTCAGGGAAGTCCATGGTAGGTTCTACCAAGAGAGTAAACTTTCAGTTGAGTTGGGAGGTTCTTTATTTGTTGCCTGTTGGAAAAGATAGCCCGTAACACAGCACAAGGCTTCAAGACTATAAGGCAGTAGGAAGCACTTCAGGGAAGTCCAGGGTAGGTTCTACCGAGAGGGTAAACTTTCAGTTGAGTTGGGAGGTTCTTTATTTGTTGCCTGTTGGAAAAGATAGCCCATAACACAGCACAAGGCTTCAAGGGATAGCACACCACACAGAAACCTAGGGAAAGTTCTACCAAGGATGGAAGGTTTAAAAAACATACCACAAGTTTCTGTGGTGTCCCCTATGGAATAGACCCTAGACTTGACCTCGGGTGACAGGATCATGTCTGTGTGTGCCCCTGGGGGGCACTATCCCCTGAGGTGTTTCCACCTGAAGGTAGTGCTGGACAAGTAGATGAGGATGCCCCAGGGTGGGTCTCACATGTGATGTGGCCTGGTAATATTGCCAGATGAGGTGGGAGAGGTGGTTCTGCTGGCAACTATTCCATAAACATGCTATTGTGTCACTGTTATAGAACATATTTGGGTAGTAATAGTCCACATAATGCCAGAACATGTCCAACAATATGCATAGATATCCCAAATAACACAGAATGACAGATGTGCAGCAATCACATAGCAAGCATACTCAATGCATATATGGAACCATAGCGGCCCTGACAATGGCATGCAGGTGAAATAGTCTGTAACAGGCCAGCAATGATAGTGCCCCCACAGGGAACATGGCCACAAACACATAGCACAAAGGGTGGTACAATACAATATGTGCCCCAGTGGTAGATAAGCTGCAGCCAAACCTATTGAGTTGTGTGTACAGTTTGTTGTCGCTGATATGGTGGGAGGGAGACAGAGATGTGTACTAAGAACTATGGTAACCTTGCTATATGAGTTGCTCATATCTGTTTCCATCTTTATGTCTTTCAGGCAAGATGTCCCATGGCCAGTTACCAGTGTATACAGTGGCAGAAAATGAGGTCAGTCTTAACCACCTGATACAGCACTATCAGGTTTTCTTCAGCAGGACAGCCCATGAGCAGCAGGAGTGGACTTCACTGTGGAACAATCTAGTCCACGGGGTCAATGATGTCAGCCTGCATAACCGCAGTTATGAGCAGGTCCGGCATCATTGTAACGACCTGCTTCACAATGCCTGTCAGTGTGCTGCTGCAGTCTGGGGGGATCACCTCACAACTAGGGGGGGTCATGCCATCCATCCCCTGACATGTGTTGAGGAGCTCCTCGCCAGCCTTGTGGCATCTGCCCACCTGCACACATAGCAACTGGGAGAGACCATTGTGGAGGTGGGTGCTACCCACACACTGGCTGAGGAGCATGCAGGTAAGACCACAGGGCACATCAGTAGACCACTGTTACATAATCATCCACATCTGTACAGTTAGATCATGCATATGTGATATGTCATATAGTCTGTTGCTGTGTAGTAGTAATAAACAGATGTGCATAAGCTGTAGTATTGTTGACTTGTACTGCTGATGTACTGTAATGCTGCACCCACCCTGTAGCAATGCCACAGCTGTGGCCACTGACATCACATTTCTCACACTCTTATGTAGGTCTCTCTGATATACCACCAAGGCAGTAGACTGTAGCTGGTGAGTATGGTTTATTTTCATGCTTGCCAATACACTGGGCATGTAATGACTATGGTATTTTCCATGCACACATCTAACATACCTACCCATAATGTATGTCATACATGTTCACGTATTGTTGCTGTTAACTACACTGCATCACAGTGGTGACCATGATGGGGTATCTGAAGGGTATGTCAGACACCTGCAAGATAACTAACATCCTGTCATTGCGAAATGTGTCCACAGGGATGAACATAATGGTGGGACACATAGCCTACAGTAGGGACATGTGTGAAACATCACACTTATACAGAACTACAACAGTGTATATACCAGTATTACAATGGCAACTGTTACAGATCTACACTATGGCATATCATAATACTGTGGTCCACAACCCTTAACACCTGCAATGTGGTCACAACATGAGCACTGAGTGTTTAAAGTGGAACCGTAGGTTAAGGCAGCAAATATGGGGAATACATACCTTCACAAACAGTGGAAGCATATGTGTGCACACACTCCAGAGAAAATATAGGGGAGGCAGCTGATGAGGTACTACCTGCATGCATTTGTCATGGAAATACACCATTCAGCAAGTACACATCCCCAATTTCACACCACATAGTGGTCAGCTGTCCAAAACATTTGGCCATCAAATGTGCACACTTACCTACAAGTGAGGTAGGTGTGGCTTGCACACATCTTACATGACATGGCGTGGGCCCCATACCCAAGAGGTAGCACCCATGAGCTGCACATGTAGCCATACCTCACCATTGCATATGCCATGGCAAACAGTGCAGACAGTCATGTATGAGGCAAGGATGTATGGGACAGGAATGATGTAGGACATAAACAGATGGCCACCCAAGACAAATGCTGTCACATGTAGCAAACTGGTCATGCAGGCTGCCTACTAACATGCCACAACACTGAGGGGGTAGCAGGAATGTCCATCAAGTACTGGCTGTGCAGTACTCATGTCAGCAATGGCCTGGACTCTGCAAGCGCATGGTCTATGGGTTTGGGTAAACTGATGTGACAGTTATACCACAGAAAACATCAGCCAGGTCTCCCTACAGGTAGTGTATGCATAACATAAGAGGTCCCCAAAGTCATGCTTTGCAATGTGTACTGGTATACCATGACCACATTGGAAACCTACAGACAGTATTATGTAAGATACATGTGCTGCACAACCAAAGCCTCACCCCACCTCAGGCCCACCACCCGCATCTGTACTGTACCGGTGCCAGTGTACATGTGTATGTTTGCCATTCATTAGCTGGGACTAGGCTGTTACACATGGTGTTCAGTGCTTGGGACACTACAAACTGACACATGTGTAGGCCATAGTTGTCAAGCATCTGCAAAAAGGCTGAAGGTGGGGAGGGTGTGTCATCATGACACACCAGTGCACTGCAGCAGGGATCCTAATGATGGTAAGAATGGCTATATCTGCACACAGTCAGGTTCAGGAACTGTGGCAGACATAACCCTAACTATACAGCAATAGTGACGGCAGTGTGTGAACTCCAAGGGATGTGCACATGAGTAGACCTTGCAATCATGCAGAGTTGGGGGACGTGTGTAGGGCAGACTGACCATATACTGGTAAATGCAGATGCCCCATGCTAGTATACCCCTGCCAGGAATAGTGACTGCTGTAGTACACATAACAATAGGTGCAACAAACCATCATGATAAGGGCATGCACACGTATGCACCCACTGAGTGTATGCATCGTGGTCTGAATCTGCAAACCTAACACATTTGTTTGACACTGCATGTGAATGTACAGGACATATGTCACATATGAGGATCATGTAATGTTAATATATGCAGTGATGTCATCCCATGGCATACCAAAGAAGAGTGTGTCATATCAATAAGGGTGGGTACACTCCCAATAGCCATGGTAAGGTTTGATGGTTGTCAGTGTAATAGTATCATATTGGTGATACATGCACCGCTGATGTTGAGATCTTTAAACCAGACATCAGGCATTCACAAATGACATCTGTCCACCTATCATCTCAGGTATGTGTCACTCAAACAAATAGGGGCTGTGAGCATTAGAGCAGACATAACTGACACAGTAATACACATTCAGCAATGGTTTGTACACCTGTGAGGTTTGGTGCACAGTACATGGCAGGGTGCAGAACAGGTCCACAGCAATACTGTGTACATAGGTGCAGTGTTTTTCAGGGAAAGGGGCATCACCTACTAACATAGCCCATCCATCACACACATGTATACTGTTGCTAGCATGAATTGCCTATAGCTGTACTGCATGCTGTTGTGTACCATATGTTATGCATGTTGACAGATGGGTAATGGGAGAACTGTGTGTACTATCTTTGTGCAACCTCACCTGTAGGTGTGTGTGTGTGTGTGCATGTGGGTGGGTGGGGGGTTATTTTGTCTGTAAGTGCAATGTGGTGGAGTGGAGTGGGATTTATGCATGTAGGATGTGTGTGTGCATGTGTGTGTGTTTGTGTGGGTGTCCATGTATGCACATGTGCGATTGTGGGGCTGTTCATACAGCAGCACTTCCCACTGGAATCGTGCAGTACATGGACATGAACTGACACATGAGACACTAGGAATACTTGTCTGATATGTAATCACAGGACAGCTGATAGTATAATAAGATATGTAGCATGGAACATGCATTGGGAGGGAAACTAGACACCAGGTATGCCGTTAATATTGCAATCAGCAGAAATAACTACCCACATATGCAGCACTACAGATGCATTGGGGAATTACTAGACAACACCAGGGAGTGTATCCATATATTACTGTTGCCCACATGATAAGTTGATTGAGTAGCATATCTGGCATGTACTGAGCAATAGTTACGTATGAAGCTCCGGTGCGTGACATTATGGAGTGAACGTAGTAGCCCCTTACATATGGGGGCCATGGTAAAGATGTCCAGTCATACCCAGGGTGAACACTGGATGACAGCAGTGAGGCCATGCAAAACCTACTTCACTCAAGTCAAGGAGGTAATGGAGTAACAGGTCTTGTGCTGTGATCACTCGTCTAGGCATTTAAAGGAATGATACATTAATGAGTGGTATTAATGATTCTATGTTACCAAGTGTGATGCAGGATGGGGAACTTATGTGAATAAACATGGGACTGTCTGCAAACTCGGGGACAGGTAGGTATTATGGTGAAATTTCAATGTGTGTGTGTGTGTGTGTGTGTGTGTGTGTGTGTGTGTGTGTGTGTGTGTGTGTGTGTGTATGTGTGTGTACTGTTATGCAATGCTGTACAATTCTTAAAGAGCAATTCTTGTTTTACCCAGTAGGTGGCGAGGTGGGTCAGGGTCCCTCCTGCATGCAGTCTGATGTTGGTGTCCATACAGACACTGAAGATAATGATAGGACTGTTGAGGCATAGGTGGGGTTGTCAGAGGCCAAAACTGCGCCATTTGACATCCCCCTTATTGTCACCCCAACCTCGCACACAGTTACAGTGCCTATACATACCCCATCACCAGTGATCATAGCAGAAGGACAGTTGATGGTTGGTGGCAGAGCACAGGAGAGTGTGGTATCTATGCCTACTGTGTCTGGTCACAGCAGGCATAGCCAGATGTCCTGCAGGGCACCACATAGGTAGATGTACTGGGGTGCTCATGGTAAGGTCACCGGTCATCATGCCCCTGGCAGAAATGCCACAACTGGTACCACCAGGTGCATGTTTCAGACTGTCATAGGTGCGCGAGCATGTATGGAACTGAACACCAGACAGGGCCTGAGGCTGCAGAGGGCTGTTCTCTCATTTGTAAGTGACAACCTCCATGAACTTTCTGGTGCCCTCCGTGATTATACCGAGGTCATGGATAGACTGTTGGGTGAGATGATGGGCCTTATCGACTGTGGTTTGTCTGTGCTCAAACATGTGGTGGGAGTAGGGCGATGGCTGCATTGATGTAGGCCAGCAACACGAACAGCTGGTGGTCGACGTGGACCTGCTAGGACAGCAAGGTGCTTCCATAGTGGCAGTACCAGGCCAGCACTGCAGGGGGGGCACTGAACCCACATGACACCACAGCAGACCACGTGCACATGGCCCTGGTCAGTCCCAGGAGGGACCTGGTTCCAGCGGACATCTGTCATCATCAGGGGAGAGTAGCACGTTGACGCCTGTACTTGGATGTGCCCATGGAACCCCTGGCAGGCACAGTCTGCGTGTCCATGGCCGGAGGCGAGGAACTGCACACCCTGCCAGGTATGGTCTGCAGCTGTCCAAGAAACACCTGTATAGTGCAGCCACATGGCAGAACTGTGTGCATGCATACCTACACACTACACAAACACACCTTGGATAACCCCATACCTACACACACCACATCACCATGTCCATTTCAACTAATTACAGCCCTCACCCACACACATGGTGTCAAATGTATGGCCCACCCTCAGTCTCTGGCAAACAACACACCCTGTGCATATGATGATAAATGTGCCACATCCCTGTCATCCATAACATCGATGCAGGAACAGGCTAATATGGTTCTGATGCACATGGTGACTGTACTACAGTGTACCAATGTACTGCTGTGTAACATGTTGTCAGGAGAAATGGTTAATACATGCATGTCAGGTAGTGTAACTGTTCATCCATGATGCATTATAGCTGTTAGTAACACTGAGTGATTGTGGTCTCCATAATGTTATCCATTTGTGTTGTAGGTGTACATGTGTCAGCAGGAAGATGGTCTGCGGTCATATTCCACAAGGGGTATGACACTGTGGTGACACCATGGCTGTAACATATCCTGGGTACAGTTGAGCACATGTCACGGGTTCGTGTAAAAGTTACTGCCTGTGTCACATGGACAGGTGACCCACTGGGACATGTATAATCAGCAACCTGATGTAGATCCATCCACATACATGCACACTCTTACTTGGCAACACTGGGACTAGACCCCTACCTATGTATGTAGTGCTACTGAAGTGTATGGCTTTCATTGCACACATAGGTTCATAGGTTCATAGGTTTATACTAGGCTAACTACCCTAGGGCATTTATAAGCCTAGCCCAAAGTTATGTGGCTTACGCCGCCAATTATGTTAGAAATACTGTGCCCATTAGTTTGTTGTGCCTCTGTCCAGTAGTGACACAGAGATGATTCCCGGGGTAAACCTACAATCTCCCATCCACCAGTCAAGATTTCTCTTGAACAGAGCCAGCGAGGTGCTCTGCCTCACATGGACCGGGATTTTATTCCACAGCATGGGGAGTCTCTGGGTGATAAATCTATCCCTCCAGCACATCCTATTTATATCCGTGCTAAGGTTTAAGTCTCTTGCTCTAGTGGTTTGGATTTTTTGAGGTGGAGCATGTCCATTAATTCCGGGTTGGTCATGCCCTTGTATGTCAGGCACAGGTCACCTCTGAGCAGACGGTATGCAACTGAATAGAGTTGGAGTTTCTTCAGTCTGGCAGCATATGACAGGTTTTGGAGTCCCTTTATCCTTTTGGTGAGGAACTTTTGGGATCTCTCCAATTGCTGCAGGTGTCGGGTGAGATACATCCCGAATGGGGCATTGTACTCGATCATTGGTCTGATGTGAAGAGTACAGGGGAACAATGACCTCACTTGATCTGGATGTGAATCCCTTCATGATCAGGTAGGCAATGTAGAAGGTCTTTCGAACCACTTTAGCAACGTGAGTGTCAAACGAGAGGCCACTGTCAACCTGGGTCCCCAGGTCCCTAATAACCTCTTCTGTGCTTAGTGGGTTGCCACCTATATGGTAGCTTGGGGTTACCTTGTTTTTCCCGAAGGGTATGACTATACACCTTTTTGCGTTTAACTTCAGGCCATGGCTCTGGCACCATCTATCAGTTTCTGTGAGACCCCTCTGAAGGATGTCTGTGTCCGATGTACTATCCACTATGGCACCCAGTTTGCAGTCATCCGCAAACTTTGTCAGCCATAGACCTCCTATGTTTGCCTGTACTTCTGAGAAGTAGATGCCGAACAATAGGGGGCCAAGGACTGAGCCCTGTGGGACTCCACTTGTAACTGGCTTGGAGTCTGACATGGCTCCAGCAACTCTAACCCTGTGGGTTCTGTCCTTTAGCCAGTTTGCAACCCATCTTGTGACATATGGGTTTACATTTAAGCTGGTAAGTTTCTCTATAATGAGTGGGTATTGTGTCGAAAGCTTTTGCAAGGTCAAGGTAGGCTGTATGGACTGCCTTTCCCTCATCAATGGCCTTGGTGACTGTTTCGAAGAAGTCGACCAAGTTCAAAAGGCAAGATCTGCCCTTGACAAAGCCAAACTGGGTTGGGTCCAAGGTCTGCAAGTCCCCTATGTCCTTGTTTATGAGTTCCATTATGATCCTCTCCATAGCTCTGCAGACCAGGCTTGTTAAGCTTACGGGCCGGTAATTACCAGGGTCCGTAGAGACACCGCCTTTGTGGAGTGGGACCACAGTTGCCGTACGCCACTCCTTGGGCACATATCCTGTGGTGAGGCTAAGATTAAACAGCTGCCTTATGTGCGGGTTTAGTTCTTCATTGAGTTCATGTAGCACACATCCGGGGACCCCATCTGGTCCCATTGATGCTGTGTTTTTAGCTTTAGAGAGAGCAGCTTTCACCTGCGCATTTGAGATGTCTGGGGAGGCTATACTCAGTTGGGATAGTTATCTCTCCTTTTGGGTGGGAGAGGGGGGTGAAGTTTGCGCTGAACCTGTCTGCCAGTATGTTGGCAATGTCTGTGGGTTCAGTGATTTTTGTATCATTGTGGACTAATTCTGAGCATATCTGGGAGTTTCCACCCAGGTTTCTGACATAGCTGAAGAAGGCCTTATGATTGTCTTTTGAATCTATGGCAATTTTTCTCTCAAAGTTGGCCTTGGATGATTTTATGAGGGATCGTAGTTTCTTGCTAGTGCTGATCAAAGATGCCTTCCTTTTTGGGATTTTGCTCTATCATGTAATAGCTTTCTCCTCTTATTGTAAAGTTTGTTTATGGCTGGGGTCCACCAGACTGGACGTTTGCCCTTGGTGGAAAGAGTCTTGGTTTTATTTGGGATTGCCTGATCCATGCAGTCCTGAAGGTGTTAATACAAGGCATTTGTAAGGGCTTCCAGCTTGGGTTGTGGTTTCCATTGGCTCGGGGCCTTGAAGAATACCACACCTGTCTTGAGTAGTGTGAAGTTTGCTTTAGAAGTTCTTTACTGTGGTCTTTTTGTTTGGGGTGGGGGATGTGGATTTCTAGTGAGATTAGTTTATGATCTGATCTCACCAATGAGGATATACTTCGGTGTGGAGCATTTTGTCCCCATGTTCGTGATGATGAGATCTAGTATATTTTCTCCTCTTGTGGAGACGGTGACTAGTTGTTCCATGGCATTTGAATTTATGAACTCCAGGAACCTTTGGGCTAGAAAGTTTGGGCTTGAGTAATGTTCCCAGTCTATATTCGGGTAGTTGAAGACACCCAATATGATGGTGTTTGGTGATACATTTATACCCTCCAGTGTCTTCAGGAAGGCTGTGTGGGTTTCCTGAGTTTGAGAGGGTGGCCTGTAGCATGCTACAAATTGTAGAGCAGTTTTGCCTATGGTTAATTGCACCAGGATGGTTTCTGATGCTTCGTGCATAGCCACCAACCTGGAGGTGTGGGTATCCTTGATGAATATGGATACACCCCCTCCTTTTGTGGTGTGGTCCGGGTTTTGGGGCCGGAACGCATGACATGAGATGAAACCTGATAGTGCCGGGGTGCTTTCAGGAGCCTTGAACCAGGTTTCAGTCACAACACAGACATTGATGTTTTCCATACTGAGAAGGGCCTCGAGTGCGTGCATTTTGAGATTTAGACTTCTGGCATTGAGCAGCATTACCCTTAGTTTCTTCACGTTTTTGTTTTCTAGGGTGGTAGGTTTAGAATTTGAGCCTTGCCTAAAAAAGGCACTATGGCGGTGGCAAGAGCCTTAGCCAATATCCGGAATCCCAGGGGTGACAGGTGCAAGCCGTCCCTTGCGAAGCAGCGTGGCTTGTCGAGCATGTCATCCCAGGCAGACAGGCACAGGATCCCCTTTGAATGACACCAGAAATTAAGCCAATTGTTAAAGCTGATCATCTTGTCACTATATTGTGGCATCATTCTTGGTGAAGGAAGGATACTGCTCAGGGTCAGGGTCATACCTGCCTGGGCTACATAATCAGAGAGCTCCTCTATGTCTCTTTTCATGTAGTCCAGGGAGGTATGTCTCAGGTCGTTCACACCAGCATGGACAATGACTGTGTCATACTTGTACTTGCCGTGGAGTGACCTGAGTGCTTGTGTTATGTGGCGGATTCTAGCGCTCGATAGGCAGCTTACCGTGACCTTCTCCTTGTTCAGCCTGGTGAGTGGGACGTCAGTCTGTTTGACTATGGAGTCACCTATGACAAGTATGTTTGGTGTTGCATTTGGCCTTAAGGGCAGTGACTGCTTTGCACACTGATTTTGTTGTTTATGTGTTGTTTGTGTGGTGTATTGAGTTTGCAGTTGCTTGGGTGTCTGCTTTGGAGGCCTCTGCTGTTTAGGTAAATTTTTACTCAGAGCCTCCAGGTATGCCTTAGTGTGTTTATGTGTTTGATTCAGTGGTGTGGTTGAGTTATGTGAGACTGGTATTGTGGTGTGTGTAGTTGCCTTCTCCTCCTGCCTGGTCTTGCCAGTCCTGAGTTGAGAGAGCTCAGCCTCCAGTTTGACTAAATAGCTGCATCTCGCAAAGTGTTAGTGTTACGTGGGAGGAGGAGAGGGTTGTCCGTGTACTTGAGGCAATTGTAACATTGTCTCAGAATTCCCAGATTCACCAACTGGGCAGGAGAGGATGCCAGCATCTGACCCTTCGACATGCTAGAAAGATTTATGAGTTGGTATGAGACAGAAAAGTAGTGGGCTTAACAGGAAGTGGGCACTCCTGGGGGTTTGCTAGTGAGAGATTTGTATGATATAGGAGTGCTTGACCTGCAAAGAGAATGCTTATAAGACAAGGGATATGCTTATAAGACAAGTGCTGAGCTTTTTGAGAAAAAGCTATTTGGAACAAGTGCTGCACTTTTTAGTGAAGGTGTAAACTGTTTAGGTTCCTAACAGAGCAGTTCTAAGGGAAAAATTGAAGAACAGACTTTCTGGAGCCAGAAAGAGTTTAACCTTGTTTAACTGGCGCTGCCTGATGCTGCGCTAGTGGCAACTCTGCGCTAAATCGCGCTAAAGCACATTAAAGCGTGCTTGATAGCAGGGGCTGGGCTACCAGTGGTATCATGCTACATCACACAGCATTTAGGGTGAGGTGTGTTCCAGGTTACATGTTACATGCAGAACATCCCCAGACATGTACTGTATGGTAATGGGGGATGTAATGGTTGTATATAACAATACATAGTATCACATACCATCATATACACATTAACAAGCACATAACATGCAGACACACATCCAAGAGACCTGGGCCTGTCAGTGTTAACTAACTTGTCAGTGTGTCCAATGTGTTACAGGTAGGCCGCATACAGCACATGCATAATTGGGCTGGATTGTGGTATCAGTTACCTGTATGGTTGATGATGACAGTGGTCACCAAATAGTGGTACATGGGACATGTACCGGGTGTACCATGATGTAATGACAGTGTGCACAGCACCTACACCCACAGTGGATATTGTACACAATGGAACCCATGATGACACTCTGACATACCCACCATCACACATTGTCCATGACTGCAATACAACCCATTGTCCATCCCAACAGTGGTACTACAGGGATTTGCATTTAATGCACATGTCACAGGCATAGTAGGGTGATGCATTGTCATGCCTCACTTATGGGCAGCGACAACACTATCTGTACTACTCTGTGGCAATGCGTATTGTAATAGGAGTATGTGGCCTTGGGATGCTGTACCCTACAGATATACAGACATGCACACATACACACACCTGCCAGAACTCAATGGGTATCCCATGTCTATTGACCCATTTGTACAGCGCTGTTGTGCTGGTACTGCAAGGCTCATGTAGCCATTAGGGAGCGGATCATAACAGGGTACATGTAATATCCAGTACAGCAGCAGCCACATCTTACTATGGCAATGGGTGTTGTGGTGGGTGTGAAGGCCCTCATGGTATTCCCAACTACAGGTGTACTAACACACAAACACTGCTATCCTAAGTAATGCACACGTACACATTTGTCAGTACTGGGGTGCATCGCTGCAGGTGGTCATAGGTATGTACCTGCCTATTGTCCATGGAGAGATGGGAAGTGTAGGGGATGTGTGTACAGTGGTATCATGCCAACTGCCGTGTGCCAGCAGGCAATCTGTCAACAGACATCATTGTGGTGACCCTCAGGGTGAGAGTGACATGCATCAGCCAATCCTTTGGGTGCCTCCTGCAAATGGCCACTGAGGTGATCCAGTTGACATGTATGCAACATGTATTACAACACATAGTTAGTGTCTGTGATGGAGACCTGTACCCAAGCATGCTCTGTTGACTGTGGTAGTGTAGTGGAGGTATCTGTGGCATGTGGTGCATACAGGGTGTTGTCTCCTATATGTGCCAGTTATAACACAGCTGGGCAGACATGTCAGTGTCAGTCAAGCCTAGGTTGCCTGTACGTATCCAAGATGGATACCTGCCATCTGCACATCTGTACAGGGACTGACAGACATCATCTTGGCAAGTAGCTATGCAACAGGATTAATGTGTCGACAGATAGATGTCTGACACCAATATGTATGCCATTACTACATGTTGGAAGCCCTCACTGACATGTGCTCTACACACAGTAGTCTACAGTTACTTTCCACATGTCAGGTCATTATCCAGTAGGGGATATATACTGTGACACAGCTCACACACCAGGAACACAACAGTGAGGCCTCAGGGCCCAGCTATACCTGCAGGGTGCTTGTTGTCAGTACTACATTTAGCAATCTACTCTTGCCTGGGAAAGCACTGTCAACAGTAGTAATGTCATGATACACTACATACAAGTGTATCGGCATGTAACCTGTGTTACTACCCTTGTATGTAATGCATTCACATGGAGAAGAGTGATGTACAGGTCTTATATGCTTGAGTGTCCCAGACATGACACCCACACCCCTTGTTACTGTAATGACGGCACATAGATGCATGTTTTGTACATGGCATTACATATACTTAATACAGATGTCATTACCCTGCTATGTTATCAGACTGGGATGTGAGCACTGGTTACCAGGGCTGAGCCATGCTTCGCAGGTGTCAGCATTGCTGCAATATAACAGCTGAGCACTTTTGTGCACTGGTAAGTGAATCCTACACTGTGTAAGTGCCCTTACATTTAACTGTATGTAAGCACCACTTAGCTTCATGCAAACCCATGGAAATGCTCTTAAAGCTGCTCAAAACTGCCTTAACTACTCTGTAGTCAACAGCCCTTGTTCTGCCCACCAACAAAATAAACAGCACTTGCAGGTCCCTGTACACTACAGTCACAACAGTTAACCACTACTCCATGACAACTGTGAAGACAGTTGTTGTTTTTCCAATATATCTGTCAGTACACATATTGAATATTATTGAACAATTGCTTTTACTTCCACAATTGTGTAGTACTTGTTAGTGATATTACTGTTGCATCACATATGTTGTTTTATCTAAATATACACATATCAGATACATAGGGTGCGATACATCTGGGAAGGTATACACAACCATAATGTTTACACATGACAAGGATATGGATATATACATATACATATGTAGATATATGTCTACATGTGCATACACATATATATTCATATATATGTATTTCTACACATCTGTATAGTGCATCATAAATATGGCCATTTCTAGATCTCTCTGTATATATATATATATATATATATATATATATATATATATATATATATATATATATATATATATATACACATATATATGTGCACATCCTATGTGTACAGATATACCTATTTTATGTCGATATATATGTAGATATCTATAACTATATGTGCATATATATCTACATATCTGTATATGTGTAAACATATATAGTCATGTATATGTATATATTTGAGTTTGTATATATATATATATATATATATATATATATATATATATATATATGTGTGTAGATATGTATATGTGTATATATCTACATAGATATATGGATATACACACATATATATATATATATATATATATATATATATATATATATATATATATATATATATATATATATGGGTACCTATGAAAAGATCGAAAAGTCAAAATAACGAAAGTCACTCCACCGACAACTGAAATAACCAACATCGCAAATCATGGACGTTTACCAGGTAAGGGGTGTAAATTATATACTCATACATATATAACATATATACTTACTAAACCATGGCTTGGCGCTGTCGTTATTTCAATTGTCGATGATGTGACTTTGTTATTATATGATCTTTATATATATATATATATATATATATATATATATATATATATATATATATATATATATATACATACATACAAATATATGTTTACCATATGTCCAGAATATGGAGTGGAGTCCTACCTCAGCAGCAATAGTCCCAACCTTTTAGTGCAAGGGAATGTCATGCATGTATTACAGGTATATATGTAGACTGTTGCTACTGTAATAGGGGTTGTCTTAACAGACATGTTGTGTGTGGGAGGTCATGTCACATCTGCTTTTGACATGTACACCATTGATTACTGACAGACATCCTATGGACATCATATTATAGTACCACTGCTAGCACAGTAATGATCCTGTGGACTACAGCAGAGATATGACCACTATATGTGGACAGTCTGGCACTCTGTAATCAGTCTAGCAGTGTACACAGATCCCCTTCGTGCGAGACATGTGGACCACACCTGACAATGTGGATGTTAACAGCCATGTACATGGGTATATCACATAAATACTGGACTACATATGCCCACACAGTTTATGCATTCACACACACCAGTCTGTCCTGACACATAATACCTGGTAGTGCAGAGGTCACAGGGCCACATACTACCCAGTAGTTAGTGACATACATCTGTACAGAATCCCACTGCTTTGTCAGAAATACACAACAGTTATGGTGTCCTGGCAGAAGTATGTCTTGCAAATAACTGGACATGACAGCACACTGGGTAATTACACTAACCTGCTAGGCATGTAACAAAGCACTGTGCAAACTACAGGCAGTCTGCCACAACACTGGACTACATTTTGTATGGGGGAATACACATGTACCTGCAAATATAGCAGGCTCTACACACATGTCACAGCACAGAGTAACAGACACCTGTGAGAAAGTGCATACCCACAACCAATGTGAACACAGCCACAGCCACATATGGTACGCAAGCTTAATATGACACTATAAGGATTGTCTGATAAACACCAGCCTCATATTTGCCACTCACACACTAACCCTAAATAAACTGGGTCACAACACAGTGTGGTCTGATGCCTGTCTGTGGTATGGGACACGTGTGTGTTTGGCTTTACAGACATGTGAGCCAACAGGGTACCATACACTGGAGCAGCATGTAACATCAGATAGAACAGGACCAAGAACAATGGTATCTACCACAGTCTCTGCACAGGCCAAGGTACGTATGCACAATACACATACTGTCGGCAATCACCATAGTTACACAGACCCCAGTACTGTACACACAACTGCAGAATGCCCAGGTTATGTCCTCAGAAATAACCCCTACTATACATAACATGTCTAGCAGTCTGATATCTGACTGCCTTGTTATCAGGTATGATGTCAATAAATAATGGTGTACAGAACATATGCAACTCTTACTGCATGATGTATGTACAAAGGTTGACAGACTTATGGCTGGAGCCACAAACACTGGGCCAATACTGGCATGTTGTTGTGATACCCTCATACATTTACTGTTGTACCAGGGCTTGTTGTGACATATGTCCTATGAAGGATATGAAGTCAGTAACTCTCATGGCTGTCACCATGTACTGACTGTAATCCTCAGACTATGCTTCTGCAGTTCTAAGATAGGTGTTCTGTGAGTAACACAAGAAACATGGCACTCCACGCACTGCCCAGTCTGCAGACAACCCTACAAGTGGGAGTTGCCTCAAACAGATAACACTGTCATGACAAGTATTAAATCATGTAGACCAGCCATATCCACACACACCCTGTTAAACCAACATTACTCCAAATGCAGAAGAGCAGCACTTACATTCTGTAGTCATGTCTGGCACATCCTCCTCCTGTTTGTTGGCCTGTCTCCACAGTGTATGTTGTTAGAGATAAATCCCAATACCATCTGTGATGCTGTTTGCCAAACACCAAATTGAGGTCCTGTTGACAGTGAATGAAAAGGCCCAACACCCACATGATATTCCTAGATATTGGAGTGTGTTTCCATGCATTTGGCTATGGGAATGTTACCACAGCTGTTCCACATGCAGTCAGCTAGAGGGGAACTGCAATACATGTAGAGGTCATCAGCTGATCATGAGCATCACTTACAAAACACAAGCTGCTGCCTAAGCAAAGTCGGTGTACTTCTCCACATCCCCCAGAGAGGGAGTGAGAGAAGCAGACAGAGACAAAGTAAGTCAGGGAGGGGGTGGGAGAGTAAAACCTAAGCATGTTTGTGTCACACACTTATTAGTACAGGGTTTCAAACCCCTGTCTGACTATGTATTGCTATCACATGTCTATGCAGTTATTGCATGCACCACATAACTTACATGTTGGGGAAGCTGTCCAAAGGTATATCTGATGGTGAGTGACATCTGCAACAGTGATATAGGAGTGATAAGGTAGGTGTAGTACACATGCCTGTCCACATGAAAAGGTGTCAATGTCAACACAGCCACACTCTCTCAGGGACTCACACACATTAACACAGTTGGCAGGGTTAGGAGTAGACTTCCTAACTAGCTAGTTTGCCATGGTACAGTAATACGCAGGTATCACATGCACCACAGGGGTTATCCGGATGATATATGGGCAAAGGGTATATGAAGGTGTCTGACATCAGACAGCATGCTTCAGTAGGGCAATGGGAGTTGTAGTGAGTGTGAATGGGGTCAAAAGCATTATACTCCACACACACAGACACAGGGTGCCAGTACTGACATGCATGGATGCATAGCTTCAGAGGTTTGTAGTGGTTGACTGCACCAGAAGGCTGGACAATGCTAGGTGAAGGGTATACCTTGGCATCAGGCCACATGACAATGGTCTGCAGTGTGGCTCAGGGGTGTAGTGGCTGGATTGGCCCACACAGGTGGGTATTGTATTCAACATCCAGTCATCTGGGTTACTATTGTGTGTGGCCACTGCTGTGCAATGCTTACCATGTATGTGTTCTATAGTCCATGACATGGACGGTGTCTGGGATGTGCACATATCACACATACTTGTTCAGCGACATGTGGAACTGTACCTGGGTTGTCCGGCCCATGTTGTGTACACAGATTGTTATTATCACATGTGCCAGTCCTGGCCTCATGTGGCAGGAACTAGTAATGGGCACTAGGTTGACTCTGCACCTACATTGATAGCATGATACAGGTATTCCCTGGTGTCAATGGCATCTGTCCATATAAGACATGTGTTTAAGGCATGTTATGTCCTTTGTGGGTCACATTTAAAGGCACTACAGTTGTTGCAGGCATCCAGTGGGGAACATAGTGAAGGTGCACTGTCTGGAATTATGTGCCTATTGTAGTGATGGGACAGGGTGCCATGCCCTCTGTAGTCCACTGCAATCACATCATGGTTACTATCTGTGGGCAATATGCAGGGTACTACCAACATCTGACATTGCCTTCATTTCTCTAAGTGTGGAAGCATGTCCATTATGACCTCCTGTATTGAATGTGTGAATACATTCCAGGTAGATTCTACTCCAGTGCAGACTTTTGTGTTCTACACCTACAGCTAGCAAACTGTTTCTGCAGGATATCTGTAGATCAATTAAACAATAACCCATGCCTGGGTGTGGGTAATGCTGGATTTACCCACGGTTGGTGTGGTTTGGTCATGAGGGTGAAGCCCGAGTGGCCAAACAAAGACAACCATGGGCAAATCCAGCATTACCATTACCCACACCCAGAAGTGGGATATTGCTATTATACAATGACATTATTTAAGAAAAACAACTTAGTTTTCTTAAATAATGGTATTGTATAATGCCTCCTTGCTGCCCTTCCACAGCTGTCCAGTATTCTGAGGCAGTTCTGATGTACTGCGCATGCTTACGCAGTACATCAGATCTGTGGGTGGAAGCAACAGAGAAAGCAAGATCTCTGTTGCTTTTTTAAAGCTGTCTCACTATGTTAAACTCCTTTAACATAGCGAGTCACTTTATAAAAAGTAACAGTGATCTTGCTTTCTCCATTACATTAGAAAGTGGGGGCACACCTGACTGTTACTACATTTCTATATAGGACTGGGGGCACACCTAACTGTAACTGCATTTCTACATAGGAATGGGGGGGGGGGCAAACCTGACTGTTATTACATTTCTACATAGGATTGGGGGGGGGCACACCTGACTGCTACTACATGTCTACATTGGATTGAAGGGGCACACCAGACTGTTACTACATTTCTACATAGGATTGGGGGGGGCACACCTGACACTTGTATGCGTTTGCTATGACTATACTGGTATGTCAGGTGTTCCATTTCATTCTGTATTCTAACCTATCATGCTGACTAGAAGCATATCAGTGTACTACAGGTCTTAGGTTTGATTGACCTACATATCAGTTTCTGACTTCTTACTCTTCAGAACTAACATCCCACTGCCTGACCTGATGTAGTCTGTCTGTGTAGGACTGGGGGGAGGTTACCCATAGCGATCATTCAGAGGCCTTAGCACAGCCTTTGTTTGTGTTTGTCTACACCTGTCCTGCTGGCTGAGACTGTTGTTGGGTATGTGAGCCTCCCTGTCTGGCATGTGTGTGTCATATGGACGCACATGTGGCCCAACACATTTCCTGCGGTGGGTTTTTCCACCATGTGTAGTACTGGCTACTATGGTGACACCAGTATTTGTTACAGATCTCATGCTGCCACAATAGATGTCTACTATCTTCTGGCATTCCATTCAGCCACCCAATTCCCTTGCGTGCTCACATCCATACCATAGATATAAGTAACAACGCATACTACTCCATTGGTCACTTGGTAAGAAGAGTGACTTACCTTGTGGCTGTGCCAGTATTGAGGATGGTGCTGGAGGGCTGCCTATGTCAGATGCACAAAGTACACTACCTATACATGGTTGAGCACAGGTAGTGTCATGTTTGGCATTCCTTTTACTGTATGTGCAAGTCAGAGAGAGGTGTCATTCCCTGGGTCCGTACTGTGTCAGTATATGTGCTATGTGTTGCCTCTTTGCCAAGGCCAGGGCATTCTGGGCATGCCTCCTTCTGCCTACTGGGGCAGGCTCAGGTTGTTCCTCCTCCGAGTCACTCTGTGCCTGTGCAGGTCTTAGCAATGGTGGGGGATTGTGTGTCCCTGTCCCATGCTGTTCCTACTGCAGCTGTTTCCGCAAGATCATATTGTGTAGCATGGCACATATGATGACAATTTGAGTACATGTAGCTGGTGAGCACTGCAAGGCTCCACCAGATGTGTCCAGGCACCGGAACTGTGACTTGAGCATCGCAAACACACACTCTATTATAATTCTGGTCTGTGCATGTGCCTCTTTATGGAGTTCTTGTTTGGGTGTGTGTGCACTTCTGATGGGTGCCATCAGCCATGGCTCCAGTGCCTAACCAGCATCTCCCACTAGGTGACCATAAGGGATGTCCCCATTGGCAAATCTCTGGTACAGCTGCATCAGATGCTGGATTTGGAAGTCGTGATAGCTTCTAGGGCTGCCAGCACACACATTCATTATAATGCCCTGGGCATCGCACACGACTTGGCAGTTGATGGAGGGGAAGCCATTGTGGTTGATGTAGACCTTACCCTGCTCACCGGGTGGTGCCTTGATGTATATGTGCATGTAGTCTATAGCACCCACTACCTCAGGGTATTCTGCTATTTGGTGGAAGAGACGCATATTGCTGGCCAATGCCTCACGGGTGTTGGGGAGATATACATGCTCACCAGCATGTGCTAACATGGCATCCAGGAACTGGTGGAGTACCCTGGATGCTGATGCCTGTGAGATTCCCATGAATTCTCCCGTTGGCCTTTGGACGATACCTGTGGCTAGTATTCTTAGGCCTACACATAGCTTTGTATCCACTGGGATGGGTTCCTCTCTGTTAGTTGTGCATCAGGCATGGCTGGCACAGCTCAACAATTTACTGTAGAAGGTCCCTGTCCACCCTATAGCACTCCGCTATCTCCAGATCATATAGCCCCTGGTAGGTTACCCTGGGTCTGTACACTTTTCTCTGTCTCCTCACTGTGGGTTGGTCGACAGCATTCTCATCCTCACCAACCTCAGATTCTTCCACATGTTGATGTATGATATCTGCTCCAGCCTCTATCATTTTGTTTTGTTTGTTTGTTAAAAGTTCCCCACTTGTATATACTGGTGGTGTAGAGTATGTGGGAAAAACAGAGGAAAAGGTGTTTGAGTAGTTTATAGTAGTGTTCTGGGCTGGGCTAGGCTGCTGCCTGTGTAATTGGCTGATTCTGATACATTTCACCTTACAGCTAAGTTAGTTCTCCTTGATTGCCTTCCTACTGATGTTTTCCCTTCCCATTGCCTTCGTGTTTAAGGCCAGAGGTGCACCACATAAACAAGGTGCTTAGATTTGCACAGAGCTGTTATGTCTTGGTTTACTTTATTTTTTGCTTTAAAACCCGGTGAGTGGTGCCCACACCCACTTAGGCAATGTAAAGAGTGCTAGGCAGACACAGGCACCCCCCCTGCTTAGCTCTGCTAAGCTAAGGGCAAACCCGAGGCACAGGGCTCCAATCCACTTGCAGTATGCCTTACACACCCCCCTATGATGTCAGCTAACTCTTAGGATTGAACCATGCTATTCCTGCATTTACACTGTTGGGTGCTGATTAGCATTAAGGGGAAATCTGGGATTCAGTATCATTCCCCTCATTTGAATAGGATTGTCTGCTAAAGAATAGTTACAGATCCCACACTGAGCCTCCCCCCTTAGCAACCACTATTCACTGGCCATGTTGTCTTCTGCCTGCCATTAAGTATAATGGCAATATAGTGATTTTGGTTAGAATGCTTATTTCAGGTTATTTTTCGTATATTCAGCCAGATCCCATTTGCGCACCGCCACCCTATGCCTAAATAGCCGAAATTGGCTAAAAATAATTTAAAAGTTATTTTTTTTTATTTTTGAAACTGTGAGCAAGTGGAGGATAGTGTGGTCTGAGTTTTTTTTTTCTTTTATGTTATGTTATGTCCGACCTTGGAGTTGGTATATATAAGTGGGGGTGGTGGGAGATGTGGGGGTGCAACCTCCCACATGAGGGTTTCAGGGCAGATTGCCCCCTGCTTATATGTAGTGTAGGGTTGTGCGGTGTGTGTGCTGTGGGTGGAATGGTGTGTGTGTAATGTGGTGTATGGTGTATGTACACACACACACACACACACACACACACACACACACACACACACACACACACATATATATATATATATATATATATATATATATATATATATATATATATATATACATATCCTTATGTGTAAACATGAGTGTTGTATATACCTTCCCAGATGTATCCCACCATATTTATCTGATATGTGTATATTTAGATATAACAATATGACTGATTCAACACTATTTTCAATTACAAGTACCAAACGATTGTAGTAGTCTAAGCAGTTTTTCAGTACTATTCAGTATGTGTACTGAAATATATATTTGGAAAAACTACAAACATCTTCACGGTTCTGATGGCTTAAAGGTTAACTGCTGTGATTATTGTGGACAGGGTACTGGATTCAAGGGCTGTTTATTTTGTTGCTAGGCAGAACAAGGACTGTTCGTTACAGAGTGATTAAGGCAGTTTTGAGTAGCTTTCAGCAGGTTTGTGTGATGGTAAGCGGTGCTAACCTACTGTTAACTAAAAAAAGGCACTTACACCATGTAGGCTTCGCTTACCAGTGCGCAAATATGCTTAGCATTTATATTTAAGCAATGCTTACTCCTGCTAAGCGTAGCTCAGCCCTGGTAACCAGTGATCACATTCCAGTCTGATGAAATAGCAGGGTAATGACATCTTTAATAAGTGTATTTAATTCCATGTGCATAGCATGCTTCTGTGCTGTCATTACAGTAGCAAGGGGTTTTGAGTATACTGTATGGCACACCTGAGTATATATGGCTAGTACAACAATCTTTTCTCTTTGTATGCGTTTCATACATGGGTAGTATCCCTAGTTATATGCAGTCACAATTGCATGTATTGTATCATTACATTACTACTGTTAACAGTGCTTTCCCAAGTAAGACTAGATTGCAGGTTGTACTACTGGAATCATACACTCCTGCATGCAAAGCTGGACTCTGAGTACTGATTATTGTGCTCTTGGTATGTGAGCTGTATGTTATTAAGTATTTGCTAGTGGATATTGATCAGATATGTGGATATTAATTGTAGACTACTGTGTGTATAGGACATATCATTGAGGGCTGCTGTCATGTAGGAATGGCATACCTATCAGTGTCAGATGTCTATCTGTCAAAACATTCATCCTAATGGATAACCTGTTGGCTAGCTGATTTCTGTCTGTCCTCTGTACAGATGTGCAGATGTCAGGTATTAATCCTGGCTACTTACAGGCAATCTATGCTTGACTGACACTGACATGTCTGCCCAGTTGGGTTATGAATGCCACAGCTATGAAACCCCACTCTGTATACCTACAGAAAATGGATACCTCAACTAGACTACCATAGTCAACAGAACATGATTGGGTTCAGGTCTCCAACCCATACACTGGCCATGTTATGTAATATGTGTTGCATACATGTCAATTGGAGCACCACACTGGCCCACTGCAAGAGAAAATCAGATGATTGGATGTTGCATTTAACTGTCACCCTGGGGAATCACTCAGTTGGCATCAGTTGATAGATGGCCTGCTGACAAATATCAGGTGGCATGATACAGGTGTACCCACATCCTCTAGTCTTCTCATCTCTCCATGGACATTAGCCTGGTACACATCTAGGAACACCTGCACCTATGGACCCCAGTTCTGACAAATGTGTCAGTGTGCATTACTGAGAATAACAGTATCTGTGTGCTTGCAGACTTGTAGTTGATAATACCCGAGTGCCTTCTAACCCACTACACCCCCACTGCCATAGATAGAAATAGTTGCTGCTGTAATTGACATTATAGGTTCATAGGTAGGTACTAGGCTATCTGCCTGAGGGCATTTATAAGCCTAGCCAGAGTGTGCCGGCTTTCATCGCCCCATTGATTAATTATTTGAGCCTTTGTCAAGCAATGCCAATGAAGTGATCCCAGGAGTGTATTTTCTGTTACCCATCCACTTGTCAAGGCTTCTCTTGAAGAGTGTTAGTGAGGAGCTCTGCCTAATGTAGTTAGGAAGTTTGTTCCAAAGCATGGGGAGTCTCTGTGACAGGAATCTATCCCTCCAGCATGTTCAATTTATTGTTGTGGTGAGGTTTAGCTCACTAGAGCACGTGGCTCACAGTGACTTGGATTTCTTTAGGAGGAGCATGTCCATTAATTCTGAGTTGGACATGGTTTTGTAAGTCAGGCAGAGATCACCTCTGAGTAAGTGATATGCCACTGAGTACAGCCGGAGTTTTTTCAGTCGGGCTGCATAGGACATATGTTTGAGGCCAGTAATCTTCTTGGTGAGGTGCTTTTGTGGTCTTTCCAGGTGTTAGAAGTGTCTTGTGAGGTACATCCCAAATGGGGCATTGTACTCTATGATGGGTCTGATGAGTGATGAGTAGATGGGCACTATAACCTCTTTATTTCTAGATGTGAACCCCTTAGTAATTAGATGGGCCACATAGAAGGATTTTCTAACTACTTTGGCAATATGATTGTCAAAGGAGAGATTGCTATCTACCTGGGTCCCCAGATCTCTTATTACCTCTTCTGTATTCAGGGGGCTGCTGCCTATGTGGTAATTCGTGGGTGTTTTGTTTTTCCCAAATGGGATGACTATGCATTTTTTGGCATTTAGCTTGAGGTCATGACTTTGACACCAGGTGTCTGTCTCAGTAAGGCCTTTTTGAAGGATGTCCATGTCAGCCGGAGAGTCAATTATGGCTCCCAGTTTGCAGTCATCAGCAAACTTGGTTAGGTTAAATGTACCTTGTTACACTCTTCACCCTATGGGTTACCTGGAGCTTGCAGTACCAGCATAACACTGTTGTACAAATGGGTAGATAGGTGTGGGTTACTCTCTGAGTCCTGGCAAGTGTGTGTATGTGAGTGAGTGTGTATATTTGTAGGAGACAGCATTCTGAGGCTACATTCTCCAAATACAATACACCTTGCCATATATTATAAGGGATAGTGATGTTGCTGACATTAGGATAGTCATGACAAACCCTCACCCTACTATCCCTGTGACATGTGAAATAAATGCATATCCCTGTCATAGCACTGATTAGATAGACAAGTGGGGTGTATTGCAGTCCTGGTCAATGCATGATTGTGGGTATGTCAGATCTTTATCATGGGTTTCAGTGGGTAAACTATCCAATGTGGGGTGTGGGTGCTGGGTGTACTGTCTTTACACCATGGTACCCCCAGTACATGTCCTAAGGTCCACTGTATGAGGACCACTGTCGCCATCAACCATACAGCTAACTGATTACACTATCCAGCCCAATGATGCATGTACTGTATGCAAATTCTATGTAGCAGAATGTACTCACTGACAAGGTAGTTAGCACTGATAAACCCAAGTCTGTCAGATGTCTATGACTGTTATGTATTTTCAATGTGTATATGACAGTATGTCATACTATGTATTGTTCATTAACACCCAGTACATCCCCCATTACCATACTGTACAAGGCCTGGTGAAGTTCTTCACTTAATAAGACACTGGGGACATACCTCATCCTAAAAGCTGTGTGGTGTGTTCAATTAAGGCCAAACACATTAGTAGCAATAAGTACCTAGGTAGGGGTTCTACTGTCAGTGTGGCCAAGTAAGTGTGTGTGTATGTAAAGGGATCTACTTTAGTTTGCAGAAAATACATGTCCTAGGAGATCATTTGTCCAAGAACTGACTGGCAAAAGCTAGCATTTCAAAGGAATCATCTTGTGGAAATTCATTCCATCAAAACTAGTAGTAGATGTGTAAATGCCCTTATCCCCACTGTACAGCTGTACAGTGATACTGTAGTTAATATATATAGTTGGGTGTGGATGTTGTGGGCACATCACCCTCATTGGGGTTATTGTTGTGCGTATCCCCCCACTTAGTCTGCTGTAATACTGTATAGTTTATGTTAACAGGTTAAGTAGTTGTTAATCACACTATGTGTGGTTCTACACCACCCCGCACCCTCCAAAGTGGAGGGCTGTGCCACCCACACCAGCACACCTATGTTTACCAACTCCAGGATTAACGTAATTTGGGGAAGAGGACATATATGCTGCCAGTACCATCGTCAATGACATTAAACTGGCAGACTGATTATTTACTGATGTGATGTTTTGGCAATTTGGTATTGGTGGAATTACATAGGCCAAAATGAGTTCACTGCAAAATTAAGTACATACATGTGTACAGTATTCTCTGTGTATTGCATCAACATCAAAGTGTCTGTATGTGTTATTCACAAACATTTGGTGTGTGCCACCCAGTATACTTACCATTGCCCACTGTAGAACTGCTGACATCAGCCACCATGCACTCACCTATATACACCCCTCAGACCTATTAGCCATGTGGCACATGCAGTAACTGTTATACAGACCTGATACTTGTGTTCAGCTGTGCACAGGATATGAGACAGTCAATGTGTCACCACAATGCCATACCCCTTGTAGGAAATGACAACAGACCAACATCCTGCTGACAGATAGACACCTACAATACAAACTGAATACATTATGGAGACCACAATCAGTCAGTGTTAATAACAGCTATAATGCATCATGGCTGGACAGCTACACACCCTGACATTTAAGCATTAAACATTCCAGTTGAAAACATGTTAAACAGCACTACATTGCTAAAAGTTAGTACATTCACCCTGTGCATCAGAACCATATTAGCATGTCCCTCCATCGATGGTATGGATGAGAGTGATGTGGCACAGGTGTCATCATATGCACAGGGTGTGTTGAGGGTTTGCCAGAGACCTAGGCTGAGCCATTTGGTTGACATCATGTGTGTGTGTGTTAGATGGTTCTTTATCAATTGGGCTGTGCAGATGTGGTGTGTGTAGGTATGGAGGTTCCCTAGCTGTATTGGTGGTGTATGTATATGTATGCACACAGTTCTGCCATGTAGCTGCCCTATACAGGGGTTTATTGGACAGCTGCAGACTGTACATGACATGGTGTACAGTACACCAAGTCTGGCCATGGACACTAGAAATGTGCCTTCCAGGGGTTCCATGGGCACTACCAGGTAGAAGCCCAGATATGGTATTCTCCCCTGATGATGACAAATGTCTGCTGGATCCGCATCCTTGTTGGGAATGGCCAGAACCACGTGCACATGGCCTGCTGTGTGGTGGTGTTGACAGCACCCCCCTGCAGTGCTGGTGCTGGTACTGCCACTACTGGAGCAGCTGTGACTTGTTGCATGTCCACGTAGACCTCCACTTGTTGGTGTTGCTGATCTATGTCCTTGTGGTTGTCACCCTACTCCCACCATATGCTCTAACACAGACACCACACAGTCGAGGATTCTCACCATCTCACCCAACATCTATCAAAGACCTCTGCAAAATAATGCTGGGACCCTGCAAGATATTACACAGACCTCTCATTACCCAACAGTCAATATCCATGATATATGGCACTCAACAACATGCACTGCAGCTATATTCAGTCCTTGTTACCAACATTATACATCTCTGTGATGCATGAGTTGTGTTAGTAGGTGATGCCCCTTCCCCTGGAACACACTGCACCAATGTACACATTATTGCTATGCACCTGTTCAGCACCCTGGCATGTAACGTGCACCATACCTTACAACACCCTGGCATGTACTGTGCACCACAACTCATGAGTGTACACATCATTGCTGAATGTGTATTTGTGTGGCTGTTATGTTTGCTCTGTTGCTCACAGCTCCTATGTGTTTGTCTGACACATACCTGGGATGATATGAGGACAGATGTCAATAGTTAATGCCTGACCTCTGATTTGCAGATCTGATCATCAGCAGTGCATGTATGAGCAATTAAATCTGGTTACACTGGCAACCTTCAAAGCTTACTGTGGCTATGAGGAGTTTACAAACCCTTGTTGACATGCCAGCCTCTTCCATGATATGCAATGGGGCCACAATACGGTTTGTTGCAGCACCTGTTAAGTGAACTACAACAGTCACTATTCCTGGAAGGGTTATACTAGCATGGCCCATCTTCACTTGCCATTATTTGGTCACTCCAACCTACAAATGTCCCCCCAACTCTGCTGGATTGCAAGGTCAGTATATGTGCACAGCCCTTGGAGGTCACACAGTGCCTTCACAATTGCTGTGGAGTCAGGGTTATGTCTGGCACAATTCATGACCTTGACGACTGTGTTCGGATACAGCCATTCTTAGTGAGCTTTGTATGTGTGCTTCAGTTCACCGTTGTGTTTCAGGATGACACCCCTTCCCATCCTCAGCCTTATTGCAGATGCTTGATAACTAGGGGCCACACATGAGTGTCATTTTGTAGTGTTACAAATTCAAAACCCCATGTCTACCAGCCTAGTTCCTGCTAATGAACACCAAACCTAAAGGTGTACACTGGCACCAGCAAGGTAAAGATGGCTATTGTGGGTCTGAAGTGGGAGTGAGGTGTTGCTTGTGCCGCACTTGTATCTTTATTAATACTGTCTGTAGGTTTCAGCCTTGATCTCAGTACACCATTACATATTGCAACACATGCCTTTGGGAGACTTGATGTAATGCATATGCTACCTGTAGAGAGGCCTGGATGATGCTTCCTGTGGAACAACTCTTTCATCATATTACCCTAACCCATAAGCCACACTTATGCAGATTCCAGGCAATTGTCAACACAGGTACTGCACAGGCAGTACTTGCTAGACATTCCTGCAAGTCCTGCAGTGTTGCTGCATGTTTCTGGGTAGCCTCCATTACCAGTTTGCAACATGTGTTGTCATCTGTCTTGGATGGGCATCTGTTTATTTTCTACATTAATGTTGTCCCATACTTCTTAGTCACATACATGACTGTCTGCACTGTTTGCCATGGTATATGCAATGGTGAGGTAAGGCTATTTCTCCCACTTCTGAGTGCTACTTTTCAGATACGGGATCCATTCCAAGGTTTGTAAGATATGTACATGCCACGGCTGCCTCTGTTACAGGTGAGTGAGCAAATGTCATGGACATACTTCTTGGACAGCAGACCATTACTTGATGTGACATTGAGGCCCTGTACTTGATGGAAGGTGTGTACTCAAGAAGAGTGAATGCTGTCAGTTCTTCAAATCTGTTTCCACAATATGTTATTTAGAGTGTGTGCACACATATGCTTCCAGTGTTTGTTAAGGTATGTATTCCCCATATTTGTTGTCCTAACATAGAATTCCATATTACACATTCATTGCTCATGTTAGGATCACATTACAGGTTGCAAAAGGTGAGGAATGTGGTATTGTGATTTGCCATTGTATAGATCTGTAACAGTTGCCATTGTAATAGTGTTGTATGCACTCTTGTAGCCACTGTATAAGGGTAAAGTTTCAGACATGTCCCTACTGTAGGCCATTTGTCCCACCATTATGTTCATCTCTGTCCACACATCTTGCATTGACAAGTTGTTAGGTATACTGCAGGACTCTTACATACCCTTCAGATATGCCACCATGGTGACCACTGTGATGCAGTGCAGTTAATAGCAACAATAAGTGAACAGGTACAGCATGCATTGTGGGTAGGTATGTTAAATGTATGCATGGCAAATACCATGACCATAACATGGCCAGTGTATTAGCAAAGCTGAACAAAACAACTCCATACTCACCAGCTATAGTCTGCTGCACCAGTTGTATACCAGAGGGGCCTACATAGTTGTGTGAGAGATGTAATGTCAGTAGCCACACCTGTGGCATTGGTACAGGGTTGGAGCACAATTTTAGTACATCAACAGTACAAAACCATAGTATTAGAGATTATGCACATCTGTTCATTACTACACTGCAGCAACAGACTATGTTATCTGACATATGCATGAAGATACTTTACAGATGAAAATGGATAAGCAACAGTGGTCTACTAATGTGCCCTGGGGCCTTACCTGCGCACTCATCATCCATTATGTGGGTAACACCCATATCCACAATGCTATCTTCAGGTTCCTGGCTTGGCTGGTGGGCAGGTTCCCCAAGGCTGGCGAGGAGATCCTCAGCATATGTTAGTGGGGGCTGGATGGCATGACCCCCACCTGTGGCTAGCTGGTCCCTCCTAACTGCAGCAGCATGCTGACAGGTGTGGCAGATGAGATCAGTGCAATGTTTTTCCACCTGCTCATAACTGCAGTTATGCAGGCTGACATTATTTAACCTGTGGACAAACTCATTCCACATGGCAGTCCTCTCCTGCAGATCATGGGTCCTGCATCCAAATAGGGTTCCATGATGTAGTACAATGATGTTTATGATAATATCATTTTCCTGGGGTGTATAAGCAGAAAGCCATTCACAGGACATTGTACCAGGAAGACATAAACAGGAAAAAAGTTCAGAGGACCTCATACTGCAAGGATATAATAGTTGTTAATTGACATCTCCCCCCAATATATCTACAACAATAATCTAAACACACACATCAATGGGTATGTTTACACCAAACCTACTGTTGGGACATATTTCCTATATTTCAACAAATATTGAAATGTGTTTCTATTCTTGTTCCATGTTGAAACACTATCATTGGTGGCCTGTTGCTATCAATGTAACCTGCATGCCATTGTAATGGCCACTGTGGTTCCATATATGCATGTGTTCTGTTTGCTATGCAACTGTTCCAATTATGGTGTTTTGGGTTAATGGGAATATCTATGCATGCTGTTATAACTAATCCTGGAAAGTGAGTAGCTGATGTTACTTATTTAATTGTTTGTTTCTGGTGTTATATACTTTTGTTTATGTTGTGTATTTATAACTGTAGCAACTCTGAATTTTGATTAATGCAACATATTAATTATGTTGTTTTAAGAGCTTCCTTCCTGAATTTGATGATGTACCATGTTTTATCTATTTTTATCAGCTGATAATGAAGGAAGGTATAAGTTTACCACTGAATGAATGAAATACTGTGACTGATGTGCATTTTATTGCTTTATTTTAAAAAGTGAGTAGCTAATGTCATCTACTTAAGTGTTTGTCTTTGCTCTTGTGAGTTATATGGTCTGAAGAAGCCACTTGTATTGGTGAAAGTACTTACCTACTCGCACTTGTTTATTAAAGTTTTTTATGGTTGCTGTGTGTCTGACTTTCGTTTGTTTGGTTGTTGTCACATTTTCTATACTGTTGAATGACTGTGCTGCATGATATGTTTGAGAAAATATCACATTTATGCACAGCTGAAATGGCTTAGTGGTAAGTCACTGTGGCTATGCTGTGCAGGGTCTTGGGTTCTAGAGTTATAAGGGGTGGTTATTTTGTTGCTGGGCAGAACAAGGGCTGTTGGATACAGAGTGATTAAGGCACTTTTAAGCATTTGTAAGCAGGTTTAAGTAGGTTTGTGCGATGGTAAGCAATGCTAACTTCCGGTTAAATATGCTTATAGACATCCTGAAAGTGCTTAATCTGTGTAGGCACTGCTTAGCACCATGCAAACAGGGTTAAACCCACTTGCTACTACTTAAATGTGCTTACTCCCACTTACCTCTTTGCTAATTTCTTTAAAAGAAAAGAAAAAAGAGGTGATAAGAAAGTAGTGAAAAAGGGGGCATGCAGAGGAAAAGACAATAGAGAAAGTAGCTGGGGATGTGCAGGACAGGTGTAGGGAAGGTCCATGGCTGTCCATTTCTACTACAGCAACAGCTGTGCATATATACTGAATTTGGAGGTAGATTTGGACACTCAAACCCCAGAGAGAGGGGTGAGGACAACAATAATGGGTTGGGAAGCCAATTAGACCAGATTACATGTGTCCAGTGGACATGTGTGCAAAATGGATGGGGTGGAATTTTTTTTTGGGAAGATTTCCCTTTTTTTAAGGTGAGAGTGGGATGTTGGGGAAGGATAGTAGGTATATTTGGGGAGGTAGGTTGGGTAGGAAGACAGACAAGACAGCATACAGGGGGATATATGACACATGTGTGGGGTAAGCACCTTGGATGGGGAGGGGTGTTTGGAAATCGAAGCCCATGAGCCCCCAAATGGAAACAGTGGGACTGAGGTCCCCATACATGGGCAGTCACCACTGCACCTTCACGGTACAAAGGTGTCTGTGCTGGGGTCTGAGCAGGAGGGGCAAGCTGACCCTTTAAATGCACCATGTGGCCCTCATGCTGGCGTAGCAGATCTCCAAACTCCCTTCTGAGCATGCTACACACCAATCCCCAGACCTGACTTTGGATGACATGATCCTGTCAGTGCCCACTCCCAGAGGGGGGACAATCCCCATCTCCTGAGGTGGTTCCTAGCGAAGGTGGTGCAGGACCAATGGATGAGGAGGTCACGGGGTGGGTCCCAGACATGCGGGGGCCCAGTGCCATGGCCAGATGAGGTGGGAGAGGTGGGTTCACTGGGACTGGCCTTCCCAAATGTGCTATGGTGTGCAGTTTTAAAACATATGTGGGTTAGTAATAGTCAACATAATCCAGGATTAGTTATAACAGCATGCATTGATATCCCATTAACCATAAACACCAGATTTGGAACAGTTTCATAGCAAACAGATCACATGCATATATGGAACCACAGTGGCCATTACAATGGCATGCAGGTTATATTGATAGCAACATAGGTTCATAGGTTTATACTAGGCTATCTGCCCTAGGGCATTTATAAGCCTAGCCCAAAGTTCTGTGGCTTTCACCACCCCTTAAGTTTGAAGGGTACTATGCCCATTATTTTACCGTGCCTCTGTCCAGCAGTGACACTGAGGTGATCCCCGGGGTAAATCTGCGATCTCCCATCCATTGGTCAAGATTTCTCTTGAACAGGGCCAGCGAGGTGCTCTGCCTCACATGTACCGGGATTTTGTTTCACAGCATAGGGAGTCTCTGGGTGATGAATCTGTCCCTTCAGCACGTCCTATTTATAACTGTGTTGAGGTTTAAGTCTCTTCCTCTTGTAGTTCTTATGGATTTAGATTTTTTGAGGTGGAGCATGTCCATCAATTCCGGGTTGGGCATGGCCTTGTATGTCAGGCACAGGTCACCTCTGAGCAGACGGTATGCGACTGAATAGAGCTGGAGTTGCTTCAGTCGGGCAGCATAAGACATATTTTTGAGACCCTTTATCCTTTTGGTGAGGAACTTTTGAGGCCTTTCCAATTGCTGCAGGTGTCGGGTAAGATACATTCCGAATGGGGCATTGTACTCAATCATTGGTCTGATGAGTGATGAGTACAGGGGAACAATGACCTCCCTTGATCTAGATGTGAATCCCTTCATGATCAGGTGGACAATTTAGAAGGTTTTCCTAACTACTTTGGCAACGTGAGTATTAAATGAAAGGTTACTGTCAACCTGGGTCCCTAGATCCCTGATAACCTCTTCTGTGCTTAGTGGATTGCCACCTATATGGTAGCTAGGGGTAACCTTGTTTTTCCCAAAGGGTATGACTATGCATTTTTTGGCGTTTAACTTTAGGCCATGGCTCTGGCACCTGTTGTCCGTTTCTATGAGACCCTTCTGAAGGATATCTGTGTCTGATGAGTTTTCAACTGTCATCTGCAAACTTTGTCAGCCACAATCTTCCTGT
This sequence comes from Protopterus annectens, assembly GCF_019279795.1. Taxonomy (NCBI): domain Eukaryota; kingdom Metazoa; phylum Chordata; order Ceratodontiformes; family Protopteridae; genus Protopterus; species Protopterus annectens. The sequence goes on along the minus strand of NC_056725.1, from coordinate 232,023,177 downwards.
GTTTGCCTGTACTTCTGAAAAGTAGATGCGACAAAGGGGCCCAGGACTGAGCCCTGTGGGACACCACTTGTGACCGGCTTGGAGTCTGACATGGTGCCAGCCACCCTGACCCTGTGGGTTCTGTCACTTAGCCAGTTTGCAACCCATCTTGTGATGTATGGGTTTACATTTAAGTTGGTGAGTTTTGCAATGATACCCGAGTGGGGTATTGTGTCGAAAGCTTTTGCAAGGTCAAGGTAGGCTGTGTGGACTGCCTTGCCCTCATCAATGGCCTTGGTGACTGTTTCAAAAAAATCAACCAGGTTTAAAAGGCATGATCTGCCCTTGACAAAACCAAACTGGGTTGAATCCAATGTCTGTAAGTCCCCTATGTCTTTATTTATGAGTTCCATTATGATCCTCTCCATAGCTTTGCAGACCAGGCTTGTCAAGCTGATGGGGCGGTAATTTCCAGGGTCAGTGGAGGCACCGCCTTTGTGAAGTGGGACCACAGTTGCCGTCGCCGCTCCTTTGGGTGCGTATCCTGAGGTGAGGCTAAGATTAAACAGCTGCCCTAACAGCGGGTTTAATTCCTCATTGAGTGGGGACACCATCTGGTCCCATAGATGCTGTGTTTTTTGCCTTGGAGAGAGCAGTTTTCGCCTGAGCATTTGAGATGTGTGGGAGGCTACAATCTGCTGGGATAGCTATCTCCTTTGGGGAGGGAGGAGAAATTTGCACTGAACCTGTCAGCCAGTATGTTGGCAATGTCTGTTGGTTCAGTGATTTTTAATTCATTTTGAACTAATTCTGAGCATATATGGGAGTTTCCTTCCTGGTTTCTAACGTAGCTAAAAAAGGCCTTATGATTGTCTTTTGAGTCCTTAGCGACTTTTCTCTCAAAATTTGCCTTGGATGATTTTATGAGCATCGTAGTTTTTTACGAGTACTTATAATGATCAAGGGTGTCTTCCCTTTTAAGGATTTTGCTCTATCTTGTAGTAGCTTTCTCCTTTTATTGTAGAGCTTGTTTATGGCTGGGGTCCACCAGACTGGGTGCTTGCCTTTGGTGCAAAGAGTCTTTGTTTTGTTTGGGATTGCCTGATCCATGCAGTCCTGGAGGTGCTGGTAGAAGGCATTTGTAAGTGATTCAGCGGTTTGGGTAATGGTTTCCTTTGAAGGAGACCACACCAGTCTTAAGAAGTGTGAAGTCAGCTTTTGAGAAGTTCTTCACTGTGGTCTTTTTTATCTGGGGTGGGGGCGAGATGTGGACTTCCATTGAGATTAGTTTATGATCTGATCTCACCAATGAGGCTGAACATTGTGTCCCTATGTTTGTGATGATGAGATCTAGTATGTTTTCTCCTCTTGTGGAGGCCACCAATGATAGTATTTCAACATGGAACATTAATAGAAATGCATTTCAATATTTATTTAACAATAGGACATATGTCCCAACAGTAGATTTGGTGTAAACATACCCATTGATTTGTGTGTTTATGTGGGGCCTATATAAGCCTAGCCAAAAAGGTACCCTGGCTTTCGTCACCCAAGAAAAAATATTTTCCTGTACCCCTATCGAGCAGAGCCACAGAAGTGATCCTGAGGTTAATTTACTATTTCCCAGATTATTGTTGCAGATATGGTAGGGGTGGGAGAGATGTCAATTATCAACGTATATATCCTTTTAGTACTCACAACTTTAATGACTGGTATGTTTGTACACAGTGTATACTTCAACTGTCTTATAGCTAAATTCTACATCTCTTGCCTGGTAGACCTGTGGAGGGAATGTTTGTTAACACTACCTGACTGTTTCTACACATATTCCCAGATTCTGAGTTAATATTATGCACATACCTCTCAATCTCTTAATGCACATACTCTGGACAAAGCTTGACAACATGGGGGTACAAATAGAGAGATATTTTGAATATTTCTCTCATAAACTTTGAGAGATGCTAGAGTGACAGGATTTGTTTTAATATACATTTTTTGAAGGTTTTGAGGTCTGAAAATCAAATGTATATCATTATTTAGTGACTACAATTCTGAGATCATCCTGCTGATTTGCCAGGGGGACAGAGGAACAGGCAGAAAATATGAGCCAATTATCTGGACATTCTGAAAAAATTTGTACATTTGAGAGGTATGATTATGCATACAGCTTACTACCACTCCCAGGATTCGAACCATGGCTGTGTCTGCTAAAATTACAACAATTTAATTTTTAGCAGAGTGTGCTATTTGAATATTGCTGTCTATTCTTTTGGTGTTTTCTAAGTCTCTCTTGGTTGTATCATCTGACCTTGTAATTACAACAGTCTTATACAGACATTCATAGACATATTTTTATGTAGCACAGTGTGAGAAACAGTGGTTGACACAACAGTACTATTCCGATATCAGATGTCACTGAATGCTACATTTCAGGCCACACAATACCAGAGTAAACACTACCAGTCCATGATTTTAATCTTTATTGGCAGGCACAGTTTTCTTATCTGACAGACCTGTGGGCGGAATGTTTGTTAACACTACCTGACTGTTTCTACACATTCCCAGATTCCTAGTTAATATTATGCACATACCTCTCAATCTCTTAATGAACACACTCTGGACAAAGCTTGACAACATGGAAGTACAAATCGGGACACATTTTGAATAGTGCTCTCATAAATTTGAAGAGTTTTTAGAATGACAGGATTTGTTTTAATATACATTTTCTGAAGGTTTTGTGGTCTGAAAATCAAATGTATGTCATTATTTAGTGACTACAATTCTGACATCATCCCACTGATTTGCCAGGGGAACAGAGGGTTAGGCATTAAATATGAGTCAATTATCTGGATATTTTGAAAAAATCTGTACAGTTGAGAGGTATGATTATACATACAGCTTACTACCACTCCCAGGATTCGAACCATGGCTTTGTCTGCTAAAAATACAATTTAAGTTTCAGCAGAGTGTGCTATTTGAACATTGCTGTTTATCTCTGCAGTGTTTTCTGTCTAAGTCTCTCTTGGTTGTACAATCAGATCTTGTACTTACAACAGTCTTATACAAACATTCCTAGACTTTTTTTTACGTAGCACAGTGTGGGTAACAGTGGTTAACACAACATTACTATTCAGAGAATGTAACAATAAATGCCATACAATACCAGAGTAAATACAACCAGTCCAGGATTTAGAGCTTTATTGCCAGGCAGTTACAGTTTTATTTAAATATGACCTATATGGGACTATTACTGTCATATTGTCTTATTTATTCAGTACAGCCCATACACAGTATTTATACTGCCAGGTGACTTTCTAATACTTTATATTTATTTGGTATGACTACTACAAGCAGGATTGTTACTCACCAGCCTCACAATGCAGCCTTTGTAACCTACTAGCATGGGCTTCCTAATTCACAGCCCATTCAGTTGCAGCTATAAGGAAAATAGAATAATATTTAGGCATACCTATCCATCATATACACAGGCTGGATGTTAGTAAACAGTTATTGGTATGAGTACTTACACACTGCTGGGACATCACCCCTTTGCCTTGCTTCTTGTACCCACTTATCCAAATGCTCCCTCTTTCTCCACTTTAATTCAGCATAGTGTTGCTGGACCTGCTCACAAGTCTGAGGGATACCAGTGGCACTGGTGAGATCATGGGCGAGATGGTTCCAGGCTTCCGCTTTATATTGGGAGCCTTGGTACTGGCCCTGCAGCAGTCTGTCATTGTGGTTTTGTACCAGGAGTCCTACCGTGACCTTGGACTCCTGTATGCCCCAGTGCCACACATGGAAGCGCATGCCCTCACCAACTCCTGCCATACTACCTACAGTGGGAAGCTGCAACCAAGTATGAGCTGTATTCCCACCTGTGGCATTTAAATACAGCCAGTTTCCTGCTCTCTGCAGTGATTGGATGGTATTGAATATGCTGAGCTAAGCTAAGCTACAGAAAAACCTGCTTAGCTAAGGTTGGCAGTGCTTAAAGGGCCAGGTTCAGCACTGCTTACCAGTGAGCACATCCACTTAGCTAGACTACTCATTATTTAGCAGTCATATTTACACAATGCTTACATCTGATAAGCAGAGCTGTGCAATGCTTAACATTGCTTATTTTTCATTTTATAGAATATCTGCTGTAGGGCATCGATTTATCATTCATTACATATTATGAATTTGTTTACTGTCCTGACATCCCCCAATGTGCTTTCATTACATTTATTCATGTGTGACTACACTGCATGGGGCACTTGCGTTTATATGGGGGTTTCACAACTTTATTAAACTGACACCTCACATCTGGACCTAATACAGTACTCTGGTTAACAAATATATATTATTTAGTAGCTAATTATAAAAATGTTTATGCACTGCTTTTACATGTAAAATGCAAATTGGTTATAGTGGGAACTAAACTGGGAAAAGCAGCTTGCAAAGCTTACATGCTAACCACTACACTATTAAACCACTGCTTATGCTGGATGTCTATTGGTATTTAACATCTTGTGCTGTTTAAGCTGGACTAAGCATAGCTGAGCAACAGGCACAACCATATAGCTATGCTTAAACTTTATCGCATTTATAAAAAAAAAAAATTGTTGTGTTATTTTATTTGTAACCTTGAGGATATCCCTGGTAATGCTGAACCTGTTATTTGATCAACTTTCTGGTTTGTGGGACAATTGTCCCCTTTGTTTTTGTCTACATTCCTTACTCTGATGGGTTGGGCGGTGTGCACTATGTGCTTATGCTACATGTGTTGTTATTCTGACATTTGTCTTGGTAGAGATGATTGTCCCTTATGACTTTGACCAGATTTGTTATCCTTATGGATTGGGGGTGTTATGAGCATTCTCGCTCATTTTAAATTGCCGAAAGGCAATTCTGGAGTGCAAGGGGCATGTATATTGTGAGAGCAGAGCTCTCACACCCCCCGGCCTGCGCTCGTACATGGAACCATGTCCGTTTTAATGCATGGCAGTGCACCTTCATGCATATGCATGGCGTGCTGCTGTGCTGAACAGGAATGGTCCCTGCCATGCAGGAATAACTTATTCCTGCATGGCTGCTTGCTGAATCCCAGGGCCAGTCTTAGCATTGGCATAATAAGCACCTCTCTGAAGTCCGAAAGGTGCTTATCAAGCTTATTTTTCCAACCATTTTTGGAGTGCAATCACTGCATTCTATGCATTACAGTGATATACTAAAAGGAATTGAGTTGTTTCAGAGTATCAGATTGTGCTTAGTAGTGTTAATGGTCAGTTTCAAAATGGTTTACATTTTCAGTATAGCATCCATATATTGCAGAGAACAATAATTTGGCTTTCCTGGATTATGAATACAGTTTAGACTGACACACTGATTGTGCAGATATATAACATACAGCTCAAACTGACACACTGCATTTCAGATTTTAATAAGCAATTTACAACTGGACATTGAATAAGGGAACACTGTATATACCTGGGATAAACATTTTAGAGAGGGATAATCCAAGAATATTTCTGATTACAGTTACTTTTATGGCACATCTTTAGCCATATTAGCTGTCTCCATAATAGTCAGACTATTGACATAGCTTTTCTTTAAATTGTCTTATTTGTTTAATATAACACTAATTACATTCAACAGAATCTACAAATCAATAGCTTAAAATGTAATCACAATCTATTTTAAAACCATAAAAGTGCTACTTACATAAAGGAGAAGTGAAGCAGTCAGGAGAAAGCCCAACTACATTTCTAGGAAAAGGACCAGAGATAATAGGTTCATAGGTTCATAGGTTTATACTAGGCTATCTGCCCCAAGGCATTTATAAGCTACTGTACCCATTAGTTTGTTGTGCCTCTGTCCTGCAGTGACACAGAGATCCACAGGTCAAGATTTCTCTTGAACAGAGCCAGCGAGGTGCTCTGCCTCACATGGACCTGGACTCTATTCCACAGCATAGGGTTTCTTCAATCTGGCAGCATATGACAGATTTTGGAGTCCCTTTATCCTTTCATTGTACTCGATCATTGGTCTGATAAGTGACTAGATCTGGATGTGAATCCCTTCATGATCAGGTGGGCAATGTAGAAGGGCTTTCTAACCACTAGGTCCCTTATAACGTCTTCTGTGCTTAGTGGATTGCCACCTATATGGTAGCTCCTGAAGGATATGACTATACATTTTTTAACTTCAGGCCATGGCTCTGGCACCAGTTATCTGTTTCCGTGAGTCCCTTCTGA
>NC_056725.1:231991959-232011959 GCF_019279795.1 Protopterus annectens | reverse complement strand
TCTGAGTAAGGTATGGGCCTCCTGAAAAAAAATTTTATATGAATATGTATGCAGCTGTGGAAGTTCTAGGTATTTACTGACATCGTCTGATTCAGGTATAATGATAGTTTAAATCACAAAGGTAGCAAATCTAAAGTATTATTTTTCTCAGTTGAATAGAGGGAACAGAAATATTTCAGAATATCACACTGGTGGAAATTAAGCCAGAAGCAGACAATATAAAGCTTGTGGCAGAGAGTGAAAAGTAAGAATAGAGTAAAATTCCCTGTAGTGGTATTGACTAGAGAGAAACTAATGGAATGACCACCTGCTGATCAATAGCTTACACATGAATGATTATGTAGCTGTAAAATTAAGCTGAAAGTTGGATTGATAAAACCAGTTCTGGGTAGTACAAAATGCACAATGTGAATCACAAAATATACAGAAAATGTCAGAGAATACAGATAGATAGTTCAGTAAAAACTTAGCAGGAAACATTTACACATTTTATGATATGCTGTAAAATGTATATGGCTGAATACATGCATCTTGAAACATGCAATAGCATTACAAAGCTGATGCAGTTGGTATTACATACATATCACAATGTGGTAATAGTTCAGAAGCTCTAGAAATATAAGCCACAAAAAAATATTAGAAATGAAGAAGTAAACGTGGGGATGTCAAACAACATTTTCTGTTAAGAAAAAAGAAGTGAGACAGCCAGATTTGGCAGAAGAAAAAATAGCCCTACTTAATACACATCCCTAGTTAACTTTGTCAGCAACCTTTTTTGGCAAGACATGTAAAATCTTAAAATTTCAGATAATGGAAAAAAATCCAGATCTGTTCTGAACAAAGACACTCGGTTTCAGTGATCCTTGAAACAAATGAGATGAAAACAACTCTAACTACTGCTTAAATTATTTGAAATATAGGCAATAATGTACCAGTTACATTATTTATTTATTTAGTTATTTATTTATTTACATTTGTTTACCGGGAAAGTCAGACTGGGCCAGAAGCCCATTTTCAGCAGAGGGCCTGGGAGAAAAGCTACAAAGAAATATAAGCAAAACACAATAGTTAGATAATACACCAGTATACATATAGTAAGGTGCAGAATACACATCATCTAGTCTATACAAAGAAGTATTCAATGCAGTTTTCTAGTAGATTGTTTATTTTTATTTATTCACATTTGATTACCGGGAAAGTCCACTGGGCCAATGAAAGCCCATTTTCAGTGGAGGCCCGGGGAGAAAATCTCCAGGTAGAACATACAAAAGAACAAGTATAATAAAAAAATTGAAATCCCATTTAACAAGGTATACATGAATAGTTTCTATAACAATTATACTTAAGTTTAAATCAAAAGATGAGTAAAGAACTTACATTTATGACAAGGAGGTAATTAGTTCGGGGATATCCATCAGGCATTAAAGAAGTACAAGGAATAGATACAGGGCTTCATGGACTATGAAGTTAATACAAGCTGAACATTACTGAAGAGTTATATTAAATGAGAAACTATGAAGAAGCTGAGTGAAATAAAGGCTAAGGAACTGGAGAAGGGTAGTAGTAGGAGAAGTGAGAGAGTGTAAATTTACTAGTAGACATTAGGCAACAGGTTAGAAGTATTAGTGGATAGGAGAAGAAGATGCATTAGTGCAAAGAAGAAGAAAAATCAGAAGGGATAAAAGATGGACTAAACAGGTTTATTGTTCACATCAGGTGATGGCAGAGAGGGAGACTGAGCAGTTACATATCCAATTGGTAAGGAAGTGGCTACAAAGAGCCATTTTAAAGTTGCTAGGATTATGTTGAAGGTGGATGAATGTTGGCAGGTTATTCCATTTTTTTGCTGTGGTCCAAGAGTATAGTAATTGTCCCTCTGTTAATATGACTTTATGGACTTGAAGAAGTTGCTGCTGTTCAGATCACAATGGTCTAGTGGGGGAATAGGGGGTGAGTAGTGAGTTAAGTGCGGGGCAGTCCTGTGATTTATAAATTAGTTTATGAGTAATTGAGAGCTGAAGGAATGATAAATAGTGGGGAAGTTCAAACCATTGTAACTTTTTTAGGGCAATACAGTGGTGAGCTGAGTGCTGGGAGTTTGTAGCGAATTTAGCAATTCTATTGTAGCATATTTCTAATTTGAATGATAAGAAGACTGCAGGATGGTAAAGAATGGTGCACCATAGGTTAGAGAAGGTAGGAGGTATGCTTGAGCTAGACTTAGTTTAGAGGGGAGGGAGAGGAACTTGCTGTGTCTGTACAGCATCCCAAACTTTTTACGTGTCTTAGAAATACTGTTTTGAATATGCAAATCGAATTTAAGGTTTTCAACAATTATTACAGCTAGTAATTTGGTATGGGCTACTAACTCAATTTTTGTAGTGCTGCATGAGTAGATGTTAAGGTCAGGCTTATTTATAGGGGATTGTCTCTTGGGTGTGAAAATCATAAGTTTAGTTTTTTTAGGGTAAAGAGAGAGATGATTAGAGTGGGGTCATCTCTCCATGCAAGAAAAGGCTGCTTGGGTGTTTAGCTGAAGATGTTTGTATTAGGTGTGGAGTAGACAATGGTAGAGTCATCTGCATATTGGACAAGGGAGTCCTGTGGGATAGCCAAATTGAGATTATCAATAAAAAATATTAAATAGTAGAAGGCCTAAGATGGAACCTTCTGGGATGTTTGTGGGGTTGGAGAGATAGAGGGAAATGGAATTGTGCTGTTTAACAGCATGCTGTCTGTTGGAGAAATAGCTTTGAAATCAGTTAGAGCCTGGCGGGATAATCCTATGTTTGAAAGCTGTGATAGAAGGATAGAGTGAGAGATCATGTTGAAGCCCTTTGAGAGGCCTAAGAAAAGGGCTGACACAAAGTTTCCTGAATCCCTAGCTTTATTGACTATGTCTAGAAATGAAATCAAAGCAGTGGATGTGCTGTGGCCAGGACAAAAGCCATGTTGAGTGCAGAATAGAATGTTGTTTTTAAGGAGATAATCTACCAGTTGTTTTTACACACATTTTTCAAGGATCTTTGAGATAGGGAAGAGTATAGCGATACAGCAAAAGTTAGAGACGTCAGTTGAAGATCCACCTTTGTGCAGAGTAAGGATGATTGCTTTTTTCCATAGAGAAGGGATGTAGGATTCTAGGATTGATCTGTTAATCAGAATACTAATGGGGTAAACCACTGCATCGGCAGCAATTTTTAGAAATTTGTCAGATACTTTGTCAGCTGAGTTTGAGCAGTGTTTTAATTTTGAAAGAGATTTTTTAATAAAGGAGGTGGGGATGGGAGAGAGGTTAAACTGGTAGCGTATAGGTTGTTGTGAGGAGTTTTGGAGGTAGGGTACTAATGCTCAGTGTAGTATTATTGAAGGTTTGTGATTAATACATTGGAGGAGAGGAGTCTTGTGGGGGTAGGATGATGGGATTGTAGGAAGAGAAATATTAGGGAGTGGTATGGAGAAGGAAGCAGTTAGATTGGCAATGGTATCAATAAAGTAGGTATTAAAAATGTTGGCTATTTGTTCAGGTGACGTGCCAGGGTGTGGACAGGGATTAGGTTTGGTGCTAGGGTTTAGGAGGTTATTTATGGATGACCAGAACATTTTGGGGCTGTTTTTCCTATTTGCCTGCTGGTTGTAGAAGTACTGCTGTCTGTCACTGATAATGTGTTTTTTAATGCTGTATCAGAGCTGTTTATAGCAAGTGAGGTCTAATGGATTTTTTGATTTAAGCCAGGTTTCCCAAGTTTTATCTCTGTGAGTCATTAGTTCTTTAGTAGGTCATGTTATCCAGGGGGCATGATTACTTTTGATTCATTTGCTTGTGGAGTGGGCATGACTCTGCAAAATATTTAGAAAGGTGTCATTGAAATGAAGAAGAGCACCATCTGGAGGGAGAGTTGTAAGACAATTCCAGTTAATGCTTTTTAGGGTGTTGTTGAAAGTGAGGCGGTTAAAGTTAGAAAGATTTTGGACAATTTTAGTGTTCTGGACTTTACTGGTGAGGGAGTAGGCATGGATGGCAAAGGCAGGGAGATGGTCACTAATTGAATTGGACGAGGTGCCTGAGGTAATATATTTGGAGAGGTCAGTGACTAGAATTTAGTCTAAGATTTTGCCTTGATTTGTTTTGTTGTTGCACCTAGTAGTGTTAGAGATAAGATGGGTGAAATGAAACAATTTTATGCTAGGGTAGGAGTGAATAGAGATAATAGAGACCCTATCAATATTTATATTGCCAAGAATAATAGTTTCATTTTTTATGTTGAAGGAAATCCAGGAAAGGATATTTTCTAAGACTGTGATGTTATTTCTAGGAGGTATATAAATGACAATGATACAGAGTGTTTTAGAACAGTTGATATCTAGAAAGGATAGTAGTATCTCGGCATTTTGGAATTGAGGGATAGAATGATTAAATGGAGAGTTGCTTAAGGTATTGGGGTAGATGAGTGGAACACCACCACCTTTTTTTTATTTCTATTTGCTCTAATTATGTTGAAGTTTGGTGGCAGTATCTCAGAGTCCTGAATAGAAGGTTTTAGCCAGGTTTCTGTAGCGGCTAGGATATCTGTTTTGTTATGAGAGAGCCAGGTTTGCAGTTCAGAGGATTTATTACAGATACTTTGAAAGTTTAAAGTGCTGATATGAAGGGTTTTGGGGCACTTAGCAGAAATAGTATGAGAAGGGGAGGAAGTTTTATAGGGTCCAGGGTTAGAATGCACATCTCCAGAATGGATGAAGGAAAAGAAGATATGAGAAAGGTGAAGTGAAATATATGATAGTTTGTAGGAGATGAGGTGAGGAATTAGGTCCAAGAGGTTAAGAGAATAGTGTAAGGAGTAGTTGGTGGGGAGGATAAATTTGTTGGCAGTAAGAAGATAGTTTAATGGAAATAAGTTAGGAGTAATGTTGAAGTAGAAATCCTGTGGGAAGTATGTGAAGCTGGATGCATAGTTTGTGTTTGGAATTGGTGAGTGCAGGCTAAAAGTTGTGTTGAGAGAGAGAAGAGAAAGTGTAAATAAAAGGGAGCATAGTAGTACAGAGTGGTATAGAGGGGGAGACATTTTCAGGGACTCAGAGGGATGTGAAGTAGTGACTGTTTGACAGGAAGTCTGGAGGAGGGAGTGTTGAAGCCGGATTGGAGAGATGAGCACAGGGAGTGGCTAAGAGGGTATAAACCTAACAAATGCTGGTGTGGGTAAGAATAGGGGTAGGGTAGGGGAGCGGAGTGCAGCTGAGCGAAGCGAAGGTGCACAGAGCGGGGCTATACCCCCTTGTAGACTGCTAACACTAACAACAAAAGAAAAAAAATCTATATTCAGGTAGGAAAGCTATTGCTTAATATTTTTAACATTTATCTTTGATTTTCTTTTGGTATACTTTCCTCTGTAAGTAAAGTCCCTAAGGGATGTGATGGTTCTGCTGATTGTTGATTTGATTTAGTAGAGTACAGCACGGCAGTTGTTCAGAAATGCACCGCTGCTAAGCACTCACTGAGTATTAGGCAAGAGAGCAGGTTTACACCGAGGTGGGGAAAAGTAAGGCAATGTGGGAGTATTTGGGGCCAGGGAGATAGCATTTAACACTGCCTACAGCTACCGGACCTGTATTATGCATGCCAGAGCTTCTTACAAAGGAAATTGCACTATTCACAGTATTAAAATAAGGCACCTACACTTAATCGACGGCCCAGTGGTCACATGCAGTTAAGCAGAATTATGGCACACAGGGGAGGACGAGGAAAGAACTTAAAAGGGTGAAAAGATGTAAAAAGAAAGAGTTACACAGTAGTATGTATATATTATTACAGCAGCAAGAGGTCAAGTGCAATTTAGCCTGACTACTATGATATCAAACACAAACAGTGTGCTAAAGACACAGGTCATGCAGATAAACACTGGCGATAGTGCCCTAGGAGTCACAGAGAATGATTTTTTAAACCAGCATACTAGTGTACTGTTTGTCCATAGCTGAGCAAAGCACATTAAGCAGTTGCTGTTTCAAAGTATGCAAATCAGTAAACAAGAGCATGGAAATAATATGTTCTGTCAAATCAGAGTTTTTCAATAGGAAACAAAAGAAAGAGGGTTTCTAAGCAGTCTACGTATGCTAACTTTTAATGTTATTTGGTGGCACATCACAGCACAGTTAATATGCAGTCCAAAACAACCTATGCACATTACAAAAATAGATACAGGTTCAAAAAGAAAAATACAGACATTTCAGTAAAGATCACTGTGAGAAAAATAAAATTAGTTCTGAGTGCATTTAAATAATAGTTATGAGCAAATTAGACTTCCTTATGATGTAAGGAGTGGACAGTGTGTTGCGAGAGTTACAGATATTGTCTCGGTCAGGTTTGGCACAGGAGCAATGCCAGTTTTGGATAGATGTTCAAATAGTAGTTGTTCAAAATTTGTAGATTCAGGTGTGTTTTGGAGGGTGTAGTGTAGAGAATTCCATAATTTGGCTATTTGATTTGAGAATAGGGCTTTACCATGAGTGTTACTAGCTTTGTTTACTGTGAGAAAGTTTAACATAACACATAATAGACTATTTGCAGTTAGTAGATGATGTGAAAAACAGCATGTTTGAAAAATATCAAAGGCTTTTATATTCCATTCGCATGTTTGCAAGTGTATAAAGTATGTAAGGAAACTACGTCTCTCAATTTATTCTTGATCTTTGTTTGCCCAATGTTTTTTTTTTTTCTAGCATTTGAAAAGATTTGGAATTTTAAGCCTCAAGGACTAAAAAAACAGAACTCAAGCCTGAAATGTATTGCTGTCAGCAAATTAAAGTAGGGTCACATACAAGAAGAAATATCAAGTAATAATGTTAGTGCTCCCTCTCTTTTCAGGGAAAAGTCTCTTATCTTTGACTGTCACTGGATAGCTATGTCTGTAGAATATTGTCATTTATATATACTAAGTTGCTACTATGTCTGGTGGTGCAATCTCAGAATGAGAAAAATTAAATAAGATGATGAGTGAGGAGATGCCCTCCACAGGGGGGAGTGGGGTGATTCTTTTCTATTCCCTTTGTTGTATGATTTTTTTTTCCTTTGGAATTCTGTGTTTGGTTTTGTGTTTTACTATTTTTTAAGGTAAAGCTGTTGTACTGATTCAGATCAAAGAATTGTGATGAGAGCTGTAGTGCTTTGAGTTTTTATAGAGGAATCTCCTGAAAGCATGTAACTATCTTTAATGGCTTCTGTAATGATGACATAGACTTTGAATGTGTTGACTTTTATCATTGCAAAGGAGTTTTTGGTTAACAGCCTTGATGTTTCTATTGTTCTATACCATTAACTGTTATGCCTTTTAACTTGATTTTTTTCAGTGAAGGGTCAGGATTTCATGATATATGTAAGCTGTGAGCGGCTTAACTTTGCACATCTACTTGGTATGGATAAGTTATTTCTAACTTTAAATTTGACATCAACTCTAAACTGAAGGTGACTGCTTCTCATGCCGAATATAGTCAAATGGTTTCAATGGATTGATTTTAGATAACATTATCCTTAATGAACTACATTTCTTGCAAGTAAATTTTTAAAGAAACAGCAGCAGTAAGCCAAGGACAATCTTGAAAGACATCTGTGGAGACCAGGGGCCAGGTTCCTCTCAGAGTAAGCCTGCCCTGATTCCCAAAGACATGCTCTCAGTGTAATTGACTTAGTTACACTGAGAGCAATTTTTTTGGAATTGGGTCTCAGGTATTTACCTGAGCATGCATATAGGTGTCTGAAATGGATTCTTCAGCCATTTCAACTTAGGTAACTGTTGCATCTGACTGCTGCAGAAAATATATTTCAATGCCACTGGCAAGCAAGGATTTTAGATACTAAGAAAGAGGTTTATTAACCCTGATTTTTTCTAGGACCCATAGAAAAAGTGCCATTAACAAATCTAGTGATGATTAGTAGTTTGATATCTTTGTGATGAACAGCATGATAGTTTTAAGGTGTGTAGCTTTTATGGAAGCTGCTGTCAAATAGTCAGGAAACAACATATTGATTAAAAATCAGTAAACTTATAGAGAGAGATTTATAAAATGTCTGGCTAACATACACAAGCAAGTTAGTGATATACAGTTAGAAGTAAGGCAGATGAGAACATTTTCAGACATCAAGGACAAAGTCGTATGACTGTGATTGATTATGAATGCATGTTTTCATTAGAGAGCTGTAACTTTGTGTTAATCTAATGAATATCCATTTCATGAGTTGTTAGCTGATAATATTTAGACAGTAAATCGGCTTAATGATTGATTCACATTGCAGAATATCAGATGAATGTGGATACTTATTTATTTTCCAAGTCAAATAGACTTGTTTCTTCAAAGGTGTATGACTTTGGAATTATCATTATAATTATAATTACATTTAAGATAAAGAAGTGTGCAGATGAAGAAACATGAAGATCTGGTCCATACTTTTTGACTGTTTGTTTTGATTTTTGATGAAACCATGGAACTCATTTTCATCAGGTTTCTATCAATTAAGTTATGTTCATTAGAATCCATTCACCCATCCACAAGCCCCTTTTATCCATTTTTGCACATGTAGTTGGAGTGTCACATCAACATTGTGAGTCATCTAGAGCCAGTGTTTACACTGCAAGTTCATTCAAATGAAATTTCTATCAAGGCTACACCTTTCCTGTTTTAAATGCAGGGAGTATAAGTAGGGGTATTTTGCATCTTGAAATATTGGACCCTTTAGCATTGAACAAAGAATATGTCATAAACATTTTAGATCATAAAGTAGGCTTACTGACAGTAGGTTATTGGAAGAAAATAATTATTTGGCCATTATAAACTCAAAGTTAAGTATACATAGGTAGGAGATTGAGCCTGCTTTCCCAGCTAAGGCACATAAACAACAGTGAAAAGGCATGGTGGAAGGACAGGAAAAAAAACAGATAAAGAAAGACAGAACAGGAGTCAAATAGCAATGTACTGGCATGAAGAGATGGGCAACATTATAGTGCATATAAGTGGTAGATGGCAGAAGAAAAGAAGCTGGTTTCTATAAGGGGTCAGCAAATAAGAGAGCAAAAATAGTGATGTTAGCAGTAAACAGCATTATATGTTCAGGGCCAGGACCTGGAAATGTAGAAACAGGATGTAAATTGATAAGTGTAAGTGTGGTTTATAGGACAATCAGGATTGGGTGAGCATTACAATGGCAGGTAGTAAAAAATGGAATTGACTAGACAGAAGGTAACAGAGACTCACTATTCTGTATGTGTTGGGGCTAGAAACCTGTAGTGCAAAATTAATTGTTTTTGTGCAATAATCATCCTATTGTAGGAAAGAAATATTTCATTCCCTGTCACTGTGCTTTTCCTTTGAATTGGTAAAAGACTTTTAAATCATACAAAGTAAGCTTCTTAAGTAGTAATTTTTAGCAGCCTCTATGAAAGACGTAAGTTAAAATTCATATTCATTTGTTAGAAAATCTTGAGTTGTGATGATATTTTCTGTTTTGCATAAATCAAAAAAAAATTGAAACAATAACATTTTATGATTTCTATACTTCTTTGGTCAGTCATTAAAAAGAAATATGGATGGCATTTTTTATATGAGGTTTCCTAATGACAATAAGACTATCACCACTACTACTACTACAAAAAACTATAATTTAGTTCTAGAGTGTTCTTTGTCATAATAGAAAGAGGATTGCCTTTTTGGCACATATTCGTCCTCTTCCCTTTAGTTTTATTTGGCCACCAAACCATTCATTCATTCATTCCCACGCTGCTGCAAGCTCTCAGGATATCCACATCACCTTACCAGAGTGTCTTTCTTTTGGCAGAGCTAAAGCTAATGAACCATCAACTGTGACTATCTTATTTATTTATTTCATTTTGTTTACTGGGAAGGTCTAACTGGGCATAAAAAAACTTTTCAGTGGAGACCCACAGAGAAAAGCTCCAAATAACAGAATCAAATTAAAAAATACAGTTGGTAACTGACCTTGTCTTTTTTCATCCTACTCTCCTCACAACCATGTGATCATCTGCTGCCTAATAATTTGCACTGAGATTAGAACAACTGGCTTCTCCCTCCAGTCCCCTCCCCAAGATGTCTTTTGCAATCATTAGCGAATAACACCTGTTCTGTGGTCAGCTATGTCAGTACACACACACACACACACACACACACACACACACACACACACACACACACACACACACACACACACACACACACACAAACATATATATCCACACACACCTTTAACTTTGAATCAAGATAGCTGTGGCATAGCATAGGCTTTATCGCCACCTACCAAAGAGCAGATTTTCAGAAAAATGTGTTAATTTAATCAGATTTTCCTGCAGACACTTGATGTTAGCTTCCTTAAAATTATAAGCATCTACAATGTAATTATTTCTTCTTTGTACCAACAACATTAACATTGTAAATAGATGGGTGACCTGATTTTTTTTATATTCTTTAAAGAGCAACTATGTTTGCAGCTTCATTGTAAACTTTCCAGGGTACAGACTGCAAACATTTGACAATGCATATTCAAACACTGAGAGCAAATATAACAGTTTGCATAGATTTTTTGACATTTCACATTTGTAGTATTCGGTGGTTAACAAAGCAGAGTGAATTATTTGTTTGATACATTATGTGATTACATCTAAGTACTTAAACATGACAAGGAATTCACTGCTCATTCATATAGCTATTTGATAACAACTGACATAGAGAGTTCACTCAGAATTGGAATTTTAGCTTGGTCAGCCCATGAAACCAGAAGAATGCTTATGAACTGTAACATTATAAGCCAAATCAGCTCTCAAGCTATGTAAATAAAGCTCTAAAAAACATCACATGCTGTAATAGAAGGTCATAAATATAACTACAATCTATAAAAAGCTTACCTGTATAAAAATATAAAGTTTGCACATACATTGCTCATGAAATGAGTGTGCAGGTGTACATATTTATGCATGTGTTGTACAATGAAATATAATTGTACATATATCCTCAGAAAATGAAGTGCATTCCTTTCCAGTGCAAATTGTTGTCTTTCTCTGTATGATGAGTCTCTGAATGTTTACATGAACATGAAGGGAGGAAGGAATTGGGATTATTTCTATAAATGTTCATTTCATTTATGCTATATTGTTGCCATCTTACATTATATTTACTCATTTATTAGCCATTAATTATATCTCAAATTATTATACAGAATGCAGAAAAATATTGTTGTACGTCTGGAAGCCCTCAAGCTATGTCACCGTTTTGTGTTGTTATTTGAGCCTCACTCTTTATAATCATTATGATCATATGCCCCAGCATTCATGAAGCTTGCACCAGGTGAAGACGTAGCATCGGTGTTCTAACACCAAAGATGGCCGTCGAGCGATTCAGATATGAGCTGTTCCCAAGTGCACTACCTGCGTATGCTACGCATGCACAACTCCTGAGCCTTGTATGCTAATTACCCAATGTGCAGCAGTGTAGCATGCAAATGAAGGTATGTAGTGATTCAGGAAGTGGTGCAGGCGTAGTGTAAGCATGCAGAAATGTAAACCGTAGAAAACAGTTTACATTTTTGCAAACATAAAATCAGAGCCATGACAGCCGACCAAACACATGCATTATATTTTTAATATATGCCAATGGCTAAATATATAGCCATTGGCATAAAAAATGTACTAAATATAAAATTAACGTGTAATCTATATATATATATATATATATATATATATATATATATATATATATATATATATATATAGTCACACTATCGCGACGTGGAAGTGCAGGGCAGAGGTGCGCAAAGGGGATTGCAAGGAATATATAAAAATAAAGAATAAAACCGCAATGAAACACATATCACAATTTCCCCATAATAGTCAATAGCAGGCATGCTACACCATACTCATGGTGCAAGGGTTGCTAAAGGGCAGTGACAGTGTTATGCGCAGTAGCTAGGAATTAGTAGGCAATGCCATGCAAATGAGAGGAGTAATAATGAATCGCAGAGTTCGACATGGCTGTGTTGGCCAGCGGAGCTCATCTCTGGGTAAACAAGATGCCACTGATTAAAGCAGGAGTTTATTCAGTCTGGTTGCATAGGCCATATATTGGAGGCCAGTATGCCCCTTGTTGAGGTACATTCGTGGACCCCCCCCAGCTGTTGGACGTGTCCTCTGAGGTACATCCCACATGGGTTATACCCTATGATGGGACTGATGAGTGATGAGTAATGGGGCACTATAACCCCAGTATGTCTAGATGGGAATCCTTTAGTAATTAGATAGCCTACATAGAAGGATGTCCTAACTACTGTGGAGATATGATTGTCAAAGGGGAGATCACTATCTACCTTAGTCCCCAGATACTCCATTACCTCGTCTGTATTAAAGTGGCTGCCACTCATGTGTTAATATGTCGGTGCCAATTCCACAATGGAATGACCATGCAGTTAGTGGTACTTGGCTGGAGGCCATGTCATTGGCACCCTGTGACGATCTCTGTGAGGCCCCTTGAGGAATGTCCATGTCAGCTGTTCTATCAATCATGGCTCCCAGTTTGCAGTCTTTGCCAAACATGGTCTGCCATAGTCTATCTGTGTTTGCCTGTACATCTGAGATGTATATGTCAAACAGTAGGGCTCCCAGGACTGAGTCCTGTGGGACACCAGTCGTGACTGTTCAAGAGTTGGACCTGGAGACCGCTAGTCTTACCATGTGGGTTCTGTGTGTAAGCCTGTTGGCAACCCAACCTGTGATGCATGGGTGAATGTAGAGGCTGGTGTGTTTGTCAATAATACCTGAGTGGGGCATGGTGTCAAAAGCTTTGGTGAGGTCCAGGTAGTATGTGTGAACCACTTCCCATGTCATCTAATGTCTTGGTGACTGTATGTAAGACGTCAAACAGGTTCAGTAGGCATGAACTGCACTCAACCAAGCTGACCTGGGTTGAGTCACATGTTCAGAGGTTACCAATGTCATTGTTAATGAGTGCCATGAGAATGTGAACCATACCATTTTAGACCAGGCTAGTCAGGCTTATGGGGTGGTAGTTACCATGGTCAGTTGTGATGGAGTGGAATAACCATTGCCACATGCCATTGTATGGGCATGTAGCCTGTGGAGAGGCAGAGGTAGGAATGCTTAATTAGGTGGGGGGCAGGTTGTCTTGTACAGTTTGCAAGATGCAGTCTGGGTCAATATCTGCCTCCATTGATGCTGTGTTCTGCTGTTACAGACGGCCATTTCCACCTGTGTGTCTCTGATGGTTGGGATACTGTACCTTTCAGCTAGTGTTGTGGGCTCTTTAGGGGGTGAAGTATGCACTGAATGTATCTGCAAGGATGTTGGCGATATCAGTAGGGTCAGCATATTTTGTGCTATATTTCACCGGCACAGTACAAATCTGTGTGTCACCACATAGATCATTGACATAGCCAAAGAAGGATTTGTGATTATCTTTCGAATCCTTGCATATTCTCCTGCTGATGTTAGCCTTGGATGATGTCATGAGGGACCTACATATCATACTAATAGTGGTCATGGATATCTGCCCTTCGTGGGATTTGCTGTGTATCTGGAACACTGTCCTACTTCTGCAGTATAGCCTGTTTACTACAGAGGTCCACCAGACCGCTGTCCTTGCTTAGGAGGAGTGAGTCTTGGTTTACCAGTGATGGCACAATCCATACATCTGTGTAGGTGCTTTTAGACTGCATTTGTAAATCTGTCTGTATCTTGAGCAGTGTTTCCCCTTAGCATGGGGGCTGTGAAACCCCCCACCCCTGTCACTAGTAGTGTAAATTTAGCTGTAGGAAAGGTATACACTGTGGTATCCATGGGTGGGGGAGATGCTAGGGTGTGGAAATAGTGAATAGTTCATGGTCAGATCTAACCAGTTACCGGTAAACCTCCGCTATGGTGCACCTGTTGCCCATGTTGGTAATGACCACATCTAGAAGTTTCCTCCCCACGTTAGGGAAGTTACCACCTGATACAGGGCATATGAGGTGATACATTCCAGGAAGCGCTGGGCCTGGAAGTGAGTACCGGAGTACATTTCACAGTTAATGGTATGGTAGCTGACATCGACCAATGTCGGGGTGTGCATTAGGACTGTCATGTTCTCCACTGTCTCCAGGGAGGTGGAGGTCCTGGGTCATGAAGGGTGATCCATAGCAGGCCACATTCCATACTGCAGTTGTGGCTGATGTTAACTGTATTTGGATGATCACAGAGGTATCATGCTGACCCACTAACCTGGAGGTGTAGGTATCCCAGATGAATATGGATATAGCCCCTTGATGTCTGTCAGGCCATGTTCTGTGGCTGAAATGTGTGGTATGGGTTGTAGTCTGGTAGTGCTGGTGTGCTCTCAGGAGCCTTAAGACAGATTTCAGTTAATGCACAGATGTTGATGTTGTCCATCCTGAGGAGTGCTGTGAGTGCATGCATGTTGTGATCACAACCCCTGGTGTTGAGAAGCATAATCCTCATTGAAGCTGAAATTGTGCTGTTTATGGAGCTGGTATTCACATTGAGACTCTCCTAAATAAGGCACCATGGGGGTGCCAATAGCCTTGGCCAGGATTCCAAAGCCTAAGGCTGACACATAGGCTGGTATTGGTATCATTGCATGCATGTTCCCATCTGTGCTTGTTTTTCATCTTCCCAGTAGGTAACCTACTGGTAAGCAATAGAAAGCCTTAAACTTATACACGTCTTCTAGCTTCCAGGATAGGCTTTTGGAGTGACTAAGTATCAGTGTTCTGTATGTTCTTGCTGTACTCAACTGTTTCCTGACCTCATGGTGAGTTCTCACTGTATATTGTGATCTGAAGGTCTGTTTATTCACATATTATGGCTGTGATGGTCTGCGCATTAGAGGTTCACAGACAGCCTACTACTTATCTGCCCAAGGGCAATTAGAAGCATAGCTACAGTGTGTTGGTCTTCCCCGCACCATTGATGAAGTAACTGAGCCTCTGTCAAGTATAGCCAATGAAGCAATTCAAGGCAGAGTTGCTGGAAGCTGTTGAAGACTGGGGTTGTGGAGGGTGATAGGGGCACTTAGTGATCTAAAGAGGGCATGTTAATGTGGCAGTTCAACACCATTCAATTCCCCCAACAGGTCTTGCAGCTATCAAACTGGACAGGCTCCCCCAACCCCTGGCTGTATGGTTCTGGGACACATGATCCCAGGGGTGTATAGTCTGTTATCCATTCACACAACAAGGTTTCCCTTGAAGTGTGTCAATGAGGGGTTATGCCTAATGTAGTTAGGAATGTAATGTATTGTCTCACAGTGCATTTGTTATATGTTGTTATTTCAAGAGTACGTGAAGCTCAGTGAGTTTGGGGGCCTCTGGCCTTTGCTTAGCCTACCTTACACATATAAATCATCTAAATAGGAAATAGGTGGAAACAACGTTAATGTCAACAGTGTAATGGTTACAGTATCCACATAGTATCTTTACATTTGAGGTTACAATCCCGATAAAGGCAGGGATGTTTATCATGTGCAAAAGTATACCTTAACCACAGCTTTCATATATAGGAAGTAATCATCCATATAATAAACATGCAAAACACCTATATAAACCCATGTGTGGTGGAGAGTACAGTCAACAGAGAATGTAATGTTATGTCAGCACATAGTGAGATGTTACGTCACTGACATGTAAATATCCAAAGTAGTTAATGGATGTGGCCATGTTTGTGCGCACAGGTTATACATTACAAAGTTTGTTTAACTGTGTTTAACAGCTGTTATAATGTCACACAAGCACTTTTAAACATGCTTAGAACTGCTTAAATGAGACTTATTCTGCAGTAAAAAACATTTGTAAACCATCACAGTTGTCGAACCCTGGATCAGGCACACTATAGTCATGGGACTTATTACTAAGCCATCCAAGGTGTACACAAGTTTCATGGTCTTGAGACTACACCTTATATTATATGCATTTCACTGTAATGATCACAAATGGGATAGTCACTTTGTGTATATATGTACAGTACATTGTAATGTACTATAGTTTGTGAACCAACACATTCCAGTCTACAGATGTATTACTGTTACAAACTAATACGAAACATATATATATATATATATATATATATATATATATATATATATATATATATATATATCTATCTATATCTATCTATATATATATATATATATATATATATATATATATATATATATATATATATATATATATATATATATATATATATATATATATCAGTGATGTTTGCACACACACACACACACACACACACACACACACACACACACACACACACACACACACACACACACATATATATATATATATATATATATATATATAGTCACACTATCGCGACGTGGAAGTGCAGGGCAGAGGTGCGCAAAGGGGATTGCAAGGAATATATAAAAATAAAGAATAAAACCGCAATGAAACACATATCACAATTTCCCCATAATAGTCAATAGCAGGCATGCTACACCATACTCGTGGTGCAAGGGTTGCTAAAGGGCAGTGACAGTGTTATGCGCATTAGCTAGGAATTAGTAGGCAATGCCATGCAAATGAGAGGAGTAATAGTGAATCGCAGAGTTCGACATGGCTGTGTTGGCCAGCGGAGCTCATCTCTGGGTAAACAAGATGCCACTGATTAAAGCAGGAGTTTATTCAGTCTGGCTGCATAGGCCATATGTTGGAGGCCAGTATTCCCCTTGGTGAGGTACATTCGTGGACCCCCACCCCAGCTGTTGGACGTGTCCTCTGAGGTACATCACACATGGGTTATTATACCCTATGATAGGACTGATGAGTGATGAGTAATGGGGCACTATAACCCCAGTATGTCTAGATGGGAATCCTTTAGTAATTAGATAGCCTACATAGAAGGATGTCCTAACTACTGTGGAGATATGATTGTCAAAGGGGAGATCACTATCTACCTTAGTCCCCAGATACCCCATTACCTCGTCTGTATTAAAGTGGCTGCCACTCATGTGTTAATATGTCGGTGCCAATTCCACAATGGAATGACCATGCAGTTAGTGGCACTTGGCTGGAGGCCATGTCATTGGCACCCTGTGATGATCTCTGTGAGGCCCCTTGAGGAATGTCTGTGTCAGCTGTTCTATCAATCATGGCTCCCAGTTTGCAGTCATTGCCAAACATGGTCTGCCGTAGTCTATCTGTGTTTGCCTGTACATCTGAGATGTATATGTCAAACAGTAGGGCTCCCAGGACTGAGTCCTGTGGGACACCAGTCGTGACTGTTCAAGAGTTGGACCTGGAGACCGCTAGTCGTACCATGTGGGTACTGTGTGTAAGCCTGTTGGCAACCCAACCTGTGATGTATGGGTGAATGTAGAGGCTGGTGTGTTTGTCAATAATACCTGAGTGGGGCATGGTGTCAAAAGCTTTGGTGAGGTCCAGGTAGTATGTGTGAACCACTTCCCATGTCATCTAATGTCTTGGTGACTGTATGTAAGACGTCAAACAGGTTCAGTGGGCATGAACTGCACTCAACCAAGCTGACCTGGGTTGAGTCACATGTTCAGAGGTTACCAATGTCATTGTTAATGAGTGCCATGAGAATGTGAACCATACCATTTTAGACCAGGCTAGTCAGGCTTATGGGGTGGTAGTTACCATGGTCAGTTGTGATGGAGTGGAATAACCATTGCCACATGCCATTGTATGGGCATGTAGCCTGTGGAGAGGCAGAGGTAGGAATGCTTAATTAGGTGGGGGGCAGGTTGTCTTGTACAGTTTGCAAGATGCAGTCTGGGTCAATATCTGCCTCCATTGATGCTGTGTTCTGCTGTTACAGACGGCCATTTCCACCTGTGTGTCTCTGATGGTTGGGATACTGTACCTTTCAGCTAGTGTTGTGGGCTCTTTAGGGGGTGAAGTATGCACTGAATGTATCTGCAAGGATGTTGGCGATATCAGTAGGGTCAGCATATTTTGTGCTATATTTCACCGGCACAGTACAAATCTGTGTGTCACCACATAGATCATTGACATAGCCAATGAAGGCTTTGTAATTATCTTTCGAATCCTTGCATATTCTCCTGCTGATGTTAGCCTTGGATGATGTCATGAGGGACCTACGTATCATACTAATAGTGGTCACGGATATCTGCCCTTCGTGGGATTTGCTGTGTATCTGGAACACTGTCCTACTTCTGTAGTATAGCCTGTTTACTGCAGAGGTCCACCAGACCACTGTCCTTGCTTAGGAGGAGTGAGTCTTGGTTTACCAGTGATGGCACAATCCATACATCTGTGTAGGTGCTTATAGACTGCATTTGTAAATCTGTCTGTATCTTGAGCAGTGTTTCCCCTTAGCATGGGGGCTGTGAAACCCCCCACCCCTGTCACTAGTAGTGTAAATTTAGCTGTAGGAAAGGTATACACTGTGGTATCCATGGGTGGGGGAGATGCTAGGGTGTGGAAATAGTGAATAGTTCATGGTCAGATCTAACCAGTTACCGGTAAACCTCCGCTATGGGGCACCTGTTGCCCATGTTGGTAATGACCACATCTAGAAGTTTCCTCCCCACGTTAGGGAGGTTATCACCTAATACAGGGCATATGAGGTGATACATTCCAGGAAGCGCTGGGCCTGGAAGTGAGTACCGGAGTACATTTCACAGTTAATGGTATGGTAGCTGACATCGACCAATGCCGGGGTGTGCATTAGGACTGTCATGTTCTCCACTGTCTCCAGGGAGGTGGAGGTCCTGGGTCATGAAGGGTGATCCATAGCAGGCCACATTCCATACTGCAGTTGTGGCTGATGTTAACTGTATTTGGATGATCACAGAGGTATCATGCTGACCCACTAACCTGGAGGTGTAGGTATCCCAGATGAATATGGATATAGCCCCTTGATGTCTGTCAGGCCATGTTCTGTGGCTGAAATGTGTGGTATGGGTTGTAGTCTGGTAGTGCTGGTGTGCTCTCAGGAGCCTTAAGACAGATTTCAGTTAATGCACAGATGTTGATGTTGTCCATCCTGAGGAGTGCTGTGAGTGCATGCATGTTGTGATCACAACCCCTGGTGTTGAGTAGCATAATCCTCATTGAATCTGAAATTGTGCTGTTTATGGAGCTGGTATTCACCTTTGAGACTCTCCTAAATAAGGCACCATGGGGGTGCCAATAGCCTTGGCCAGGATTCCAAAGCCTAAGGCTGACACATAGGCTGGTATTGGTATCATTGCATGCATGTTCCCATCTGTGCTTGTTTTTCATCTTCCCAGTAGGTAACCTACTGGTAAGCAATAGAAAGCCTTAAACTTATACACGTCTTCTAGCTTCCAGGATAGGCTTTTGGAGTGACTAAGTATCAGTGTTCTGTATGTTCTTGCTGTACTCAACTGTTTCCTGACCTCATGGTGAGTTCTCACTGTATATTGTGATCTGAAGGTCTGTTTATTCACATATTATGGCTGTGATGGTCTGCGCATTAGAGGTTCACAGACAGCCTACTACTTATCTGCCCAAGGGCAATTAGAAGCATAGCTACAATGTGTTGGTCTTCCCCGCACCATTGATGAAGTAACTGAGCCTCTGTCAAGTATAGCCAATGAAGCAATTCAAGGCAGAGTTGCTGGAAGCTGTTGAAGACTGGGGTTGTGGAGGGTGATAGGGGCACTTAGTGATCTAAAGAGGGCATGTTAATGTGGCAGTTCAACACCATTCAATTCCCCCAACAGGTCTTGCAGCTATCAAACTGGACAGGCTCCCCCAACCCCTGGCTGTATGGTTCTGGGACACATGATCCCAGGGGTGTATAGTCTGTTATCCATTCACACAACAAGGTTTCCCTTGAAGTGTGTCAATGAGGGGTTATGCCTAATGTAGTTAGGAATGTAATGTATTGTCTCACAGTGCATTTGTTATATGTTGTTATTTCAAGAGTACGTGAAGCTCAGTGAGTTTGGGGGCCTCTGGCCTTTGCTTAGCCTACCTTACACAT
>NC_056725.1:231729459-231986959 GCF_019279795.1 Protopterus annectens | reverse complement strand
GCAAATGTGTAGTGACCCTTGTTACAGGATTGGGCCAAATGGCTATGTGCACACCTACATAGAGCGGATATTGAGAGTACAGACACACTGGTTGAACTACCAGGTTTGTGTAGCCCAACCTCTCAATGCCAACCTAACAGCCGCCTGCACATACTGTACATAAGATAGTGCACAGCACTGGTAATGAAACAGGTTCCATATCATCTTTAACTCCAGTGTAACATCTGTAGTAGAAGCGTAAGATGTAGGAGACAGCGGCCCCATGTGTAATAGCCGCATCATAGGTGATGGCTCACACTATCTGACTATATCCTGATCATGTTGATAGTGGCATCACAGCTTATTGATACATGACTCTGTTTGGAGAGTGGGTGTCAGTGCCCAACAGAGCTCATGGTCCTGATGGATATGTGAGTATATACCCAGAGAAGAAAACAGACCTGTAGACACTTGCATCATCTGTAATCAACTAACAGGATGTGATGTGCTCCTCAGAGGAGGATTGCTGCTAAAAGTAGCTACAATGTTTCTGTAATAGCCAGTGTTGTCACGTCCATAACACATATATTTACATGTGAGCACCACTGTCTAAAACATCTTCATAGGCAATATGTAAACTAAATATAGTACTTGGTATTTGTAGTACTAACTGCTCTTACAGGCATGTCCACTAGTCAGCTACTGGTGTTTCCTTATGTCAGCTTTGTGTATGTGGCCATCCTGGGGGAATGTAATCTCTATGCTATGTACACTGCCAGACCCACCTAACACCATGCCCCACACATAGTTTGGGATGCAGCTACAGGGGTAAGCTTGAAGGCAGCCCAGTCTACAGCCATGACTGGACTGGACAGTCATGAGGTGTAGGTTAACACATGCAGCTCATTAACACAACCAACACATACCCTTACCAGAACACAGTAAGGACACCCACACACATTACCAGAAATCACATACATTCACAGACGCATCTAAGTATCTGGACAAACAAGTGAGTCCCCAAGCAGGAAGAGAGAGACACTGAAATACACAAACTGTATGACATAGTTTGCATAATTATGCCACACCTCTGAACACATGACTGAAAACATGCCCAACAGTACTCATTTGTGAATGCAAACTCTAGCACTATGTTACACACCAACCTATATAAGGGCATACATACTGTCAGCTGCCTGTCTGCCATGATTAGCCACATACTCATACACTCAGACCACCTTTTGAACTATACACATGGCTCTGGCATATTCCATGTTGTTGTGCAGGACCTGTGATGCAGTAGCCTGGACTGCATGGAAACACATGTAGGAACTGTCAGGTCTTGTAGCCCATGCAGGTATGTCCCAAGGCCTGGGTAGCATTCTGCCATTGGCCAGAATGATACTGCAGTGCAGGGACAAAAGGACTGTATTCCACAATTGTGTAGTGTAGTTGTGCATGTCACAGGGTATCCAGTATCTGTCATCCTGGGATACCATGGTCGACAGACCATGATGCTTTGCCAGACAGGGCCTGCACCTGTCACCCCTGGGAATCTGGATACTGCCTAGGGCTCATGCTACTCCTATAGTGCCTTCATCATGCATGGTTCAAGTGAGGGTCCACTGCTGTTACAGGGACAGCCAAGCAATAAACTGCGGGTCTTGTTATGCAATGATACATGTCAGAAACACTATACGGACACACATATGTCAATCCCTAACATGGATAACATAGCTTGTGCAGTGGCTGAGCCATGTTTCAATGCTCCAGAGAGCACACTTGCATGACCGTGTTATAACACATACCTCACCTCTTGCCCATTATTCTTTATTGGAACACACGGGCCACAGGTATGTCTATATTCCTGAAGGATATGTACCCCCTACGCTAATTGCACTTGCATAACATCAGATGCATTATGATGAGCACTACCTTTGTGCCAATGTGGAACTCAAAATGCACCTTGAGACAGATCACCCACCAGGCCGTGGACTTCCCAACTGTCATAATGTGCTGTAATGGGGAAGATTAGGTCTGAGACAGAACCATAATAATGGCTACTCTCAACTATTCCATTATGAACTGGGAAGACTCCTCATGTACCAACACCTGCACTCAATGCATGCTGGATTCCATTGACCCCAATGACCTGGATCACAGTAGTCACACAAACAGGGCTAACAGTATACTACACATAGTTAGTCTCCAATGCCAATGTTATGTTTCCTAAGAGCAGAGTGGTAAGTGCCATGGCACCCATGCAGATGGACAATGCATGTGCAAATGCTGAATCCTACACAAATGAACCTTAAGCTGTCACATATATGCAGAGACTGTGCCATTGAAATAGAACCAGGATTCAACCCAACACAAACAAGTAGGTAAACTGGTGGTACCATGCTTTAAACTGTACCACAGAAGGTAGTAACTGTTGCAAGAGTGAACACAAATGAGTGTAGGTGATCCCTGGTCAGCCTCAGTAAGATGCAGATACACCATATTAAACCACGCAAAGCTACTGTGAAACTAATCAGCCACATATTATGAGGCCAAGCACAGAACATTCTATAGCTGTGTCATTAATCATAATGGCTACAACAAGACCTGCCGTGCTGCACAGCACTATGGCATGGGAAGTACTGCACCTACAGAAATAGCACCCGTTCATCCAGATAGGGTCTCAGAGAACCCAAACCCACTCCCACCTCCCCCCACCCCCAACCAGTACACTTAGTAATATATACATGTACATGACAGGGCCCCTGTACTACCGACTGTGCAGGTACAAGCTGCACTCTCTAAAGCCATACATACAGCTTTAATGGAACCTGTCAAAATCCCAGGGTGTATCCTACACAAATGTAAGAACATTCAGCTATCCACATACACATCATGTTCAATCATAGCTCCAGATCAGGCTGTGTACACACCGAATGCTGCTCAGCAACAGTTATCACACCCCACACAGGTCAAGACACCATTGATAATGGGACATAGTGCACAACTACCCTGCTGATTCTGGTCTGTATGGTCATGAACCATGGTCAATGTAATTGATGTACTCACTACAGATGTAGATGACAGTAGGGTTGATTCACACTGCATATCATGACCTTGCCAGGTCGTAGGACACCATCACCCATACTGTGTTCCAGCTACACTCAGTAAACTAGGTGTATATTCCTATGTCACAGGAGTGGTTGGCAACTGGACTGCTGGCAGAACCCAAGAACCCACACTACAGAAGGTGTTTGATGAATACATGCACATCAAACCAGTGCCAGCCACAATAATACAGGGGACATTCCTGGTACTCCCCCTCTTTATTATCTATACAACACAGACTAACACAGAAGGCATCAGCCTATTGATGTTTGCAAATGACTATGAACTAGGAGCAATAGTTGGCTCATTTTGTGCTGCGTTCAACATACAGATGGGCCTTAGTGTGTCAGATGTGTGGTGTGTGATGGATGGCCACAGTCTGACAGCTAAGTATTGCATTGTCAACCTCTATGTTACAAACCCTGTACCCATTAACTACCACTTAGGCAGTGGTCAACATAATGGCAACTGTGTGTATGGGATACAGCTGGACAGTACTCCCCTTTGATAGTTATGTCACCACAAAAGACAGGAGTCGTATGTGGCACCTCTAATCATGACAGGGTGCCATCCAGGAATATAGAGAGAACTGCTCAGCCATACTCAAAACCCATGTGACTCATAATAGATCACATATTTCCTTTAAGGGTTATTGGCCATGTGTAGATGGCCTACACTGGCTTTCACAATCCCTAGCTGCACTATGTAGCATGCAGCCTGCCCTGAATAAAACCATGTCCAACCCAGAGGTGTTGGACATGCTACACTTAACACATCCTGATCTCAAATAAACACATATGTCATGGACATCCACCTTTCTAGTACAAGGATCACAACATGCCTGATAAATCCCTGTCCCATACTCTTAACATACTCTTGCCATACTATGCATCCCTGTCCAGTGAAGCTGCACATCACCCCTCTCTGTGACATGGTGTGATGACCGCATGCCAAATATATCAGTAACCATGTGTATCAGTTCTGTGGCACTGTTTGAACTGGCCACTGAAACTTACCTGTCTGTTGCCTACAGCTAGGTACCCTGTCTGCCTAGGCTCATAAATGGCCCAGGGCATATAGCCTACTAGATCACTATGACCATACATGCTATAGTTGCTATCCAACCCTGCAAATACCATCAGGCTAGCTAGTGTCCCATGTGTCACACGTGCAACACAGGCAATACATAGCAAGATGCTACACAGCTGTACAGTGCCATGTAGATGACACACAGGTGTCCGACTTTGGACTTTCGGACACCTGTTTGTGGATTTTGTGCTTTGTTTTTTTTGCTTTTTCTCAGTATATGGCAAAACACATACATGCTTGCAAGTCTGCAGGGTCACAAGTCATGTCCCTAATGGCTATGTATGACTATATATGTGGCATATACACAGCATTAAGGTCGATTGCATTAATGTGAACACATCCAAGCATGTGCTGATAGGTAAAGACACCATTACAGGCAAACAGACATGCCCACATCAAGACAACATCCACGTGGTGTATGAGCAATGTCATCACATGACACACACATATATGGTGATAACATCACATCATCAGTAGGTGTCAAATGTGTGTGACTTATACATGTCAGTGGTGTTAGTGTCATGTAGATTTACAAAGACGTATTTGTAATCTTAATAAATGTGATACACATGTATGTTCAGCTGTAATGCTGTACTTCTCTGTGAGTTACTGTGACCTGTCTCCATCGTTATGTCTTCCAGGTATGCCATGTAGCAGACTGCTGGCATACAGCCGCTTGGAGGATGAGGTCCTCATCCCATACCTCCTCGATAACTACACGACGCTCTTCAGCCATGTGCCACAGGATGCACAGCAGTGAGATGCACTGTGGGAGGAACAATGCAGGAGGGTAAATGATGTTGGTGGTCACAATCGCACCTATCAGCAGGTGTGCCGACACTGCACTGACCTGATAAGACAGGCGAAACAGGGTGGTAATGCAATCACCAGAGAACAAGGTGCAACAGGTAAAAGGCACTCACTCAGCCCCCACTCACATGTACCGAGGAGCTACTGGCCAACCTGGGGACACCTGCAGACCTCCATCCACAAGCTACAGCTGGTATTGTAGAGGAGGGTGTCTCTCAACCACCGAGCCTGGAGTTGCCTGTTAAGTCACTACTGCACATAAAACACAACTATATATCACATAGTTACATGTGTTACTGTACAATATGTAATGTAACATCATATGCAAGGCATGTATGCACATATGCCAAATACTATAGTCTGCTACTTTATGTATGCACAGATGTGCATACTCCATAGCATAGTGTATTGTACTGGCGTATGTGCTAACATGGACATTGCACCCTGTAGCTATCACACAGGTGTGGATAATGACCTTACTGCTGTGACACTCCTGTTTAGATACCTCTGGCATTTTGCAGTGACAGCAGCCTGTGTCAGGTGAGATTGTTATTATTTACCAGGCTTGATAATGCACGGAACATATTAATTGCATGCTATCTGCCATAACACATGTACACATAATGTATGGTGGTCCTGTTAGCAGACACTGGTTAGACCTGCAATGCATCACACTGTTTACCTATGTAAAACAATTGAAGACTATATGAAACACCTACACTAAACCTTCTAAACTGTCATTGCCAGATGTGTGAACAACAGTGAATACAATGGTGGAGGTGTTTTCCACTGTAGAGACAGGTACTACATATCAGCATTACACATGTTGGGAATGCAAACAGTACTGTACAGAGAGCATATGTGTGCACACACTCTAAATGTGTTGGAGCTGGAGTATGCCCGGCCCACGGGATACACCCTTGTGGAGTATACCCTTGCTATGAATGTCACACAATGTCATGTGCTATCAGACATGTCCATGACATGTAGTGGGTTGACTGCAACACTGCTCAGCTATCCTGCAAAACATGTCTCACATCCCATACATACCACCCTTTGTCTGCATAACCTTGTCCTCAGTGGAGCATATGACATCTATGGGTGTATGTCATATGGGATAACACTGACATGTGAAATAAGATGGCCATCACAACCATTGGACTGAACATGTGTACACATGGCCATGGAGGATGGCCAGAGATATGAAGCAACACACACAGTAGAAGTGATGTACATATGTGTACACCCTGTTTTACATTGGCTCGACACAATACAACTATGGCTGTTGTGTAATGGTGATATTACAGATTTGAAACACTAAACATCATACAGGCCTGTGTACAGCTTGTGTAGGCATTCAGCTATACAGTATCCAAATACATACATGTGTTGCACAACATACACGTACATCCACATCAAGCCACATATACAGTACATTCACCTTGTTGGTGTCAGATATCACTGTCATGCCTGCTCCTTATGTGTGTGAGGTACACAGATGGCATGTGGGACATAGAGTACTTGTAAGTTAGCCATGTGCAGGCATAGTTGCCAGGTATCAGTAATATGGTTGCAGATGTGCAGGGGTGTCATCTGTATACCCTTCTGTGACCTGTGTCATACATTCCACATTAGGGTTTATTGTGTATACACCTCAGTGACGTGGGTCACATTCCACATTAGATCAGCTCAATGTGCAGTATGTCCCTGCATATTTGTAGGGTGGACAGACAACATTGCATCAGCTGAAGGCCCATGTTATTATAACACGTCTCTGCACTGGGACACCATTACTGTACTGTAGATTGGAAAGGATGCCATTGTGTTACACATGTATGCATGTCATTCAACACGTCAGCAGAAGACATGTCATACTACATGTGATTGGCAAGGTCATATGCCACACAGCAGGCCGGTACTGTAAACCTGTGCTGGTCTGTGGCACCATTGCAAAGTAGGGACAGCCATCTCAAACATGTGTGTACAGCCACATGCACAATGTCTACACTCAGGGCAGAGGTAGGCAGAATAATGTTGAACAGACATGCACTGCTTTATGGAGATATGCAAGCTAGGGCTCAGGCAAACATAGCATGCAGTCAACATACCATACTGCTCATGTCCTCACACATAGGGGCGGTGGCCAACACAAAGCATCAGTGGCAGATGTACAAAGGTCAGCAATGGTCAGTTAACATGTGGTGTATGTTGCACACACCATGGCAGTGCGGTGCAATGGTGCAAAGTGCATGCATTGTGTTGCAGGTATGTGGCATAGACTGCTAACACAAATGGTGCAATACAGGTATGTATGCTAACCACCACTATAATTGTGTAAGGTGCATGCCGTCTGCTATAACACGTGCATGCTGTTGTGTGCAACTCAGGGAAGTATGATAACTACCACTATAATTGCCTAAGCTGAAACTATAATTATCTAAGCTGAATGCCATCTGCCATATCACCTGCATGTAGCGTGTGTATCTGTGTGTGTCTCTGTCTGTCTGTGTGTGTCTGGTATAACTTGTAATGTACAGGTCTTGTCTTCCCCTTACAGGTGTTGATGTAGGTGTGTTGCCCTCCTGAGGTCTACCTGATGTTAGTGTCTCCACAGACTCTAGCAGTGATGATGATAGTATGATTGAGGCAGAGGCAGGGTTGTCAGGGACTGAATCTGTGCCATTGGTTGCCATTCCACCTGTCTCCCCCTCATCTTCGCACACAGGTCCCCTGCCTGCACATACACTATCAACACCGGCCATAGAGGAAGGACAGTTGGTGGGTGGTACCATGGAACAGGGAAGTGTGGTGACTATGGAAGGTGTGCCTGCACACCATGATCCCAGTCAACAGACTGGTGATGTCCCACACAGGCATGTGCCCAGCGCTGCTCGTAGGAGGACCACTGGCCAACATGCCCCTGTGAGACAAAGCACATCAGCTGGAGTCACCAGATGCATGTTTCAGGCTGTAATGGAGGCACAGGCACATGCTGAATGGCACAACAGAGAAGGTCTGTGGCTTCAGAAGGCTGCTGTCTGTTCATTAACTGACAACATCCAGGCACTTGCAAATGCTCACCATCATCTTGCAGATGTTTTGGATAGATGATTGGGTGACATGGTGGGAGTCCTTGATTGTGGCATGTCAATCCTCGAGCATGGAATGTCTGTGCTGGAACATCTGGTGGGAGTGAGGCGTCAGCATGTGGATGTAGGTCAGCTACATCACCTGTTAATGTCTACGTGAACATGCTACTGCACATGCCTGCTCCTATAGTGGCAGTAGCAGCAGCAGTGCAGCTGGTGCTGTGCAGTCCACACCAGGACACAGCAGGCCATGTGCACATGGTCCTGGACTGTCCCAACAGGGACACAGTTCCAGTGGACATGTGTCATCAGACGGTACCCGATCTGGACCTCTGCCTGGTAGTACCCCGTGCAACCCCTGGCAGGCACAGGTCACATGGCCATGGCCTGACACCGTGAACTGTGAAACCTGCCTTGTACAGTCTGCAGCTGTCAATAATACCCCTGCGTAGGCCAGCCACATGCCAGACCTGTGTGCATGCATACACACACACTGGAAACAAATGTAGGGCATCTCAACACACACACGCATAACATCCACACATGCCCAATGATATCACAGGCCCTAACACACACATGATGTCATCCAATGGCACAGCCTAGGCCTCTGACAAACATTATCACCTTGTACATATGATGATGCCTGTGCCGCATCCCTGTCATCCAGCACCATCGGTGAAGGGACATGTTCATATGGTCTGATGCACAGGTTGAACATACTAGGTAGACAATTGTAGATTAATATTGTTGAGTAGTGTTGACAGGCAGCAGACATACCATGTATTGCAGTTTTAGAATGTATTTTGTATGTTTGACAGTATGTATCATGCGTAACAACACTAACAGCATGTTGATCTTGACGTTCTGCCTTCCTCTTTCAGGTGTAGTTGGATATGCCGGGGGATGATGGTGTTTGTGGGAGTCCCATATGTACATGTTGACTACCCACAGGCCAGTATGACAATACCTGCATGCACTTTGTAGATTCCACATCACAGTTATATTCTCCCATATTTCAATTATGTTTACTGTTCTAATGATCCAAGAGTATGATAGCTGTGCAGTAAGCTACTGTATTCGGAGCCATCACATCCATAGTGGGTGACATCACAGGTATAGTTACCTGGAGCGTGGAGTGGGTAAAAGAGTGGTATGCTGGAAAACAAGGGTAAAGGCCAGTGGAAATAGTGGCTTCTCATTGGGAAGCAGTAACACCCACTGCCATGACAGCATGCAAACACAGACACACCCACACACTCAGGGATTCACAGACACAGTAACACAC
Source organism: Protopterus annectens (assembly GCF_019279795.1). Classification (NCBI taxonomy): domain Eukaryota; kingdom Metazoa; phylum Chordata; order Ceratodontiformes; family Protopteridae; genus Protopterus; species Protopterus annectens. Next base: position 231,977,599 of record NC_056725.1, on the reverse strand, counting down.
ACACACACACACACACACACACACACACACACACACACACACACACACACACACACACACACACAGTTGCCAGTGTTTGGATGAGAACCCCTGCCTATGTGCATATCATCATTATAGTACTACGCAATTACAAGATGTGCCACAGAGATTACACATGTACAGTTAGTTGGAATGGCCTAAGATGAAGGACATCAACAGGGATACTACAGTGCAGTACGTGTATCTGGGGAGGGGGGGTCCATCAGTGGGCTATGTAACAACAGGTCACACCCCAGGGTGTACATATTAACAGGCAGTTAGTATGCCCATCTATGACTGATGATATCAACAGGGATGCTAGATTGCATTGAGGGGATGTGGGGAGAGGTCATTAACATTTCACTATGGTAAAATACAGCCTCACTCCAGGAACTGGATAGCCATACACACGGACAGCCATACACACACACACACACACACACACACACACACACACACACACACACACACACACACACACACACACACACACACACTGGCATTCACAAAGATATACACCTATGTCACATATATACAGATACTTTACATGTGTGAGGTTTAACCACCTGCCTATGCCTTTCTTTCTACACTTCACTCTGTACTGGTGTCAACAGTGTTCAGGAGAGTGATAACATGTGGTATGTATTCCCAACCATGCGTGACATATATGGACACACACACCCACGCGTGCCAGTACTGTGATTCAAACACCTGCCTATCTCATGATAGGTACTACAGAAGTACAGCACTGTCGCATCTGGTACAGTGCTTACTGACTCTTTCCTTTGACAACTGTGCTGATATATGCACAATATATGCACTGGGGAGGTATTACTGTTACAGGTGTCATGAGGTTTGCCTTCAGTGTCACCCTTACAGCATTCTACATTGTCTATCTTCTACTTCAATTAACAAAACCTGATCTTAGCACGTACACAGATTATTGCAGGACTGGTTGTAACACACCAGTGAGCTGTCCTCAGTAATCATTCATCTGCTAAGAAGCCCCACCACTTAGTAGTCATGTCCAAACATCTGTCCATACCTCATGTACGGTTTACTGTACTTAGAGCATGTCACCATATACAGTTGGCAATGTTAAGGCTGTATTGCGACAGCATGATGTACTAAGACAACAGTCACCTTCAGACATCAGACACTGCACACACATGGAATCTACACAAACATCAATACATGTACACATATGTGGTCTACATCAGTACGTGCACTAACAGGTCAAGAGGATACATTCCACACCTTCCCCACACCATGTATGAAACATAGCTGAGCATTACACCATAATGGATGTTGTATTCATGTACTGGTAGGACACCACCACTTTCACCAAGTAGCCAAGTGTACATATATTACAACAGCACATATCAGCATGGCACACAGTATTACTCCATGTCATGCTCCTACAAACTGTTACTTGACAGTACCATGGTGAAGCCAGGGCACTTTAATGGTCAACAGTGAGCACATCATATTTGTCACACACACCTCATGTGTACTGGAAGAGTGCCAGCAATGTGCTCTGTTAGAGCTAGGCAGTACACTCATTCATGTGTGTGAGGTCTGTGGCTTGTAAACATCTCACCCCAGCATGTACTGGCTATTGTGATACTAAGGCTAATGTCCAAACAGCACACAGCATGCATGGCTTGCAATTGTTGACATGGGGTATATGTAGGAGCTGTGGCCACACATGGCTGTACATGTCATGAACATATCACCTGTGACTACTCAGGAACATACAGAACAGAGCTGGATTTCCCTGAGTCTGTCAATACAGGCCTTGTGTAGGTCCTACGGTCCTGTTATTTGGGTATGTTTGTAGGCATTGCCTTAGGTGGACATCTATAAAGACATACATGCCACATGGGGTGCTGTATGATATGATAGGTGTCATGGGTGACCAGTAGAGAGGGGATATTACCTCTGTCAACATAGATATCAAACCTTATGTACTGTTAGCATGCTATCTGCCATGTGCATGTGTGTAATGACTTTAGCCACTTGTATGTAGAAAGGAAAACGAAAGCTATGGTAATGTAATTTATGTTGTATGAGTGTAGGATGTACATATCCAGGGCAGGTACGGTTAGGTCATATCCAGCCACGAGGGTGTTTTTTACTGGTGTACAGTAATAGTCGACTGTGTTAATGCTGACAACATCAAAGGAAACCTGGTATGTGTACAACTGAGCTTGTTACAAACAATGGTATTATTGCATTGCATAACACATTATGCAGCTGTGTCTGTACATTGGTACTTTGCACAGTTAATGTAGGCCTAGGTACAGTCCACCAATCGAAGGTCATCTGGTGGTCTACCATACTATGCCATACCACATATGGATGTGTGTCGGTAGTCTGGGAACAAGGTGGTGGATGTATATGAGGATACAACCTAGAATGCAGCATTTGCCACTGTCACCTGTACCTGACTCATCTGTGATGTGTTATGATGGAGTAGTGGTCTTTACATGTGAGTAGCCATTATGAATATGTGTACACCACCACCTGGAATGGTCCATACCACTGTTATGGCCCACGTCTTGATCTGGGTTATATGGTGGTAGTGCAATTGTGCAATACAGAGCCTTCAGCCAGGTGTTCTTCACTGCACAGATGTCAGTATTCCCCGTTGTAGGTTCTACATTGAGCAAATGGATTACTAAAGCCACACATCTAGTACTGCTTAGCATAAGCATCCAATGCAATTGTCATGTAGGTGTCAGGGTGTTACTTCTGTGTGTAGGACATTTGCCTTGGAATGCGGCTATATGGGTAAATGCGACCTAGGTATTATCCACATACATGTGTAACATGGATGCATGTGCTCTGTGTTGAAGGCTCGTCATTCGGTCATGACAGCTCATAATGACAGACACTGGACAACCTCATAATAACAGCAGGACATTGGCTCATTATTTTGGTCTAGCAGTTGCCATCCTTACCATGACATCACTGCATGTGACATTAATGTGCTTGGTAGAAAATGCCTCATGTAAGGTGACGGACAGTGGCAGAACTTGTGTATATGACCAATGTGAGATATACTTAGGGTAGCAGTCCTGCTAATAATGACAACTACTAACACAGACGGGAGAGGTCATCTTGACACCTGCACCTCAGTACCATTACACGAGGTGGCTCACACATTATGGTTGCACATGCCACTGTTCCACATATAATGCCACTGTCCACAACCTGCTATCAATGTATGCCTTTCAGGGCAGCAAGGTGTGTGACACATGCTGTAGGTAGCATCCACCTGTGCGACCCAAGTAACCTATTGTCTGTCATGTCCACACATGCATGAATGTGTATACGTAACATATATATGTCAGTACTTCATGTACATGTATGCATGTGTATCATACAGCATAGACACAGATATATCATTTACAGGCCACATACAGGTATCAGGTAGTAAACCAGTATGATGTGCATATATTCTGACAGGTAAGATGTACCTAGCTGTAAACCTGTGTGTTTACAATAGGAGTCCATTACAATGTGTTCTGTACATGTAAGTGTTTGGGCATGCACACTGTGGCCTTCAGTGGTTAGAATCGGAGTGCATCCCAAATAGCCCTGTGCTACTAAGTGTATGAGTGTACCCACTGCTACCTTGTGTAATTTGAGTCAGTGCATCCAACAAGCCCTTTGTTACTAAGTGTATGAGCATGCCCAGTATAACTTTGTGTATTTGTAGTCATAGTGCATCCCAAACGGCCCTGTGCTACTAAATGTATGAGCATGCCCACTGTAACCCTGTATAGTGATAGTAGTTGTTCGTTCTGCAGATGTCCATACTCCAGTTCAGGTTCTTGTTGTGCTACAACTATACATCTCAGGCCTACCTGTGGATGATGTGTCTTGTTTGAGCATATAGGTTGTAATGGACACCTACTTTAGACACACAGGTCTACAGCTACGTACGTCATGACTGTCAGTCTCCCTGTTGTTGTCCTCAATTGTAGAAGGGCAGTCTGACTGCCTTGGAATGTGTAATCTCTGTGGTGCATCTTGTAACTGCTTAGTACTGTAATAGTGATCTTTAGATAGGCAGGAGTTCTGATCCCACCACTGGCTACTGTTTGTGTGTGTCAGCAAATGGCTGAGTGTGTTTTTGTGTGTCAGAAAATGGCTGATAGTAGTTGTGTGTGTGTATTTGTGCCTGCATCCTGTCATGAGAGTGGGTTTTGCTGCATTACAAAAGATACCTCTTTTTGCACTGGCCTTTATCCTTGTCAACCGCTAAACCCCCCCCCCACTGCAAGTAATCAGTCCTGTGATGTCACCCAGCTCAGACATGGAATCAATAAGTGTAATTGTATGTGTTCTGTGGCACATACCCCAACTGCATACCACTGTACTAGTTACCTTTACTTAGGCAAGATGTGTATGCACAATACTGGCAAGTGTGTGCATGCTTATGTGTGTGACTACCCTGTAGCCAGGCATACACATGTGTAATGTCTTTTAGCACACCATGGTAGTCATCTGTGGTGACCAGTGTCTACAAAGTATTACATAGTTAGGAATGGTAAAGAATACACAGTCAAGCATGACTACAGTTGGGTATGTTATTTTCCTGTGCCACTGTCGAGCAGTAACACAGAAGTGGTCACTGGGGTGTAGGTCCATACCCATCATTTCCCCACCCTAACTCCACAATCCCAGGGGTAGATTACATTAGGCATCATTCCAAACCCTAAGCTGCACATACACAACAACCATCCCTTCTCTGGTGAACTGCTTATGATTTAAATGTTATAACACAAGAGCTGCCTCTGTTTTGTGTACACGTCAGTTTCTTTGGAACCCTTCTGTGTCACAAAGGGTGTTCAGACGTGTGTGTGTATGTATATATATATATATATATATATATATATATATATATATATATATATATATATATATATATATATATATATATATATATATATATATATATATATATATATATATATATATATATATATATATATATATATATATATATATATATGTGTGTGTGTGTGTGTGTGTGTGTGTGTGTGTGTGTGTGAGAGTATGTGTGTATACACTTCCCGTAGGTGTGTATATATATATATATATATATATATATATATATATATATATATATATATATATATATATGTAATTATGACAGTTGTACAGATGTAGACTTGTCTTTGTTGTTTCACAGAGTACAATAGATTCAAGGCTACTGTAAATATGTACACAAAGGGACTGTCCCATTTGTTTTCAGTACTGTGGAATACTTGTAGTAGGATGTGCATTATAGACTCCATACAACACGTGTACAACCCAGATGGTTTAGTGTTACGTCCAGTGACCTCAGTGTGCATGATCCAGGGTTCAAGACCTGCAAGCCTTGTTGATACTGTCAATTAGGACTGCATAACACACTTTTAAGCAGTTGTAAGCATGTGTAAATGTGTTTACATGACAGTAAGCAGCATGTACACGCAGGTAGCAGACATGTACAACCCACAGTACACTTGGAATGCCCTTCTTTGGCAATCCTGCTGATGTCCCCCACTTGCGAATACACCTCTGGGACTACTGTAACTCAATAATCTCCATGGTGTGTGCTGTAACTGCGTAATGCCATAGTGTGTTAAACTAGTTTGGTAGGTGTTCTAATCCCAGACAGGTCAACTGTGTGTGTTTGTCTAGCTGCCTGTGAAAGAAGCAATGCTTTTAGAGTATGCACACTCTTTATAATTCACATGACCACCTTTTGCAATCCTGCTGATGTCATCCACCTAGAAATACACCTCTAGGACTGCTGTAGCCTAGTATTCTCCGTAGCGTGTGCTGTAACTGCATAGTGTGATAAACTAGTTAGGTAGGGGTTCTATTCCAAGAGAGATCAATTGCGTGTGTGTCTGCCTGAGAAAGTAACAATGTATTTTAGAGTATGCACACTCTTTACAATTCACAGGACCACCTTTAGCAATCCTGCTGATGTCACCCACCTAGACATACACCTCTAGGACTGCTGTAACTGAGTAATCTCCATAGTGTGTGCTGTAACTATGTAATGCTGTAGTGTGATACGCTAGTTAGGTAGGGGTTCTATTCCAAGACATGGCAGGTGTATGTGTGTCTTTGACTGTCAGAGCCTGTGTGGAGGTGGCTGTGAGTGTCTAACCACTGGACATGTTGGGAAGTGGATTTTGTAGTTTTCCTATACAGTGTCTGTCTTATATGTCACAATGTCCACCTCATGAGGAGTACAGATGTCAATCAGCCAAGGGACTGTGTTGGCAAGCCATAACCCTACATCTGGCAAAAGGCCTGGTGAACAAAGTATGCAATCCTACTATTACCCGGAATACGTCCTGAACCCATGTGTCATACACAAACACATTTGCCTAGAATATCCCGCTATGTTGCTAGTACCCTGCACATTGATGACAGATAGTAGGCACGATGTGATTGCAGTGGGCTGCAGAGGGCATGGCACCCTGTACAGCAGTACAATATGCACATAATTGCAGACAATGTGCCTTCACTATGTTCCCCACTGGATGCCTGCAACATATGTGGTGCCATCAAATGTGATTCACAGAGGCCATACAATGCCTTACACATGTGCTCTGTATGGCCCAATGCCACTGACACCAGGGAATACCTGTATCATGCTATCAATGCAGGTGCATGATCAACCTGCTGAATATAAGCAGGTCCTGCCACACCAGGCATGTACTGGCATATCAGAGGATAACAGCCTGTGTACACATGTGCCAGCCAAACCAGGTACACCTGTACATGTCACTGTACATTATTGTGGGACATGCATATCCCAGGCAATGTCCATGTCAAGGACTATCAAACACAGACATGACATGCATTGCAAAGCTATGGCCATGCACAATGGTAACCAGGATGCCTGGACAGTTCATACAATACATATCTGTGTGGGACATTGCAGACACTACACCCCTGTACCACACTGCATACCATTGTCGGGTGGCATGATGCCAAGAATTACCCCTTACCCAGCCGTGTACAGCCAACCACTACACACCCATGAAGCAATGCACACATGCATGTCAGTACTGGCACCTTGTGTCGGTGTGTGGGGTATGATGCTCGCAACCACAGTAACTCCCATTGGCATACTGACAGATGTCAAACACGTTCACATGCCCTAGCCCATAGAACCTCCAGATATCCCCTGTGGTGCATGTAGTACCTGTGCATTACTGCAGTGTGGCAAACTAAGTAGTTTGGAAGTGAATTTGTGGGCCTGGAAAAGAGTGTCAATGTGAGTCCATTAGAGAGTGTGGTTGTGTTGACAATGACATCCGTTCATGTGGACAGCCATGTGTGCTACACCTAATGTATGTCTACTATATCTCTGTTGCAGATGTCACTCACCAACACACATATATGTTCTTACAGCACACCAACATGTCAGCTTTGTGGCACATGGAGTAACTGCATGCACTTGTAATAGTCAGGGGTTTGAACCACTGTACTGGTAGGTGTGTGACAGATGGTGCTTAGGTTTTAGTCTCCAAGCCCTTCTCTGATGTACTTTGCCTCTGTCTGTCCCTCCCACACACTCTCTGGTGGATGTGGAGGCATACACCTGCTCAGCAGCAGCTTGTGTTTTGTAAGTGATGGTCATGATCAGGTGATGGCCTATGCACCTGTTGCAGTCCTCATCTAGCTGATTGCATGTGGAACAGCTGTGATAATGTCCCCATAGCCATTTGCATGAAAAACACAGTACAATATCTAGGAACATCATGTTGGTGTTTGCCATGACAGTCACTGTGAGTGGTACCTGGATCTAGTGTTTGGTAAATGGCATCACAGATAATATCTGGATGTTCCTCAAACAACATACACAGTGGGAAATAGCCTAAAGACAGGAGGGTGATGTGCCAGACATGACTACAGCATGTAAGTGTATCTATGCTTCATTGAGACTACTGCCTGTTTAACAAGTTGTTTGTGGTAATGGCTATTCTGCATGTTTTAAAACTGACAGGACAGTGCTCTGTTTGTGAGGGACCCCCATCTGTAGGGCCATCTGTGGACTGGTCAGTGTGTAGAACCATTTGTTTCCTGTGTTATTCACTGAACACACATCTGTGAACTGCAGGAGCATAGTGTGAGGAGTGCAGCCAGTACATGGTGATAGTGATGAGTTATTGTCATTGCATCCCTGACTGGACATATGTCACATGAAACAGTGGTATGACAGACACTGTCTGGGGTTCTCAGTGACATGCCAATAATGGGCCACTGTTCATAGCTGCAGTCACAAGTCTTCTACACTTTGTACAGATGTCATGCAGTATATATGCATGTGTTGTGCTCCCTCTGCCAATGTATACCATCTGTTGTGATGGGTTGATGGTCATATCTATGCATGCTGCTATAAGTAATCCTGAATGCTGTTGACTATAACTAATCCATATCTGTGTTTAAACTGCAACACCATAGGCTGTATGGATCTGGAGGTCCCGACAGAACCTCCTGTCTCACTTCATCTAGCCATGGCATCAGGCACCAGCACATCTGGAGACCAGCCTTGGACCTCCACCTCTGTTGGTTCTGCACCGCCATCTGGTGGTACCTCCACTGAGGTGGAGCTTGTCCCCCCTGGGAACAGGTCCAGACAGGAACATGACCGCTGTCATACACTCACGGATGTGGTGCATAAGGGGCTCAATTAGGGGTTTTGAGGCCAGATACGCCAGCTCAAGGGCACAGTGTCACATTTACAGGGTGAGGCTGCCCATCCTAGTCAGCCCCCAGCACTGCCACCTTTGCAGTTGTTTTGGTGCAGTGGTGGCTGCCCATGGCTGGGGACCATTGTCCCACTGTTTCCGTCTGGGGGCTTATGGGCTTGAGACTGCCGAACACCCCTCCCCGTCTGAGGTGTATCCCCCCACATGTGTCATATACTGACCCTGTATGCTGTCTTGTCTGTCATCCTACCCTACCTATCCTCCATGAGCATACTTACTCTCCTTCCCCAGCATCCCACTCTCACCCAATGGAAAGAAAAAGGCCAATCGGTTCCTAGAACAACATGTGCCCCATAATAGCTGTCCATTTCACACACATGTCCACTGGACACATGTAATCCTTTTAATATGCATCACAACATACTCCAGTTGTCCTCACCCCTGTCTCTCAGGCGCATGATCCTAGTATGCAGATGACTCCTAAATGTTCCAGGTACACGTGATGCGGATGACCCCAATAAACAACACTACCAGTCCCTCTATGGTTACCCCATTTACCTTTATCATGATGATGATGTCACACACAGCACCTTGCAAGAGTACTGTTCTCACATAATGATTGGACAGGAACTGTTGTGTTAATGTAGATAACATGCACAGAGTGATGTATATGGCCAGTGCACAAATGTTTGCGTGCATGAATGACACATATATGTCTGAGGGAGTCTTGATATTACATAGGACAACACCACTACATAATACAGGCATTGCTGGTGTTTCCCTTTTCATTCCTTTGTAATGCTTTGTTGTCACATGGGATGTTCCTGATATATATATGTATATATATATATATATATATATATATATATATATATATATATATATATATATATATATATATATATACATATATATATATATATATATATATATATATATATATATATATATATATATCTGGACACAAACACTCACACATACATCTACATGATGGAATACATTTCCTATACTACTGAATGACTGCGCTGGATGATATGTTTGTGATAAGGTCTGCTGTCTGTATATCTGCATGGCTTAGTGGTAAATCACAATAGCTGTGTGTGCAGGGTCCTGGTTTTGAGCCTTGCAGAGGCTGTTTATTTTGTTGCTGGGCCGAACAAGGCCATTGGATACAGAGTGATTAAGGCACTTTAAAGCAGTTATGAGCGGGTGTGCATGGGTTTGCATGGAGTTAAGCAATGCTAACCTCTGGTTACAGTTTCTTACACTCAGTTAGCCTCTACATTGCTTTACCAGTGTAATACTCGCATACTGGCAGCCAAACAAGCTTACATCCGCTTGCTCCCGCACTTGCAAATACACTGCATTTGGTGTTTGCATCTGACACTCACACCCCTGGGTGGGAGTGAGGACTGTGATATTACCTTGTGATGCCTATTACATCGGATTGCATGCCTACAGTATCGGGAATGGCTTCCAATTAGGCGACAGCATGCCATTCGACTGTACGGAATCCGGGGCCTGTCCAGAGTTTGATTCATATTATTGGTGTGTTCCTCTTACAATCTGCACCCATCTGGCTAATACATGGGAACTGACACTCTTCAATACAAACAAGTAATTGGGTTTTGGAACCCAAATCCTTTAGCCGAGTCATGCTACTGCATACTTAATATTCTATCATCTTTCTAAGGTTGTCAGTGGAATATGTGCTTTCTGTCCCTATCAGACCTCTCATACAGTTGGGAAAAAATAGAAACTGAATCAGGGACATGGCATAACAACATCAGGGACACATTTAAATTATCGGTGCTATTAACCTGACACATTGACAGACTCAGAGCATATGAATTCATACACATTTTCTGAGGTAAATGATGTTTATAACTCTTAATTGTTGTTGTTATTCATTACGTGTAATTCACCACCTCTCCTGCAAATGTCACTAGTTTTAGGAGGGATTAAGTGAGACAGAGTTAGAAACTGAGTCAAAATCAGGGACGTCCCTGGAAATCGGGGACAGTTCAGAGGTATGGTCTCTATTTGTTCCCCCACTGGTTTATGTCCTGTCCAGTGGATGTGCTCTGAGGGGTTGAGACGTATGGGCGTCATCTATGCACATTTCGGAATATTACTTACATCCCTGGGGCAGTCCTAATATGACTGCGCCAGCCAACACCTGCACACCTAGGCCCACACCTGCCACTCCTCTGCAGCACTCATCCTTAATGAGGGTGCAGGTGGGGTATAAACACACCACTACACACTGCCCACTCTCCCCATATCGGGACACATGTCATACATTGTGTTGACCCATGGGTTATCAGGCTTGGACAACCTACTGGTCCGTGTACATCTACAGCCTGGTTTGATAAGTCATTACCGGGACTGCCTCCGATGATCATTAATTTTTGGTGTCCCACAAGGGACATCAATGTCTGTGTTTCAAGATTAGACCTGGCAGGTCTCTCCCACTGGTAGTATCCTGCTGGTGGTCTGGGAAGCAGTGGTGTATTTACCTTTATTGTGTGCCTGTATGTCTCAATGGACTAGCTGGGGGGGTTGATGCTACATGTTACACGTTTGTTTATTGGACCCCTCACCCCCATATGCATAGCCTGTGAACATATGTAACCCGTAACTGCTGTATCATATCCTGGCTATATACGTGTATATTTACAGTCACATATATGTATCTATTTACTTTACCATATACAGATATATCTGTATATGTATGTATACATGTATATTTATATTTTGCTGTCTCTCTCTCTCTATAAATATATATATATATATACATATATATATATATATATATATATATATATATATATATATATATGTATATCTCACAACATATGGGTCTATGGGTGTCTGCATATGTATATATTTATATGTGGGTATTCATCTGTATTCTGTCTCTGTATGTATACATTTGTACTACAGAGAGGGAGAGGCTTATCTCTATGTTGCTATGGGTAGCTATACACACACATACCTCTACATATATACATCTACATCTGGTTATTCCATTCCTTGCCATATAGATTACACTTTGCTGCAGTGGGACTTGTAGTGGGTGTGGCTGCTCATTGGGTGACGCCTCTGCCCAATGAACACATTCGCTTACATCCCTAGGGCAGTCCATATAGGCCCACATCAGCCAACACCTGCACACCTAGACCCATAAGTAGCTACCCATAGTTCTCCCACCCGCACCTCCTCAACAGCACCCATCCTTACTCAGGGTCCTGGTCTGTTCTGGACACACCATTACACGCTGCCCACTCTCCACTTCACAGGACCCATTTCATACAATTGTCTCGGTCCATGGGTCATCAGGGTTTCCCACTCTTGTATTCCGAGTATGTGTACACCCCAGCCAGAATGCTCAGTTTATCACCTTTTTTTGGTATTGCCAATTTTGGGGTGTCCTGCAAGGGAAGCTTCTGTCTGTGTTCCAAGATTGGAATTCATGGGTGCACTGTGTACCCCCCTGGTTGTATCCTGCCTGTGGTCTGGAGAGCAGTGGACTCTTTACATTGTTTGTGTGTATGTTTCCCATGTCTGGCTGGGGGAGGTGGAAGGTCATGCTACGTGTTTCATGTTTCTTGCTTGGGCTCCTCACTTCCATTGGCATATCCTGTGAACATATGTCATTCCTGTGTGCTGTTTCCTATAATAGCTGTATATCTGTGTATATCTATGCACACACACACACACACACACACACACACACACATACATATATATATATATATATATATATATATATATATATATATATATATATAGATATATATATATATATATATATATATATATATGTATATATATATATATATATATATATATATATATATATATATATATATATATATATATATATATATATGTGTGTGTGTGTGTGTGTGTGTGTGTGTGTGTGTCTCTGTAAAGCAATGCATACCACGCACAGATGCACTTACACGTGCTTACTGGTGTTTATATATGTTTGAATCTACTTACTAGTGCCTTATTCATTATGACACTGACACTTCACTCCAGTTAACTTTTTAATTGATATTTTGATATTTTGCAGGTTATACAGCAGACAGATGTCGCAATATGTTCATGTACAGATTACCGATGGTAAATGGTATGTGATGCAGTGGGATTCGGTACGGGAATGTCTGTTCATTAGGCGGTTGCTCTAACCAATACACTATTGCTGTGCTGCTTCATTTGCATATATACCCATATACCCATGGCTCCTGGTTCCCCAAACACACACCCCAATGCCTCCCTAACACTGCAGTCATCCATTCTCCAGTTGGATTTGCAGTGTATCCACACCACTACACATTGGCCACTCCCTACTCCTATAGACCCATCCCATCGGTTGACTCACTCCACGTATTCTCAGAACTCCAAAACATTTAGTCCACAAACAGTGGTGATATGAGCGACCAAAAGACTACTATTCGCAATTTTTGGGTTATCCCACATTGGACATGCATGTGTTTATGTCAAGATTAGACTCTACACATCATTACATCCTTACGCCTGTTAACATGACCCTACAATAAATTAATAAGTATGACTATGTGTTAATGTGCACATTACACATGAGAGCCTAATTATGTACGTGTTCAGCGTATTTCTTTTACAAATAGACTGGTTTAGTAATTGGCGTTGCCATAGCAGGCAGATCACAGGAATGATTCCATGTGTGGGAAAGTCCTCACATTTGATTATTTTCAGCACAGCACTGACTTAGGACATTGTACACACTTCTGTGTTTTAGCAGTTTTGTCCCGTCCCTCTTCTGCACAACCTATTATTCTATCTACTGTCAAGGTTTATAAGGGCACATTCATGCTATTTGTGTCTGCAAATGGCATGAATGTGATACCGAGAATTTACTTCTACATATTGATGTCTGCATGTGTGTATGCATATATACTTATAACGAACTTGCTGACCTCCATGGGGCGGTCCAGTTCGAACCAGCCCATCCAACCCTGGCATGCCTGGCTCCATAATTTCATACCCATAGTTCCTCCACCCCACCTGAGTTCAAAATACACGCATACCATCCATTGTCCACTTGTTATCGCAGCCATGACACACCATGACACATTTCCCTCTCCTGAGCGTTAGGGGCCCTACACTTATGTTGTCCCAACCCATGTATTCACAAGCTCTCCCAGCATTTAGTCCTTGAACATACCTGCCCTTGCTTTTGTAATGGTCAGATGGCCAAATGGTCTATCAATTTTTGGGCAGTCCCACCAGGGACTACCCTCTGTGTGTAAAGTAGACTTAGCAAATCAACAATGTTACTCCCACTGGTAATATCCTGCCTGTGGTATGAGTAGCAGTGCTTTGCTCACTCCTGCCCAGCTGGATATGACATACGCTGATAGCACTATATAATACTGTGGCTGCGGTTGATTCCTTTCTCATTCCTTTTGTATGCTTTATTGTTATGTTATTCTTTCTTTATATATATATATATATATATATATATATATATATATATATATATATATATATATATATATATACATAGATTATATATATTATATATCTGTATATACTTATATACATTTCCTATGCTGAGCACTGCTTAGACCCACGCAAGTGCACTCAGACTTGCTTACTGGTACTTATATGTGTTTACTGCTGCTTATTTGTGTTTACACCTGCTTATCTAGTACCTTATTCATTATGACAGTGCCACTTTGCTTGAATGATATTTAAGTTAAATATCTCATGCGATACTCTTATGTCGGTTTTACGGCAATACGACATTCGTTCCACATGGAAAATGATATGTGCTATTGTTGGGCTCAAACCGTGAATGCCTGTTTGTTAGGCAGATGCTCTAAACACTACACTATTGACATTTACATTGATTCCGCATGTTTTTCTCTATTTGAATGAATATGATGTGTAAGCTACGCTCGGCGGAGGGCAGCAATGCGCAGACATGCTGTGCTTTGCTTACACCTTCGATATTGCAGCAATTCAAATGTATAACAGGGACACATGGAATCTCATTGTGAAAGTTCTAGGAACAGGGCTCAACATTCCACTACATGCTTGTTTGTTTACTACTTTAATTTTATTTCACTGTTCGTGGACACTCTTGTATGCTTAGCATACATTTCGGTATCCACGGACACTGAAATACTGACTTACTATTAGGGGTGGGCTCTACTAGTAGGCATAGTAGGTTTTGCAAGTGTCGGGGCATGTTTATGCCTCTGTAGAGCACTTGTACACATCCCCTGCACTCGCACATGTTTTCTGTGCACGTCGAGGATGTGGTGGCATGCCCTCATCCATATTCATATGGCGCTGCTGCACCATCTGTAGTGAGGATGCTCGGCGCAAGGCTAGAACCGTTCTTGCGCTGAGCTTCTTGAATCCCGGGGATAGTCATTAATTGCGCACGCGTGTGTGTGCGTGTGTGTGTGTGTGTGTGTGTGTGTGTGTGTGTGCGTGTGTGTGTGTGTGTGTGTGTGTGTGCATGTGTGTGCACATGGAAGGCTTCTAATATAAAAATATTTATGTGATGTGTTATGATGATATTCACAATGTTGCGCTTTTTGAGGTTTAATTATCATTTTATAGTGTTTACTGACTTCATTTATGGACAATTAACCTCAGCTATTGCAATGGCAAATGAATATTTGTTTTGTATGGTCTACAACTTAAATCAGCTTTTATTTAGTCTTCACTAGATACATTGTTCAGTAATAGGTCCTGTTTCTTCAATATAAGTATTTCCTGCTGGTTTAATTGTTTTAGTGGAATCGTATTAGATCATGTGACTCATTTTTTGACTATAAATTGTTTGTGTTTTTTAATGGATTTACTCTGATGAAGACCAAATGTGGGATGGGCGAAGGCTGTAAGTCTTTTATTTCTGTGTTATAATAAACTACTTGTTTATGTGAACATTCAAGGCAGTGGTGATTTTTTTTATTTTTATGTGTGGTTAATTGTGAGTTTAATTAAAAATATCTCTTGCGGATAACTTTGCTCACTCTCACTATTGTTTAACTCCTTAAATCCTTGGTTCATTGGGGTCCAGGTGCAAATTCATGCTCAAATCTTCTGTGTTGCATGAACCATCTTAAAAAGTTATACTTTAAAACAATCTTTGAATTATGCCGAATGCTAAACTAAATCAGCACACTGATTCATTGTGATCCTGACTGTGTCTATTCAGTACAGCTGCTGCTTGAGGGGAACTGACATCCTAAACTAGGCTGTCCAGAAATAAACCAAGCCAAGCCCATCTTACCAAATGCAAATCATTTTTTTTTTATCTGAGGAATGCAAAGTCACTTCTCATTTCTTTATAGCTGAGGTTACCTTACACAGAGCATCTGCAGTGCATAAAGTACTATCATGTGTGGGTAATGGTCTACTTGATGTCTTCATCTTGCACTGGAGTGATGGAGTAGTTTTACCATATTCAGTTACTATGATTTAATTTCTACATTCTAAAGAATGTGCTAGTGACTTGTAGACTCAACTCCCATGGGCTTCATGTCAATTGACCAACAGACGTTTGGTCAAAAGGAAGACAACTGAAAATGTTTCACATAAACCTCTTTCAGTGAAAATTCGAATCTGTCTTATTTTTTTTGTAGGGGGCAAGAGCTGCTGCACCTTCCCATGTGAGAGGATACCCTCATATCCTCTAAACTGAAATATACCTATTCTGAGGTCACATAGTGGACAAAAAAATAATTCTGTATTTTTGCTTAATGCATTTTTGTCAAACCATTTTTGGAAATTTGCATTTAAATGAGTTACAGTCAATACATGACATGCTCCCCCCTTGTCTTAGTAGGCTTCTCATACCATGATATAAGTTTCTTTGACCAGTCTTTTAGAATTTGCCCATTACAGTTAAGCATTAGTGATCATGATTTGTATAAACACACCACTACACACTGCCCACTCTCCCCATATCGGGACACATGTCGTACATTGTGTTGACCCATGGGTTATCAGGCTTGCACAACCTACTGGTCCGTGTACATCTACAGCCTGGTTTGATAAGTCATTACCGGGACTGCCTCCGATGATCATTAATTTTTGGTGTCCCACAAGGGACATCAATGTCTGTATTTCAAGATTAGACCTGGCAGGTCTCTCCCACTGGTAGTATCCTGCTGGTGGTCTGGGAAGCAGTGGTGTATTTACCTTTATTGTGTGCCTGTATGTCTCAATGGACTAGCTGGGGGGTGGGGGGGGGGTTGATGCTACATGTTACACGTTTGTTTATTGGACCCCTCACCCCCATATGCATGGCCTGTGAACATATGTAACCCGTAACGGCTGTATCATATCTTAGCTATATACATGTGTATATTTACAGTCACATATATGTATCTATTTACTTTACTATATACAGATATATCTGTATATGTATGTATACATGTATATTTATATTTTGCTGTCTCTCTCTCTCTCTCTCTCTATATATATATATATATATATATATATATATATATATAGATATGTATATCACACAACATATGGGTCTATGGGTGTCTGCATATGTATATATTTATATGTGGGTATTTATCTGTATTCTGTCTCTGTATGTATACATTTGTACTACAGAGAGGGAGAGGCTTATCTCTATGTTGCTATGGGTAGCTATACACACACATACCTCTACATATATACATCTACATCTGGTTATTCCATTCCTTGCCATACAGATTACACTTTGCTGCAGTGGGACTTGTAGTGGGTGTGGCTTCTCATTGGGTGATGCCTCTGCCCAATGAACACATTCGCTTACATCCCTAGGGCAGTCCATATAGGCTCACATCAGCCAACACCTGCACACCTAGACCCATAAGTAGCTACCCATAGTTCTCCAACCCGCACCTCCTCAACAGCACCCATCCTTACTCAGGGTCCAGGTCTGTTCTGGACACACCATTACACGCTGCCCACTCTCCACTTCACGGGACCCATTTCATACAATTGTCTCGGTCCATGGGTCATCAGGGTTTCCCACTCTTGTATTCCGAGTATGTGTACACCCCAGCCAGAATGTTCAGTTTATCACCTTTTTTTGGTCTTGCCAATTTTGAGGTGTCCTGCAAGGGAAGCTCCTGTCTGTGTTCCAAGATTAGAATTCACGGGTGCACTGTGTACCCCCCTGGATGTATCCTGCCTGTGGTCTGGAGAGCAGTGGACTCTTTACATTGTTTGTGTGTATGTTTCCCATGTCCGGCTGGGGGAGGTGGAAGGTCATGCTACGTGTTTCATGTTTCTTGCTTGGGCTCCTCACTTCCATTGGCATAGCCTGTGAACATATGTCATTCCTGTGTGCTGTTTCCTATAATAGCTGTATATCTGTGTATATCTATGCACACACACACACACACACACACACACACACACACACACACACACACACATATATATATATATATATATATATATATATATATATATGTATATAAATATATATATATATATAAATATATACATATGCATATATGTATATATTTATATATATATATATATATATATATATATATATTTCTATATATATATATATATATATATATGTGTGTGTGTGTGTGTGTGTGTGTGTGTGTGTCTCTGTAAAGCAATGCATACCCCGCGCAGATGCACTTACACATGCTTACTGGTGTTTATATATGCTTGAACCTACTTACTAGTGCCTTATTCATTATGACACTGACACTTCACTCCAGTTAACTTTTTAATTGATATTTTGATATTTTGCAGGTTATACAGCAGACAGATGTTGCAATATGTTCATGTACAGATTACCGATGGTAAATGGTATGTGATGCAGTGGGATTCGGTACGGGAATGTCTGTTCATTAGGGGGTTGCTCTAACCAATACACTATTGCTGTGCTGCTTCATTTGCATATATACCCATATACCCATGGCTCCTGGTTCCCCAAACACACACCCCAATGCCTCCCTAACACTGCAGTCATCCATTCTCCAGTTGGATTTGCGGTGTATCCACACCACTACACATTGGCCACTCCCTACTCCTATAGACCCATCCCATCGGTTGACTCACTCCATGTATTCTCAGAACTCCCAAACGTTTAGTCCACAAACAGTGGTGACATGAGCGACCAAAAGACTACTATTCGCAATTTTTGGGTTGTCCCACATGGGACACGCATGTGTTTATGTCAAGATTAGACTCTATACATCATTACATCCTTACGCCTGTTAATATGACCCTACAATAAATTAATAAGTATGACTATGTGTTAATGCACACATTACACATGAGAGCCTAATTATGTACGTTTTCAGCGTATTTCTTTTACAAATAGACTGGTTTAGTAATTGGCGTTGCCATAGCAGGCAGATCACAGGAATGATTCCATGTGTGGGAAAGTCCTCACATTTGATTATTTTCAGCACAGCACTGACTTAGGACATTGTACACACTTCTGTGTTTTAGCAGTTTTGTCCCATCCCTCTTTTGCACAACCTATTATTCTATCTACTGTCAAGGTTTATAAGGGCACATTCATGTTATTTGTCTCTGCAAATAGCATGAATGTGATACAGAGAATTTACTTCTACATATTGATGTCTGCATGTGTGTATGCATATATACTTATAACGAACTTGCTGACCTCCATGGGGCGGTCCAATTCGAACCAGCCCATCCAACCCTGGCATGCCTGGCTCCATAATTTCATACCCATAGTTCCTCCACCCCACTTGAGTTCAAAATATACGCATACCATCCATTGTCCACTTGTTATCGCAGCCATGACACACCATGATATATTTCCCTCTCCTGAGTGTTAGGGGCCCTACACGTATGTTGTCCCAACCCATGTATTCACAAGCTCTCCCAGCATTTAGTCCTTGAACATACCTGCCCTTGCTTTTGTAATGGTCACATGGTCAAATGGTCTATCAATTTTTGGGCAGTCCTACCAGGGACTACCCTCTGTGTGTAAAGTAGACTTAGCAAATCAACAATGTTACTCCCACTGGTAATATCCTGCCTGTGGTGTGAGTAGCAGTGCTTTGCTCACTCCTGCCCAGCTGGATATGACATACGCTGATAGCACTATATAATACTGTGGCTGCGGTTGATTCCTTTCTCATTCTTTTTGTATGCTTTATTGTTACGTCATTCTTTCTTCATATATATATATGTGTGTGTGTATTTATATATATTATATATCTGTATATACTTATATACATTTCCTATGCTGAGCACTGCTTAGACCCGTGCAAGTGCACTCAGACTTCCTTACTGGTACTTAAATGTGTTTACTGCTGCTTATTTGTGTTTACACCTGCTTATCTAGTACCTTATTCATTATGACAGTGCCACTTTGCTTGAATGATATTTAAGTTAAATATCTCATGCGATACTCTTATGTCGGTTTTACGGCAATACGACATTCATTCCACATGGAAAATGATATGTGCTATTGTTGGGCTCAAACCGTGAATGCCTGTTTGTTAGGCAGATGCTCTAAACACTACACTATTGACATTTACATTGATTCCGCATGTTTTTTTCTATTTGAATGAATATGATGTGTAAGCTACGCTCGGCGGAGGGCAGCGATGCGCAGACATGCTGTGCTTTGCTTACACCTTCAATATTGCAGCAATTCAAATGTATAACAGGGACACATGGAATCTCATTGTGAAAGTTCTAGGAACAGGGCTCAACATTCCACTACATGCTTATTTGTTTACTACTTTAATTTTATTTCACTGTTCGTGGACACTCTTGTATGCTTAGCATACATTTCGGTATCCACGGACACTGAATTACTGACTTACTATTAGGGGTGGGCTCTACTAGTAGGCATAGTAGGTTTTGCAAGTGTCGGGGCATGTTTACGCCTCTGTAGAGCACTTGTACACGTCCCCTGCACTCGCGCATGTTTCCTGTGCACGTCGAGGATGCGGTGGCATGCCCTCATCCATATTCATATGGCGCTGCTGCACCATCTGTAGTGAGGATGCTCGGCACAAGGCTAGAACCGTTCTTGCACTGAGCTTCTTGAATCCCGGGGATGGTCATTAATTGCGCGCGCGTGTGTGTGTGTGTGTGTGTGTGTGTGTGTGTGTGTGTGTGTGTGTGTGTGTGTGTGTGTGTGTGTGTATGTGTCAGTGTGTGCGTGTGCATGTGTGTGCACATGGAAGGCTTCTAATATAAAAATATTTATGTGATGTGTTATGATGATATTCACAATGTTGTGCTTTTTGAGGTTTAATTATCATTTTATAGTGTTTA
This sequence comes from Protopterus annectens, assembly GCF_019279795.1. Taxonomy (NCBI): domain Eukaryota; kingdom Metazoa; phylum Chordata; order Ceratodontiformes; family Protopteridae; genus Protopterus; species Protopterus annectens. The sequence continues at coordinate 231,956,552 of NC_056725.1, read as the reverse complement.
CTGACTTCATTTATGGACAATTAACCTCAGCTATTGCAATGGCAAATGAATATTTGTTTTGTATGGTCTACAACTTAAATCAGCTTTTATTTAGTCTTCACTAGATACATTGTTCAGTAATAGGTCCTGTTTCTTTAATATAAGTATTTCCTGCTGGTTTAATTGTTTTAGTGGAATTGTATTAGATCATGTGACTCATTTTTTGACTATAAATTGTTTGTGTTTTTTAATGGATTTACTCTGATGAAGACCAAATGTGGGATGGGCGAAGGCTGTAAGTCTTTTATTTCTGTGTTATAATAAACTACTTGTTTATGTGAACATTCAAGGCAGTCGTGATTTTTTTATTTTTATGTGTGGTTAATTGTGAGTTTAATTAAAAATATCTCTTGCGGATAACTTTGTTCACTCTCACTATTGTTTAACTCCTTAAATCCTTGGTTCATTGGGGTCCAGGTGCAAATTCATGCTCAAATCTTCTGTGTTGCATGAACCATTTTAAAAAGTTATACTTTAAAACAATCTTTGAATTATGCCGAATGCTAAACTAAATCAGCACACTGATTCATTGTGATCCTGACTGTGTCTATTCAGTACAGCTGCTGCTTGAGGGGAACTGACATCCTAAACTAGGCTGTCCAGGAATAAACCAAGCCAAGCCCATCTTACCAAATGCAAATCATTTTTTTTTATCTGAGGAATGCAAAGTCACTTCTCATTTCTTTATAGCTGAGGTTACCTTACACAGAGCATCTGCAGTGCATAAAGTACTATCATGTGTGGGTAATGGTCTACTTGATGTCTTCATCTTGCACTGGAGTGATGGAGTAGTTTTACCATATTCAGTTACTATGATTTAATTTCTACATTCTAAAGAATGTGCTAGTGACTTGTAGACTCAACTCTCATGGGCTTCATGTCAATTGACCAACAGACGTTTGGTCAAAAGGAAGACAACTGAAAATGTTTCACATAAACCTCTTTCAGTGAAAATTAGAATCTGTCTTATTTTTTTTGTAGGGGGCAAGAGCTGCTGCACCTTCCCATGTGAGAGGATACCCTCATATCCTCTAAATTGAAATATACCTATTCTGAGGTCACATAGTGGACAAAAAAACAATTCTGTATTTTTGCTGAATGCATTTTTGTCAAACCATTTTTGGAAATTTGCATTTAAATGAGTTACAGTCAACACATGACATGCTCCCCCCTTGTCTTAGTAGGCTTCTCATACCATGATATAAGTTTCTTTGACCAGTCTTTTAGAATTTGCCCATTACAGTTAAGCATTAGTGATCATGATTCTAAAAAAAAGTCTCTCATACACACACACACACACACACACACACACACACACACACACACACACACACACACACACACACACATTAATGCAGTTTTTATTCTACTTTCTTGAACATCCTAAATGAACTTGCTACACTCACAAAACAGTGAGTTAGGGCTAGACCTGCCTCTGGTTGTCTCAAAATACAAAACACCTTATAAGCCTTAGAGATATAGCTTGTAATACATGGCTATCCAATAAAACACACAAATTTCCAAAAATTCTGAAAACTCAGACAAAAAAAATCAAACTAAGTTAGATAAAAAAAAACATTCTGTACTGCCCTGCAACATAAAAACTACAAAAATCCCAAAACATTCTGGTCATTTATAAACCAGCTGCACCATTCAACCATCTCCTACATTTAACACTAATAACAACCCTATCAAATTTGCTGATGCTTTCAACTCCCATTTTATTCAAGCAGTCTTATCACTACTCCAAAATTGCTCTAATACCAACAACTAGACCACAGCACCACCTATCAGCCCTCTTTTCATAACCTCTCCTTCCAACCACTCCCCACTACTTACATAAAAAGAACTATTATTTAAATTGAAACACACTGTCATAGCCCTGACAGCCTACCCAGTGAATACTTTGTTAGCTGAAGAAGCAATTGACTACCCCATCTCAATTCTAATAAGTCACTCCATCAGTGATGCATATCTCACTACCATCTGAAAAAAGTCACATTCTTTCCTCCACAAAGGAGAACATTCAACTGAACTCTAAAACTACAGGTCCATTTCTGTCCTTTCTCCCCTATCAAAAATACTTGAGAAATTTATCCACTCTCAACTCTTACCTCACACAAAAATACCTCCTCTGTTCATCTCAGCATGGCTTTCTTCCCCACCAAAGTATCTTTACCCCTTTACTTATTTGTACCAGAACAGTAAACACAAATAGTACAACTTTATTTATGTTCATCAATACAGTAAACACAAATACAAGTGACAGAAACCAAATGTCTGCCCTCTTCCTTGACTTATCCAAGGTCTTTGGCATGGTGTTTCACTCGATTCTCCTAAACAAACTGTATAACCTAGAACTCAACACCATTGCTATATTATGGTTCCATAGCTACCTCCAAAACAGAGCACAAACAGTCAGGAGACAAAATGATAGCTCACCCTTCCTCCCTGTCCCAGTTGGTATATCACAAGAATCAGTCCTGGGACCCATTTTTTTAACATCTTCATCAATTACCTATATAAAGCCTGCAAAAGGCCATCCCTAGTATAGTATGCAGATAACTCCATATTTGAGTATTGCAAAAAGCATCAACTACAATAACATTCCCAGGAATCCTTCTCCTCTGTAGCAATCTGGTTCCTAAACCCAAATAAATCCAAATGAATCCTGTTTACTCCCAAACAGCTTGCAATCAACAAAACCTACTTCTCAGATTCCTCATCCAATAAAACAGTAATTGAACTTGTCACGCGTGCTAAATTCCTAGGCATCTTTGTAGATGATATCCTAAAATTTGACACATACATCCAAAATATAGTGAGAAATCACACCATAAACTATATTCTCTCAATAGAACCAACCTTTTCCTCTCAGACACTATAAAAATGCCTCCTCTCTAATATATTCTGTCCCCATCTTTAACAACATCCCAGTGACCTAGCTAAACAAATTTGAGATAGCAAAGTTCATGACTAACCTTTCACATAGAGCCCATCCCTGTATTGCCCTAAGGGGATTACAGTGACTGAAATTCCCACATTAATTAACCTTACGACTTTTACAGATCAATAACATCTTCTAAAACATAACAGCCATCCACCTATCTCCACCATTATACAAATATATAACCCTTTCAGGCTACTTCATCATACCTGTTAATCTCTTAGAGCAAGAATTCTGGGCAAAGACAAAATAACGTGAAAACAAAGGCCCCAAAACAGGAATAATTTTAAAATACTGTTCTTATAAAGTTAAAAATTTGACAGAATAACAGGTTGTGCATTAGCCTGTATTTTCTGAAGGGGATGAAGTCTGAAACTCAATGTCATTCTTTTTGTGAATTCAATCCTCCTTGATTTGGCAGAAACCACACATTTTATGAGGAATCAACCAAAAATATGACTTGAAAAATCTGGATATTCTGTGAAAATTTGGGCAGTAGAGAGGTATGCACATTTATTTGACAAATACCTATGACATGGATCCAAACCCAATAATTCTGCTGACAAATCATTGCTCTCTTACTACCTCACAATATTCTGGAATTCCATCCCACCATCAATACAAGAGCAGATATCTATATAGGTCTACTTCTGTTCAACGAAAACATGTTTTTTTTGAAAAACAGAAGTATGAACCCATTTCAGCTAAAGTGCACCTAACCGAAAGTGCACTTTTGCAAACACCAGTTCACTAAACTGTACATAAAAACATAAACACTGCAAACAGGCTTTTACAAGGGGACAAGCCCCCCTGCACCCCCCACACCTTTGCTAGTTATATATACTAACTACGGGAGCATACTACAGTGGGGAAATGGGTATATTTCCTTATCCCCACTTTACCATGCTTTGGTTGTGCAGTTTTTTTTTTTTTTTAATGTCCTGTTTGGTGAAAGTATACTTCGCGAAAGTGCACTTTTGGTTAACTTATTCACTCCAGTGGAGCTCAGGAAGTTTGCACTGTAGCTTCCAATGAGCCTTTTGACAGAATCAAATTATGTCCTTACATTTCAAACAAATATTTATATTTCTGGAACCATAGGGGTTATGAAAGAAAGATGAATGGCAAACCCTTCAGCACAAACTGTTTTATAGGGGTAGTAGTCTTTAGGTTCAAGGTCTTAAACCTAAGTTTATAAGTCACAGTAAACACAGTCCCCCAGATTTATGAAGCCCATTATAGCATGCAGAATTTGTTTAAGAGCTATTTTCAGCAATATGGCCGATGTGTGATCCAGGAACGAGCTCCAGGGACGTACATGTGATCTCTTATGCTAATCCTGCACAGACTGAGCTCCTGTATGCAAATTGGCCTCAGTTGTAGGTGAAAACCATGCAAATGAGGGTAATATATGATCCAGGAAGCTGGCAGCTGTCCATGCAGGACGAGTGCAGTCTGCAGAATTGTATTCGGTTAGTAACCGAGTACATTTCTGCAGTCTATGAAATGGAGCTATGACAGCTCCAAATAAAGGCTGCATATCATTGAGGAAGCATGCCGATGTCCAAGTAGAAGGCCATTGGCATTGCAAACTGTTTAAAAAAAAAAACAACTTTTAATTTGTTTTTGCCGATCTCGCCTGTTTAAGCATAGAACAGCGACGGGCAAATGGGATCGGGGGGAAAATAATAAAATAAACTTAAAATAAGCATTCTAACTAAAATCAGTATTCTGCCATGCAAGTCAATAGCAGGCAGAAGACAACCTTGCCAGTGAGTAATGGTTGCTAAGGGGGGAGGCTCTGTGTGGGACATGTAACTATGCATTAGCAGGCAATCCTATGCAAATGAGGGAAAGGTTAGTGAATCCCAGATTTTCCCAGGGTGTGAGGCAGGTCCCATACTGGCAGACAGGTTCAGTGCAAACTTCACCCCCCTCTCCCCCCCAAAAGGAAAGATAACTATCCCAGCGGAGTGTAGCCTCCCAGACATCTCAAATGCGCAGGTGAAAGCTGCTCTCTCTAAAGCTAAAAACACAGCATCAATGGGACCGGATGGTGTCCCCAGCTGTGTGCTACACGAACTCAATGAGGAACTAAACCCGCACATAAGGCAGCTGTTTAATCTTAGCCTTACCACAGGATACGTGCCCAAAGAGTGGCATACGGCAACTGTGGTCCCACTCCACAAAGGCGTGTCTCTACGGACCCTGGTAATTACCGCCCCATAAGCTTAACAAGCCTGGTCTGCAAAGCTATGGAGAGGATCATAATGGAACTCATAAACAAAGACATAGGGGACTTGCAGACATTGGACCCGACCCAGTTTGGCTTTGTCAAGGGCAGATCATGCCTTTTGAACTTAGTTGACTTCTTCGAAACAGTCACCAAGGCCATTGATGAGGGAAAGGCAGTCCATACAGCCTACCTTGACCTTGCAAAAGCTTTCAACACAATACCCCACTCGGGTATTATAGAGAAACTTACCAGCTTAAATGTAAACCCATATGTCACAAGATGGGTTGCAAACTGGCTAAAGGACAGAACCCACAGGGTTAGAGTAGCTGGCACCATGTCAGACTCCAAGCGGGTCACAAGTGGTGTCCCACAGGGCTCAGTCCTTGGCCCCCTGTTGTTCGGCATCTACTTCTCAGAAGTACAGGCAAACATAGGAGGACTTTGGCTGACAAAGTTTGCAGATGACTGCAAACTGAGCCATAGTGGAAAGTACATCGGACACAGATATCCTTCAGAGGGTCTCACGGAAACTGATAGCTGGTGCCAGAGCCATGGCCTGAAGTTAAATGCCAAAATGTATAGTCATACCCTTCGGGAAAAACAAGGTAACCCCAAGCTACCATATAGGTGGCAATCCACTAAGCACAGAAGAGGTTATCAGGGACCTGGGGACCCAGGTTGACAGTGGCCTTTCTTTGACACTCACATTGCTAAAGTGGTTAGAAAGACCTTCTACATTGCCCACCTGATCATGAAGGGATTCACATCCAGATCAAGTGAGGTCATTGTTCCCCTGTACTCTTCACTTATCAGACCAATGATCGAGTACAATGCCCCATTCGGGATGTATCTCACCCGACACCTGCAGCAATTGAGAGACCCCAAAAGTTCCTCACCAAAAGGATAAAGGGACTCCAAAATCTGTCATATGCTGCCAGACTGAAGAAACTCCAGCTCTATTCAGTCACATACCATCTGCTCAGAGGTGACCTGTGCCTGACATACAAGGCCATGTCCAACCCAGAATTAATGGACATGCTCCACCTCAAAAAATCCAAATCTACCAGATCCACTAGAGCGAGCGACTTAAACCTTAGCACGGATATAAATAGGACATGCCGGAGGGATAGATTTGTCACCCAGAGACTCCCTATGCTGTGGAATAAAATCCCGGTCCATGTGAGGCAGAGCACCTTGCTGGCTCTGTTCAAGAGAAATCTTGACCGGTGGATGGGAGATCGTAGGTTTACCCCGGGAATCATCTCTGTGTCACTGCTGGACAGAGGCACAACAAACTAATGCGCACAGTATTTTTTAACATAAGGGGTGGCGTAAGCCACAAAACTCTGGGCTAGGCTTATAAATGCCTTAGGGCAGATAGCCTAGTATAAACCTATGAACCTATGAACCTAAGAGTGTAAGAATATAAATAGCTGGGTGCAAGACTAGGATATAGGTGACATCATGGGTGTATGTGCCAGGCATACTGTAAGTGGATTGGAGACCTGTGGCTCGGGATTGCTCCTAGCTTAGCACAGCTAAGTTAGGGGTGTGACTAAACCTGCCTAGCACTCTCTACAAAGTGTAAGCGGGTTTGTGCACCACGCACCGGGTTGTACAGGAAGAAAAAGGAAGTTAAACTAGGAAAAAGCAGCTCTGTGCACATTTGAGCACTCTGTTTGCACGGAGGCACACGGGCCTAAACAGGGAGTCAATGGGAAGGGAAAACAGCAGTAGGAAGGTAATCAAGGAGAAATAGCTTAGCTGACAGGTGAAATGTATCAGAATCAGCCAATTACACAGGCAGCAGCCCAGCCCAGTACACCACTATAAACTATGCAAACACCTTTCCCCCTTGTTTTTCCCAAAAATATGTGTAGGCCTAAGAATACTAGCTACAGGTACCTTCCAAAGGCCAACTGGGGATATGATGGGGATCTCACAGGCATCAGCATCTAAGGTACTCTACCAGTTCCTGGATGCCATGTCAGCACATGTCGGTGAGTACGTATATTTCTCCATCACTCGTGAGACTTTGGCCAGCAATATGAGTCTCTTCCACCAAATAGCAGAACACCCTGAGGTAGTGGGTGCAATAGACTGCATGCACTTATGCATTAAAGCACCACCAGGTGAGCAGGGTAGGGTCTACATCAACTGCAAGGGCTTCTCCTCCAACTGCCAGGTTGTTTATGATGCCCAGGGTATAATAATGAATGTGTGTTCTGGCAGCCCTTGAAACTACCATGATTCCCACATCTGACATCTGATGCAGCTGTACCAGACACTTGCCAATGGGGACATCCCACATGGTCACCTAGTGGGGGATGCTGGATACGCACTGGAGCCATGGCTGATGACACCCATCAGAAATACACACACACGATCTAGAACTCCATAATGAGGCACACACACAAACACGAATCATAACAGAGCGTGTGTTTGGGATGCTCAAGTCCTGGTTCCGGTGCCTGGACATATCCTGTGGAGCCTTGCAGTACTCACCAACTACATGTACCCAAATTGTCCTTGTATGTGCCATGATATACAATATGATCCTGCAAAAACAACTGCAGCAGGAACAGCATGGGGGAGGGCCACAAATCCCCCCACCAGTGCCAAGGCCTGCACAGGTGCAGAGTGACTCGGAGGAGGAACAACCTGAGCCTGTCCCAGTAGGCAGAAGGAGGCATGCCCATTATGCCCTGGCCTTGGCAAAGAGGCAACGCATAGCACATGCACTGACACAGTAGGGACCCAGGGAATGACACCTCTCTCCGACTCACACATACAGTAAAAGGGATGCCAAACATGACACAACCTGTGCTCAACCATGTATAGGTAGTGTACTATGTGCATCCAACATAGGCAGCCCTGCAGCACCACCCTCAATACTGGGACACCCACAAGGTAAGTGACTCACACATGCCAATTGGGGGGGCACATACCTAACAACTGTCACAGCCAGCAGGATAGGTGTAGACAAATACACATAAATGCTGTACTATGGCCTCTGAATGAGCCCCATGGGTAACCCCTACACCAGCCCTACACAGACAGACTACAGCAGGCTAGCCAGTCGGATGTAAGTTGTGAAGGCTAGGAAGTCAGAAAATAATATGTAGGTAGTGAAAGCTATGATCTGTAGTACACTGGTATGCCCCTAGCCAGCACGATAGGTATGACTACAGACTGAAATGGTGTACCTGACATACCAGTACAGTCCCAACAACTGTGTAAAAGTGTAAGGTGTGCCCCACCATCCTACGTACACTTATAGTAACAGTCAGGTGTGCCCCCCCACCCCTGTGTAGAAATGTAGAAACAGCCAGGTGCCCCCCCTCGCTATGCAGAAATGTAGCAACAGTCAATGCCAAATGACCAATGTATACCCTGCAGACACAGTATGCTACCTGTCAGTGTACAACACAAAGGTCAGCACCACAGAACAAACTACCTGGACTTGATCCACACATGCAATATAGATGGACATACTGGGCATGCTCACACACTTAAACACATGAAGGACATGCCAGCAAACAACAGTGGACCAGACATATCTGGCAGTTGCAGTTCTTAGTGCAGACACATGCCAGTATGCACCACTCCTGCTTTGCACACACAGTGGATAGGAATACAGACATATATGTAAGGACAACACACTATAATAAGCCAAAGGTAGACAGGCATAGATTTGCTGAAGAGGGTGACTGTGACAAGGAGCCATCTGGGCCTGTCCCAGCCAGCACACAGCCAAAGGGCCCCAAACACATGAGGTGCAGGTGTCACTCACTGCAGATACTAGCCACCAGTATCTGTCAGCATGACAGCGTGTTGCATGTGCTAGCTGTGCAACATGACTGTAAAAGGAAGTTGTCACCTAGTAGCTGTATACACGTACCTGTGGCATATGACCCGGTGTGTGCCCGCATATGGCATATCAACCCCTACATGAATTTGTTACGAACAATGCACACACCCCCATCCCCATAGCAGTATCATGACAAGCCTGCTGATGTCATCCAGTGTGAAATACACCTTTGGGGTAGCTGTAGCTTAGTAATCCCCATGGCATGTCCCATAACTGTGTACTGCTGTAGTGATAAACTAGTTAGATAGTAGTCCTAACCCCAGACTTGGCAACTGTGTGAGTGTGTGCGTGTCTCGGTCTCTGCCTGTGTAGAGAGACATGTTTTCTAGGCTACTCACATGCAGTACAGTTCATATACACAACAATGGCAAGGTTGCTGATGTCACTCACCTAGAAATACACCTCTGGGGAAATCACAGCCCAATAATCTCCAGAGCATGTCTTGTAACTGCGTACTGCTGTAGTGTGATAAAGTAGTTATGTAGGTGTTCTAACTGCAGACCTGGCAACTGTGTGAATGTGTGTGTCTGAGTGAGTAGAGTGCAATGCCTTTTTAGGCCACTCACACCCCATACAATACATATACTCGACTTTGGCAATGCTGCTGATGTCACTCACCTAGAAATACACCTCTGGGAAAACCACAGCCCAGTAGTCTCCATAGCGCGTCCTTTAACTGTGCACTGTTGTAGTGTGATAAAGTAGTTAGGTAGATGTTCTAACCCCAGACCTGGTGTATGTGTGTGTCTGACTGCGTGGAGAGCAATGCTTTTTAGGCCACTCACACCCGGTACAATGCATATACTCTACTTTGGCAAGGCTGCTGTCACTCACCTAGAAATACACCTTTGGGGAAATCATAGCACCATAATCTCTGCAGTGAGCTCTGTAACTGTGCACTGCTGTAGTGTGATAAAGTAGTGAGGTAGGTGTTCTAACCCCAGACATGGAAACTGTGTGCTTGTGTGTGTGTGTCTGACTGCGTAGAGAGCAATGCTTTTTAGGCCACTCACACCCCGTACAATGCATATACTTGACTTTGGCAAGGCTACTGATGTCACTCACCTAGAAATACACCTCTAGGGAAATCATAGCCCAGTAATCTCTGTAGTGTGTCCTGTAACTGCATACTGCTGTAGTGTGTATAGCAAGTAATTAGGTAGGTATTATAACCCCAGTCTTGGCAATTGTGTGTGTGTGAATATTTGTGTCTCTGTCTGATCATGATTGAGTGATGAACAATGCTTTTTAGGTCACACACACTCCTTAGAATTCATATACCCAACATTGGCAAGGCTGCTGATGTCACTCACCTAGAAATGCACCTCTGGGAAAATCATAGCCCAGTAATGTCTGCAGTGCATCCTGTAACTGTGTACTGCTGTACTGTGATTTAGAAATGTGGTAGGGTTCTATCACCACCCATGGCAGTTCTGGATGTTTTGCATGTTTTTCAATGTCTGTATGGAGCAATGCATAATAGGCTACTCAAGTGCAGTACAATTCAAATGCCCTATTTTGCCAATCCTGCTGATGTCATTCATTGTGAAATACTATTTTGGGGAGAAAGCTTCCTGTAATCCCTGTGGTGCAACCTATAACTACTCCATGCTGTAGTGTGATATAGGCCTTGGCAGAGGTTCTATACCCACATATGACAGTTGTGGATGTTTTGTGTGTGTCTCACTGTTTGTGTAGGGAGCAATGCATTTTAGGCTAGTTACTCGCAGTACAGGTGAAATGCCCTACTTTGGTAATCCTGCTGATGTCAGTCACTGTGAAATACACCTTCGGGGAAGAAGTACTCCAATAATGTCCATGGCGCATACTATAACTGCATAGTGCTGTAGTGTAATAAACTAGTTAGGTAGGGGTTCAACTCCCAGACATGACAGGTGTGTGTGTAACTCGTATCCTGTGTAGAGGTGAGTGTATGACACCTGTGGCCAATGTGTAGGGGGGTGTTACTCATTACTTTTATGGTGGCCTACTATATATCACAATGTCAACCATACAGGGATAACAGATGTAAATTGCTGGGAGGCTGGGGTGCAAACCCATACCCATACATGTGACATCAAGGCCAGCCAATCCAAATTAGCAACCCCACTATTACCCAGAGCACACACTCAACCCATGTGTCATACGCACACACACATGCCTAGGCAACAGCCAATATGTGGTTAGTACACGGCATATTGGCTACTGATAGTAACTATGCAGTGATAGCAGTGGGCTACAGAGGGCATGTCACCCTGGCCATCTGTCCAATATGCATGTACATGCATACAGTGCACCTCCACCATGCTCCCCAATGAACACCTGCACCACCTGTGGTATCTCCACATGTGACTCTCAATGGACATACCATGCCTGACAACATGCCCTGTATGGACAGATGTCACTGACATCAGGAAATGCTGTTGGCATGCTATCAATGTAGGTGAAAGTTAATCCTTCTGCCCATTACCAGTTCCTGTCACAGGTGGACATGACTGGCACAACTGATTATAAGCTGTGTTCACAACATGGGCCAGACACCCCAGGTACAGTTCCACATGTCACTGTACATGCACGTGGGAGGTGTGCACATCCCAGACACTATCCATGTCATGGAGTAAGGAACACATACATGGCATGTGATGTACAGCATTGGCCACACACAATAGTCACCCAGCTGACTGGATGGGGGATGCAATACCTACCTGTGTGGGCAAATGCAGTAACTACAGCCCTGAGCCACAATGCAGACCATTGTCATGTGTCCTGATGCCATGGTATACCCATTGCCTACCCTTGTACAGCCTGTTGGCACAGTGGACCACCACACACCCATGTAGACATACGCCATGCATGTCAGAACTGGCACCCTGTGTGTATGTGTGTGTGTTGTATGGTGCATATGTCCACATCCACACTCACTACAACCCCCCCAGGGCATACTGAAGCATGCTGTCTGATGTCTGACATCTCCTGTATACTCTTTGCCCATACAGCCTCCGTATGACCCATGCAGTGCATGTGATACCTGCACATTGATGTGTTGTGGCAATACCACTATTGATGTGTTGCACTCCTGGCCCTGCCAAGTGTGTCAATGTGTGTGCATCCCTGTGTGAGTGTGCCTGTGTTGACTCTGTCACCTGTTCATGCAGACAGGCACATGCACGTGTACAACACCTACCGTATATCTACCGTATTCCTGTTGCAGATGTCACTCACCCTGACATATATGTTCTGAGTGCTCCACATCAGGTGACCCACGTGGTGCATCCAATAATTGAATTGAACTCTTATAGCACTACATAGTTGTTTGGGGTTTGATACCCTGTGCTGGTAGGTGTGTTACACAAACATGCTTCAGGTTTACTCTCCCACCCCTCCCTGACATGTATCTGCATCTGTCTGCCTCCTCCACTCCCTCTTTGGTGGATGTGGAGTCCCACACCTGCCTTGCTTAGGCTCATGATCAGCTGATGGCCTCTGCATGAATTACAGCCCTCCCATAGCTGATTACATGCGGAACAGCTGTGGTAACAATCCCATAGCCAAATGCATGGAAACACACTCCAATACCTAGGAACATCATGGTGGTGTTCGGCCTTTGCAGTCACTGTGAGCAGGAACTAGATTTGATGTTTGGCAAACAGCATCCCAGATGAATTGGAGATTTACCTCTAACAACATACACTGTGGAAAGAGGGAAACCAACAGGAGGGGGATGTGCCTGACCTGACTACAGACTGTAAGTGCTGCTATACTGCATTTGGATTAATGTTGGCTTAACAGTGTTTGTCTGGATATGCCTGTCGTACATGTCGCAATACCTCCCATGTCAGTTCCATGTATATGAGGAATCCCCATCTGCAGGGTCATCTGCAGACTGGGCAGTGTTGGGCCTATATTTTTCATTTGTTAGCCACAATGCATCAATCCGTGGAATTCAGAAGGTAGTGTGAGGACTGCAGTCTGTAGATGGTGAAGGCCATGACAGTTACTGACTTCATATCCCTCATAGGACATATGTTGCAATAAACCCTGTTACAATGGAAGTTATATGGGGTTATCACAGCAACATGTCTATACTGGCCCTGTGTATGTGCTGTCAGCCACACCTCTTTCAACCTTTGTACATATGGCATGCATGAAGTGGTGCATATGTGCTGTACACCATAAATACTGTCATCATATCTGAAAACAATTCATTGATATATCAGATTGCTACACATGTCATGTACAGTAGTGGTTATATTTCATGACATATGCTGGACATTCTGTGGATGATTGTACAGTACTGAGGTATGTGTAGTGATGGTGAAAGGCAGCAGTGTGTGTATTGTTAATATGTACTTCAGCCTGTGTACAGACTGTGGTAGATGTCATTGTTCTAGCTCCCCTTATCTCAGATGTTACATGCTGCCCCACTGTATGGTACCATTTTGCCGTACATGCTTGTAGCGCCATCCACACCCATGTCCCATACCACAGACAGCCATCATGACAAACTGTGTAGCAGCCCAGTATATGTAGGGTCATTCTGTGAGTGGCACATATGAGGATGGTGTAGAACAGATGGTCCATATACTGTAATATTATGCTAGCTTACCATATGTGGCTGTGGCTGTGTTCACATTGGTTGTGGTTATGCACTGTCACACAGGTGTATCTTACCCTGTGCTGTGACATGGCTGTCGAGTCTGCTATATATGCAGGTACATGTGCATTACCCCATATGAGATGTAGGCCAGTGTTGAGCCAGTCTGCCTGTACCCTGCACAGTGCATTGTTATATACCTTGCAGATTAGTGCACTTAACCAGTGGGATGTTATGTGCAGATACTCACCAGATGTACTGCTGCTAGGCCTTCCTTAAATGTCATGTATGTCAGACAGAGCAGTGGGATGCTGCCAAGATGTATGTCAATATCTAGTGGGTGGTATGCGTCCATGGCACCCCTGTACCAGCAGTCATTATGTGTCAGGCCAGAAGGAATGTGTGAATCCAACACCTATGGTGCCAAATGTATGTCAGTCGTTATGCACACACACACACACACACACACACACACACACACACACACACACACGCACACACACGTGTGTGCAGACATGGCCAAATACACAGACATACACACATGCAGTTGACATACATGGCAACCCATACACTCCACCAGACAGCACCTACAAATAGCTCCCACAACACCATAACACACACAATAGCAGGTGATGGTGCAGTATAGTATCACACACATACCTGTACTTACACATGTCAGCGTGCAGGACATCTGGGGCTCAACAGCATGCAGTTCAACTGTAGTCAATCCCCGTTACCAACATTATACATGGCTGTGATGCATGGCTTCTGTTTGTAGGTGATGGCCCTCCCCCTGGAACTCACTGCACTCATGTCCACAGCATTGCTGTGCATCTGTTCAGCACCCTGGCGTGTACTGTGCACCATATCTCACAAGTGTACACACCATTGCAGGATGTGTCTCTGTGTGTCAGTTGTGTTTCCACTGCTGCTCACAGCCTCTGTGTGTTCCTGGATCACATTTGGACACATGTATTTAGTGAATGCTTGATGTGTATTCAAATATGACATCATCAGTGGTGCATGTATGAGTAGTAGACTACCATTAGACCAACTGCAGACACAATGTACTGTACCTATTGTGAGTGTAGAGACCATTATTGACCATGATTGAGCCCTGGCTGATGTTGCCTGTGGTACACATATGTGAGTACTGGTCTATTGGTCCTGGGTCCTACATAAGCCTAGCCAAAGGGGTTCCCAGCCATGCACCACCCACTAATGTTATTCCCCTGTGCTCCGGTCAGGCTGTGAAACAGACATGCTACCCAGGGTGTATTCCCCATTTCCCATCCAATTGCCAAGTGTTTCTGTAAAGAGGCCAATGAGTAGCATTGCCTGACATGTATGGGTAGTCCATTCCAGAGTGTGGGGATTCCCCAGGATAGGGCCCTATCCCTCCACTATGTTCTGTGTAATGTGTTGAAGAGATTTAGGACCCTGGAGCGTGTGTTAGCAGAGAAGTGGGATGTCATTATATGTAGCATGTTCAACTGCTCTGCGTATGACGTAGCTGTGTATGTTGGGCAGATGTCAGCTGTGCTTGGGCAATGTGAACTGGAGTGTAGCCACAGTTGTCTGAGATGGACTGTGTATTGCATGTGTTTGAGGCTGGTAATCCCATTAGTGAGGTGTGTGCTGTGTCAGTGCACATGTACAGCATGCATTATGGATAGGTGTGTTAGATGTGTACATGGCCTACACCTTAGCTATGACATGCACAGTGAATTGCCAAGCATAACCTTAAACCATACTCAATGGCTGTCTTGCTGGTATCCCAGATGTACCTACATTGAGATGGGATAGAGTTGATGTCAGTGGCCACAGCTGTGGCATTGCTACAGGGTGGCTGCAATATTACAGTACAACAGCTGAAGTCCACCGTAATACAGTTTATGCATTACTGCTTATCGGTACTACACAGCAACATACCCCACATCTCACATATGCATGGCCTATCTGTACAGATGCATACACTACAGTAGTCTACTGATATGCCCCGGAACCTTAACTGCATGCTCCATGTCTGGTGTGTGAGTAGCACCCACCTCCATGACTGTATAAGTCTGTAGCTCTTGTGGGTGGGCAGGTGCAACCAGGCTGATGAGCAGCTCCTGCACTCTGGTGAGGGGGAGATGGATGATATGCCCCCCCCCATTGCAAGGTGGTCACCCGCACAGCAGTGGCACAATGATGTACTTGCCGAAGCAGGTCACTACAATGGTGGCAGACCTGCTCATAAGTATGGCTGTGCATCACCACCTCATTCACCCTGAGGACCACATCAGTCCACATGGCTGTTCTCTCCTACTGGTCCTGGCTTGTTCGTGAGAACAACAGCTGATAGTTGTGAATGATGCTGGTGATGATAATCTCCTCCTCAGCAGCACTGTAGGCGGGGTTCCTCAGGTATGCCATACTCCATGAAAGACATAATGATGGAAATATGTCTGAGCAGCTCATATGTCAAGTTTACCAAAATACAATACACATAGTTCATGGCCACCCCATTATTAGGCTTTCGCCACCCTTTTAGTGCCCCTATCATCTATAAGCCCTCATATTGCTGTGCTGCTGTGAGCAGTGGGTATGGTGATGACCTCCCATCCATTGGTCAAGATCCCTCTGTCACAAAAGAACACTGGTGAAGGCCCTGGTATATAAGGAGCCTCACATTTTGTGTGATTTTGTCCTCAGTGCATAGGGAGTCTCTCCTCCTCACATCATGTTCTATTTTGTTCCACAGCATTCTAGTCTTCTCCTGTGAATCTGTCCCTCCAGTTCCCATCCTTTGGTTAAGGTGAGGATCATTATTTTTCTTGTGGTTGTCTGCATCAGGGATAGGTCTTTTTGAGGCAGCATAGGGGTCTGGGTCACCGAGCTTTGGACATGTATGGTGAGTCAAAGACAGTTCTTCAGTCGGGTTTGAGAAGAGAGATTGATTTCTTGAGGCCCTTTTGGTGCCTGGCTTCATAATTTTTAGGTTGAAGCTTTTGCAGGTGGTGAGTCTTGTATTACATCACAGCTGCAATGAGTCACTGTGAATCTAATGAATGATGAGTAATACCAACGAAGTGACCTCCCAGATTGGTCGAGATAGGAATCCCTTCATGACTAACTGGGTTTGTGGAACCTTCTCTAAAAACTACTTTAACTGTCAATTCAAACCCGAGGCTACCTGCAATCTGGGGTGTGCAGATCCCCGATGACTTTTTCTGTGCTCAGTGGATTGCCACCTTTATGGTGGCTCATGACTTGTTTGGTTTTAAGGGTAAGACTATGTACTTTTTGGTTTTTCGGCGTAGGGCCATGGTTTTGGCACCAGGCATCTGTGTCTGTGGCCATTCTTCTGGAGGCCATATCCACTTCCCCCAGTGCCCTGCCACTTTTTTCATCATCTGCAAACTTTGTCAGCCATGGAACCCTCAGTTTGTGCTGCAAAGAAAGTAGATGACCAAGGAGTGACTCCAGGACACTTCAGACAGGGACTTTGACATTTGAAGGCAGGACTGGATCTCCAGATCCAGCAACACTGACCCTGACAGTGTCTTCAGGCCTTGATGCAACCCACTGCCCTCTGTATGTATGGGTTTCTTCCTGAGCTGATTTTTTGATGATGCCTGAGCATGTCAACCAGTTATTGGGCCTTTGCCAGGTCAAGGTGAAGGTGGTGGACTGCTCATCCATGCCTTGCCAGGTCAAGACTGTCTCATGGACTGCCTCAAGTCATTATGATCTGATCTGCCTCTTTAAAAAAAATCCTTTTGGAGCCAGTCTGGGCAAGTTCCCTGTCCCTTAAAGCCAGTTCCCATTAGATCCAAAGTCATGGCTTTGCAGTTAAGGCTTGCTTATGCTAATGTCCATATCTTTCCAGGGTCTGTGGAGGCAATCACGCTTGAAGATGCACCATTACCCACCGAGGGCCCCTTTAAGTAAGCACTGATCCTGTAGTGAGGGGTTTAGCCACAGCAGCTGTCCCTGTGTAATGTTTAATTTTCATGAGGTCCTAATTAAGCTAAAGCCCTTCCATGGGTTTAATTCTCACCTGGGTTTTGGCTTTAGTGACCACGTTTGCATCCTTCTCACTGGATGTTTGGGGGCTGCTGGGGCTAGGGCAATCTGAATAATAGATATGGAGGGGAGGTTGGCAAGAACTTTGCAACCAGTCCTTTTCGGGCTATTTGAACACCAGCTGTCAGTCTGTCAGTATCTCATTTCATGGTGTGTGTAGAGTGAGCTGCGATTTTTCTTTGATAATTTAGGTTTCAAAATCTGGGAGTTTGATTGTCTTTAGAGTCCTTAGAAGAAGCGAACAAAATTTGCCCTTGATGATTTTATGATTTTCTCTTGCCTTTTTACTTTTTTTATCATTATGTAGAATTCTAGTTTAATTTACCTTGATCTTCTTGTAGTTATCTTTTATTGCTCTTGTCCTTTTTTGTAGAGCCCTTTTATGGCTAGTTTCCATGGTACAATGGCTTTGAGTTGGTACAGTGAGCCTGGTTTTTTACAGTTATTTGGATCTTTTTTTGGGGGTTTTGAGTGGTAATACACATTCCTGTAGGTGCTTCAGTTTGCACGATGTCAGCTTTTTTGAAGGGTAAGTCCACTTACCAGGGAAGTTTTTAGGTGGAGTTTTTTAGTTTTTGGAGTGCAGGTTTTTCATACAGGGTGGAGAAGGAGGTGGGGGTGGTTTGAGGACCTGTGATCATGGAGAATCTGAGGAAGTGATCTCAAGTTTGAGGTATCGTAAATAACATTTTGGTGTCATGTTGATCAATTGATCCATTTTGGTGATCTGTTCTTGGATCTTTGTGTTTCAGTTGTGTTTGGATGGTGTGTGTTATGAACTAGTTGCTTGAGTAGTGAGTGTTCCGGGCTGGAGTAGTCTATAGAGTGTAGTTGAAGTCACCTAGTATGATGGTGTTTGGAGATCAAGATATTCACCTGTTTCTCCAGTGTGTTTGAGATAAGGTTCCTGGAGGAGAGTGAGTTTGCCCTGAGTGGCCTGTACCTGAGTGGGAGATGCAGAGCAGTCTTGTGGATCTTGCCTATGGCCTGGATGGGATCCCATGCATGCGGTGGCTGTGTTGGACTCTTGAGTGTGCGTGTCCCTTATGAATATGAACGGTGTCCTCCTTTCTTGGTAGGTTGTCGGATTTTAAATCTGTGCATGATAGACCCAGGGGCCTGAACTTAGTGGGGTGTGCTCAGGTGCCTTGAACCAGGGGTCCTCCACAGCAGCACAGAGCCGCTTCTTCATTTTATTGAGACATCAGAGTGCTGCATCTTGAGACCTTGAGTTTCGGCATTGAGCAGCATAGGTCCTAGGTTTGAGCCTTTTTTATTTTAGGGTGGTGGGTGGGGGGTGGCAAGGCCTTTGCTCGCAATTACTAGGGGGGGGTGACAGGTGCAAGCCGTCCCTGGAAGAGCAGGGTGTGTGGTGCAGTTGCAAGTAAGCAGCGCCGTCCAGGGGCAGATCCCAGGCAGGCAGACCAGCATGGTTTGTCCATGACATAAGAATTTTTCTTATCACTCAATTAAGCCGATTATCTCACTGTATTGCGGCATCACAAGGTCAGGGTGTAGAAGGCCTGGGCTACATAATATCAGAGCTCCTGCTGCCTGCGCTCATATCAGGAGAGCTCGATGAAGTCTTCATCGTCTCAGGTTGTTGACACCTCCTTAGGTTGTTGAATGCTGACAATTGACAATGAGAGAGACCTGAGTGCTTGCATTGTGGTGGATTCTTGCAGCCGACAGGCAGCTTACTATTCTCTTCTCCTACTCACTGTGACTCTGTCCTCTCAGTGTGTCAGTCTCTGTGAGCGGTGGCCCAAGTGTCTGACACATTCATCAATTTGTGTCTTGTCTAGGGCTGTTTTTTAAGCTCTGTGACTGACTGGTTTGACACCTGTGTGTGTGGTTGTGTTGTGGTGTGGTGGTGGGTGAGGTGGTAGTTGTTGGTGTCTGGTTTTTGGTTTTGTTTTTTTTTAAATTTTGATCAGAGCCTGTGCATGTGTTTGTGTGTGTATGTGTGTGGATTTTGAAGTTGTGATGGTGTGTGTGGTGACGTGTATTGTGTGTGTGGTTACCTTCCTCCCACCACCATATCAGCTCCAACATAATGTTCACACTATGCTAGTGTTATGTGTTTGGTATGTGCATCATTGGGCCATATATTGTATTGTACAACACTTTCTGCTATGTGATTATAGACATGATCCCTGTGAAAATACTAGAGTTGCACGGCTGTTACAGGGCATTTCACCTGTATGCCATTGTCACTGCCACTATGTTTCCACATATGCATGTGGTAGGCCTGCTATGTGATTGCTACACCTCTTACATTCTGTGGTATTGGGGATATCTATGCACGCTGTTGGACATGTTCTGGGATCGTGTGGACTATTACAGCCCACATATGTTCCATGACAGTTACACACCAGTATGTGTAGGGGTTATTTGCCAGCAGGAACACCGCTCCAACCTAATGTGCACGTTAGTTACTAGTCCACATCACATCTGTAACCCACCATGGAACCTCATTATCTACTGTTCCATCACTACCTTAATGTGGAACCACCTCAGGGGATGCTGTTGCCCCCCCATGGAGCACACACAGACATGTGTCTGTCACCCAGTCAGGTCATGGCTATTGTGCATAAGGAGCTCCACAGAGATATATGGTATGTGCTACATCACCTGGAGGCATACAGTACACACACACAATGTTTGACATGCATGTCCCTCCTGCCCAGTGCACAACCCAGGCACCTTTATGTCCATGTAGATGCTGTTGTGACTGTCCATGGGTGGGCACCATGTTCCCTTTGTTCCCATGTGGGGGCTCAATGGCCTCCACATTCCAAATGTAACTACTCGTCCACAGTGTTTACCCACCACATGTGTCATATACCAGCCCTGTATGCTGTCTTGTTTGTCACCCATCCAGACCTACATACCAATATGTGCCTAATACCCTTCACCAACATATATATCCCACCATCTCATACAATTGCAATGTGTTCCCAACATGAGTTACACACCACACTCAACACTCCATCTTGCAGCCATGTACTGGTGTGTAGGTATGTTGTGTATTGATGTGTGATGTTCACTCACACATGTCATGGCAGGGGAAATGTATTGACATATATATATATATATATATATATATATATATATATATATATATATATATATATATATATATATATATATATATATATATATATATACATATGTGCATATATGTGTAGATATCATTTTGTGTTGTTTATATACCTATATGAATGTACAACTGTCTGAGGTTCTGTACACATACACAGCTGTGAATATGTATCACACACACACATATATATATATATATATATATATATATATATATATATATATATATATATATATATATATATATCTGTATGTGGGGTGCATACAAACATCTGGACCACACTCATATACCCTCTTTACTTCACAACTGAACTGTTTGGCCTTGCTGCAACACAGACAGGTGTCACATGTGAACACAGACTAACATTAGGGGGTATATATGGTGACAAACATTAGATAAGCATATTATACTGCTATGGCAGTTGGACATGCTATGCTACACTTTAACATGACTGTCCTGCAGGTGGTGTGGTCTCTCAACCATGTGTCTATCATGGCAGTATTAATGCCCCCACCTGCCGTTGGCCACACTAATTTACAGAACACAGATATCATGGGTCACATCTATGCCTTTAACCGCTGGTCTGCACATTTGCCAGGTATGTTCCACTGCCCACAGGGTCTGCCACTACTGTCCAGTGCAGTTGTTGAGCACAACATCATTACAGAAACAAGTACTGATGACACATATACATCCTTTCACAGTATACATCCTATTATTCTATTTCATATACTACATGCCAGTAAATGCATATCTGTTTTACATGCCTGTTATGTAGTTTCTGCTGTAACACAACCCTGAACTTTGTGAACCTTCTTGAAGGTTTTTTTTTTATTTTCCTCTCTCTCTCTCTCAATCTCTCCAGTAGAGTGATTGAGCTGGTTTGAATAGATTGCAGCATGCTTTTGTTGGTATTGCCCATGATCAGTTGGTGGCCTCTGTACCAGTAAGTGTCCACCAGTTGTTAATCGCATGCAGCCTGCTGTGTAGTACTTCAGATAACCACAGTCATGGCAACCCTGTACTAAGAAATGTGTTGCCTTCTGTGGGCATTGTCCCTTCACCTTTACAGTATGGATGACATATTTCCTGTGTGTGGACATCAGTGTTACAGACAGCAGGTAGCAATACCTTTTACAGCAGAACCTGCAGACATAGGCCAAATCCACATTTGGGTAAGGTTCCAGACCTACAGACAGCGTGAGTAGTGTTGTGTGTGATGTACTTTGCTGTTCTTACAGGGTTTCTGTGTACATGGTACTTTTTCATGGAATGTTGTCTGTCTGCATAGCTCTCAACTGTGGGCATATCTGTATGATACCAGGGTGATTGGCTGTTAGGCTTTGTCTGTGCACCATGCAGGTATTGTCCCTAATATATCTGTGGTATTCTGTCTGTTGAGTGCTATCAGTACATGGCTACATCCATTTGTATTTCAATCTTGTATCCCTGCGTAAGGGTATGCTGCAACGAATCCTGTAACACCAGCAATTTCAAGGGTGTGTAACAGCAGTAATGCAAATATGGCCTATGTTCCTGCCTATGTCCACCACATATATGCCAGTCTTTGTCCTGCTGTGATACAGGAAGGATTGTTAGGTAATGGCCTATCATTATTTACCGCTAGCATTACTGATATCATCCCAGTCATGTCATGGACTCCCACACCAACTGTTAGGCCAGGTCAATATATATGGGGGCAACAGCTGGAGAACACATATGTGCCCTTGTACATTCCAGAGGTAAGTGTGTGGTACACAGTGTTCCTTGCCCTTGTACAGTCTTTTATGGGGGGGTTCCATGCCAGTAACCTAGGCTATGGCACCTTTTCAGGGATATAACTGTTAAGACAAGGGTCATTCAGTGTGATAGAGAGATGTTAGGTTAAGCAATGCTATGTACATGATACTGTGACATTAACACAAGTGCTACTTTTCCCCCTAGGGCGTGACTACAGGGTGTAATTGGAGGCTGCTGAAATACATCTGTAATTGTTGATTGTTACGTATCCTGAAGGCAAATCCTGTTTCTACTGTTGTATTATCTAAACCTTGTCATCACAATAAACAAAACATGCTGGAGGGATAGGTTCCTGACCCAGAGACTCCCCAGACTCTGGAATAGATTGCCCATACATGTCAAGCAGAGTGCCAGAACCTTGACGATTGGGTGGGAGAAAGGAAATTCACCCCGGGGATCACATCAGTCGCCCTGCTAGACAGGGGTCCAGGGAAGTAAATAGTGTGGGAAGAAATAGCCAGGGAATTGTTATGGCTAGGCTTGTATAGGCCCTAGGGCTGATAGCCTAGTACCAACCTATGAACCTATGAATTGAAGGCCTTGGCCTGGACAGCATAGTATGGTATATATACACATTGCTTGCATCTACTGCTTTGTGTGGGCCTTACATTCATGACTGATTACATAATTCAAACCTTATGTGGGATCAGTACTGTCATACATTATTGTATAGTGCAAGAATAAAGGGTATCTGTGTATGCATACCTGTGTGTCATGTCATGTCCTTTGAGTTGTGGATGGGTATATGTTTAATGTCATTATTCTCATTGGTGGGAATGGTTGCCACACTACACATTTCACAGGTGACAGTTGAAGGGCTTGTAGCTGAGGGATATACTTTGCACCCAGTACTTCCACACTACTTCTACATATGTATGGCTACTGATACCTTTTGTGTGTGTATATGTGTATGTACCTATATATATATATATATATATATATATATATATATATATATATATATATATATATATATATATATATATATACATATATCTCATATGGCTATATCAATATATATGTATCTATAGATATATACATCTGTATATATATATATATATATATATATATATATATATATATGTGTGTTTGTGTTTGTGTATTGTGTTTGTTGTGGTTTGTGAATTTTTGGTTTTGAGTTGTTGTTGTGTGGTTGTGGTGTTTAGGGTTCGGTGTTTTGTGTGTCGGTGAAGTGTGGTGTCGGTAAGGTAAAGTAGATCCATATATATACATATGAACATATGTATTGTATCTATATATAACTGATGTTATATGATTATTTGTAAGTCATACATTAATATACATATAAACATATTAGCTGTCTATCTGTCTACATATACAGATATATATCTGTCCATATGTCCATGCATATTCAGTTCATATTTTGACCTGTTTCTCATTCACTTGGCAATTGTCATGGATGATCACAGCATTGAAGTCAGTAACTAGAGGCAACACTTTTGTGTTTCAGACTTCATCTCCTTCTACATATGTGTACTAATACATATAACTGTGTAACTGGCAACATTTTAAGTGTATAAGAGCATTAGTTGATATATATCCCTATTTGTACTTACAGTATGGCATACTTTGTCCAGACTTTTTGCATTAACAGGTTATGTGGTGTGATAATAATACATTTCCTGTACTGTTGACTTATTGTGCTGTGTGATATGTTTGTTAAAACATCAGGTTACGTATATCTTCAATAGTTTAGTGGTAAATCACTTTGTGTATAGAGTGCAAGGTCATAGGTCCGAGGCTTGGAGAGGCAGTTTATTTTGTTCCTGGGCAGAACAAGGGATGTTGGCTACAGAGTGATTAAGGCAATTTTAAAGGGTTGTAAGCAGGTTTGCAGTTGTAAGCGAGTTTGCACAAGTTTGCACGATAGTAAGCACTGCCAACTGCCGCTTATATTTCCTTACAGTCAATTAACTTTGAATTTCTCAACCTGTGTAGGCATAGCTTACCCCCACGCAAACCTGTGCAAACCTGCTTACCACTGCTTAACGTTGCCTACTGCCGCTTATCCCACGCTAATTCCTTTAAAAGAAAAGAAAAAGGGGTTGATAGGTCAGTGGTGAAAAACAAGGTACAAAGAGGGAAAGACAGTAGGAAAAATAGCTAGGCATGTGCAGGAAGGGTATAGGAAAGGTTCATAGCTGCCTATTTCTTCTACAGCAACAGCTGAGCATATACACTATATTTGCAGGTAGATTTGGACCCTCAAACCCCTGGGAGAAGGGTGAGGATGACATATATTCATTGTGATGCCAATTAGACCAGATTACATGTGTCCAGTGGACACGTGTGTGATATGGACAGCTATGTGTGGGGCGTGATTTTTTTATGGGACCAGATTGCCCTTTTTTGTTTTTTTCAGGTGAGAGTGGGATGTTGGGGAGGGGTAGTAGGTATATTTGGGGAGGTAGGTTGGGTAGGTTAACAGTCAAGACACACAAGATGCATACAGGGCCGGTATATGACATGTGGGGGGTAAACACCTTGGACCAGGAGGGGTGTTTGGAAGTTGCAAGCCCATGAGCCCCCAACTGGAAACAGTGGGACTGAGGTCCCCAACCATGGGCAGTCACCACTGCACCTTCATGGCCCCAAAGGTGGCTATGCTGGGGGCTGTGTAGGAGGGGCAGTCTTATCCTCTAATAACACCACTTGGCCCTCAAGCTGGAGTAGCCGCTCTCGATACTCCAGATCAAGCTCCTTTATGCACCACAGCCCGGACCTGTTGATGGGTGAAAGATTCCCTTCTGCACCCGCACAGAGGGGTGCAAGCCCCATCTTCTGCAGCGGTTCCACCCGAAGGTGGCACAGGACCCACGGAGAAGGAGGTCCCAGGCTTGGCTCCAGATGTGCTGGTGCCCAGTGGATGGCCAGCTGAGGTGGGATAGGTGGGTCTGCTGGAACCAGCCTTCCCATATGAGCTGTGTTGTCACAGGATTATGACAGATATGGGTTAGTAACAGTCAACAGCATTCAGGATTAGTTATAACAGCATGCTTAGCTATTCCCATTAACCCAACACACCAGATTTAACACAGTTGCAGAGCAAGCAGAACACGTGCATATATGGAACAACAGTGGCCATTACAGGTGCATGCAGGTTTCATTGATGGTAACAGGCCACCAATATGGGTGTATTTTCACATGGCACATGCATAGAAACAAATGTGAATATTTATACACCATTAAGACATATGTCCCAACAAAAGTGTGGAATGTACACATACCAGTTGAGGAGTGTCATTGGGTTATTATGCACATATGGTAGGGGTGAGAGAGTGACTTCAGTTAACAACTAATATATCCTTGCAGTTTTCACAACATTTTTAGTCACTGCAGTGGTCTTTCCCTTACATGTATCATTACACTACATAATGGCCTTATATTGTACACTGGTATGTTTATAAGTTATTATATATGTGACATGCGTCTTGTATACAGGTGTGACAGGCTGCAGGTGTTAATGCAACATATGTTGAGAATTGCTGTCATACACTTTGGGTGAGGTGCTAGAATGACAGGTTTGTTTCCATATAAATTCTCTGACTGTACAAGTTTGAATATCAGTTATATGTCATTGACAGCTGCCTAGAATTCTTGGAACATCACACCGGATTTTCAGGGGAACAGGTTACCAAGCTGGTGATATGGGACATTTATTTGGACATGCTGGACAGATTGGAACAGTTGTGTAGTATGAATATGCATACAACTTACATTCTGAACAGTCTAGCAAATTCTGTACTGATGTTGGGTGCAAGTATGCATACAGGTTTCTATCTGAACATTGTATCACAATCTGTACAGTTGTGGGGTATGATTATGCATACAACTTAGTAGCACTCCCAGGATTCAAACTCCTGCTGTGTGTGACAAAATTTTATAGCTAACATCACAGTACACTGTGCTATCAGGAAATTGATGTAAAGCTTTCAACTGTTTTCTAAGTCTCCCTAACGTTTACAATATAACTGACCTCTTGGCACTTCCAACATTGTTATGCAGGACTTCATGCCCATTTTATCTGCATACCACGGTGTGGGTGACAATGCTTAAGATACAACATTACTATTTATAGTATGGAACAGAACATATGAGAGAAGAGTAAACAGAAGCAATCCAGGGGTTATACCTTTATTCACAGACTATTACACATTTATTTCTACTGGTACAACACTTTCTAAGGCTCTTATATTTATTTGTTATGACAGTACATGCAAACTGATTACTAACCTGTCTCACGATGCAGCCTTTGCAGCCTAGCATCATGGGCTTGCTGGTTCGCAGCTCGCTCATCTGCAGCTGTCAGAAAAATGCAATGATATTTAGCCATACCTATCCATAGTATACACAAGCTAGGCACTTATTTACTACTTAGTAGAATGAGTACTTACTCAGTCCTGGGGCATTGAGCACCTGCCGAGACTCCTGGATCCACTGTTCCAGTACATCTCCCCTCCGCCGCTTCAGGTCAGCATGGTGGTGCCTCTCCTGCTCACCAGTCCGGGGGATACCTGTGACACTGGTGAGGTCACGGGCAAGACTGTCCCAGGCCTCTGTTTTATACTGCAAGCCCTGGTACTGGCCCTGCAGTAGTCTCTGATCATGGTGTTTTACCAGGAGCCATACCATGATTTTTGACTCCTGGATGCCCCAGTGCTGTGCTCTAAATTGAGTGCCTTCACCCACACTGGCCATTCTGTCTGCAGTAGGAAGGTGCAACCAGTTATGGGTAGTATTCCCACCTGTGGGGTTTAAATACAGACATTTTCCTGTACTTATCTGTGATTGGCCAGTTTTGAAAAGGCTAAGCTATGGGCAGACCTGCTCACATGAGGATGGCATTGCTTAAAGAGGTATACCACTAGGCAGATTGAATTGGCTCACCTACACATTGCTTACACTTACTAACTTGAGCTGTGCTGTGGTTAGCATTGCTTAATAGTTAATTAGCACTATGTTTGCCATTTAGCAATGATTTATTCTTCATTACAGGTTATATATGTATCTGGTATCCGTGATTCATGTGTACATACACTGTATACAATAACACCTCCAATCTATGCTTACTGCAATACTCCAGTTCACATATTTATGTTCTGTGGCAGGTTATCCAACATCACACTGTACATAGATGCAGTTCACATGTTTGGTTTGATTTTCCTGTGGTGAGACTTAGTTTGCTGTTACCTCATGTAGATCTGTTGCTATGATGGTTTGGTAGTTAACTACTATGACTGTAGTGTACAGGGTCCTGATTTTGAGCCTTGCAGAGGCAGTTTATTTTGTTGCTGGGCAGAACATATCCCATTGGATCCAGAATGATTAAGGCACTTTAAATCAGTTGTAAGCGGGTTTGTGCAGGTTTGCGAGATGGTAAGCACTGCTAATATCCAGATACAGTTTCTTACACTCAGTTAGCATCTACTTTCCTTAATCTGTGTAGGCAATGCTTACCCCCATGCAAACGCACTTAGACACACTTACTACTGCTTATTTGTGCTTAAACCTGCTTATTAGTGCCTTATTCATTATGACACTGACACTTCACATGTGCATTTTATGCAGTACTCCAATTCACATTTAAATGTTATTATGTAGGTTATACATAAAAGATGTAAAAATATGTTCATATACAGATTTCACATGGAAAATGATACGTGCTGTAGTGGGACTCAAACCGGGAATGCCTGTTCATTAAGTGAGTGCTCTAACCACTACACTATTGCTCTGCTGCTTCATTTGCATATATATTCCTTGTTATCCTCTTCAGCCTTTTCAGCTGCTTTAACCGTAGCTAAGCGATGAGCAAACCTGCACACATATGATTAGCTATACTCGGGGTTTTAAAAAATTTATACAAGAGTTTTTTCATTTTATTTCAATGTGCTGTTGCTGTTGAACACATGGGAACTGTTGGTGTAGATATGCAGACACCTATGAGTGGTTTCGCTCATTTATTTACACTTTCTTCTGATGTACTTTGCAGGGGCATGTTTATTCTGAGAGCTCTGCTCTCGGACATGCCCCCTGCACTCGTCCACACTCAGTGTAGGATTTGGAGCTCTGGCAGTGCGCCTTCATTATTATGCATGGCACGCTGCCGTCCTCTTCTTAAACTGCCGCTTACATGTAGGACTAGTTTAGTCCTGCATGGCAGATTAGTAAATCCAGGGGAGTAACTATTACATTTGTAATATTTTGTAAACAACTTACAATATCTCAGCAATCACTCTGGTTACACACATACTGCCAGCAACAATTTGTTCATCTAGCTGAGAGCTTTCCTACGAGGCTAAAGAGTTCCACCTGCATTACTTGGTTGGTGAGATATTTAGAAAAACGTGAAAATGATATCTATATTAATTAATATCATAAAACAACAGTTAATATCTATTTACCTGCACTATACAGAGGTCAGATATGAATGCAATTGAGTTTGTCATTGTGTAAGTTTTTCAATGAAATCTTTTAAACCTTGTACATAGCATGATTTGGGAATTATTGATGCAAATAAGAACAAGCAATATTTGACGCCTAGAGGTGTCAGTAGGAGTTAGCAACAGATGCACCTGGAGGTGTCACTTGGAGATAATGAGTTAAGTGCACTTTTGCTGAAATGGGTTTGTACATTTGTTTTTCAAAAAAAAGTGCTTTTATTGAACAGAATTAGACCTCTCTCTCTCTCTCTCTCTCTCTCTCTATATATATATATATATATATATATATATATATAGCTATATAGATATATAGATAGATATAGATATATTTTCCATCATACATTTCATTCTGGATTTAGGACATAACAGTGGTGAGGTGGTACTAACTTGGGTTTTTGACCTATCATGACACAAGATCAGAGATATTATTCAGCTGTACTCAGCCTTCATTTCTGTGTAGCTTGATGATGTTGCCCATGGACTGCTGAAGGAAATATTATGAAACTAATGGGTTCTCTAAAGAGTATAGTCAGACTGGTTTATATACTACCAGTTTAGGTGCTTGTAGAAAGTTGTCTTAGATATTATGTCTTCATTTACCCACCCTCTGAACTGTGAATTTTTACAGGTTGCATTGTGCAGACTGTTCTTTTCATGGTATATTTTTAAATAATCTCATTAGGAGGAAAGTTCTGCAATGTCATTGCTATGCTAATCGCATTCACCTTTACCTTTATCTCTCACTCTCTGTAACCTCGGGATTCTATGCAAGTCTTAAATTCCACTACAGATAATCCTGACATTATGTTTATTGATCTTGTTAAACTCTGAACTAAGACTATCACCATAATCTGCAGCAATCAGATTCAAATCCCTTACCCCTGAATCTCTAAATTATACAAAGAGATATTAAGCATGAGTTTGTGTCCAAGGTATCCAGTTTCTGAGTCATCAGAAAGAAAGGCTGACTCTAAATAACTAGGTATGAGTTGCTATTAAAATGTTTAAACTGCTGTGCTTTCATCTGAGGAATATTGTCAGATCATATGTTTTATTTTTCTATGTAGTTGTAGGTGGTTTTGTTTTATCTTAGATTTCATTTCTGTAGGCTTGTTTTAGATAGGGTATTGTTTAGTAGTCTGGTTCGGGATAGTTATGCATAATTATGTGCGGTTATTATATATTTTTGTATCAGTTGTGGATTAACTATGGCCTTGATGATGTGTCTGTGCAGTTTTGATTTATTTTAATGCTCAGTGGTATTCTGGATGTGTTTTTAGTGTGTTTGTTTATATTTACAGAGTGTGTGTTGAATGCTTTATATTCATTTTGTCTTTTTGCAGCTCACTGTCAGCAGTGTGGTCTATGCATTGTTTTTTTCTTCATTTGGTTTTGAGTGGCTTGTTTTATAGATACTGTGATGGGTTTATGGTATGAACGAATAAGTATTTTGTAAATATAGACTGCACAATCATTTTTGATGCTTAGAATTAATATGATGGTTTATAAGAGATTTAAGAGCATTGAGATATGGATTTGATGAGGTGCTCAGATTTTAGATACATGTTAATGATATACCAAGGATGCAGAAAAACCTTTGATGGCACTCCAGGGATGTTAATAAACAAAATATATACACATTGTAAGAGATACATGTTTTTATCAACCCTTTATCTATGATCTACCACTTGGATATCTATTTACCTATATCAGAGTGTGTGTGTGTGGTGTGTGTGTGTGTGTGTGTGTGTGTGTGTGTGTGTGTGTGTGTGTGTGTGTGTGTGTGTGTGTGTGCGTGTGTGTGTGTGTGTGTGTGTGTGTGTGTGTGTGTGTGTGTGTGTGTGTGTGTGTGTGTGTGTTTAGATAGAGACATATGTACATGTGTGTGTGCATATGTGATTGTTGATATCTGCCTGGGCGGTCGCAGTAAAGTAGTTAGGTAGGAGATCAAGAGTGTAAATGTGTATGTGTTTACGCAC
The DNA here is from genome assembly GCF_019279795.1 of Protopterus annectens. Classification (NCBI taxonomy): domain Eukaryota; kingdom Metazoa; phylum Chordata; order Ceratodontiformes; family Protopteridae; genus Protopterus; species Protopterus annectens. The sequence goes on along the minus strand of NC_056725.1, from coordinate 231,925,451 downwards.
ATGCGCACGTGCGCGCGCGCGTGTGTGTGTGTGTGTGTGTGTGTGTGTGTGTGTGTTCTTGTGCTTGTGAATGAATGTCCACATATGTGTGTGAGAGTGCTTGAGGGCAGACGGGTGCTTGTGCCAATGTGATACATGGACCAGCTGTAGTAACTACAACTGAAAAGTGCTTTTCAGCATTATCACTAATTAAGGGCAATTCAGAGACATGCATCTGTCTCTGAATTACATTTTGAGCAGTTGCATACATTGATCTAAATGCATTAGGTAGTTTCAGTTTTTATACCACCTTTATTGAATTATCACTGAATACACAGGCAAACATGCATTTATATAAAATAAAACAAATCATGTTAACATGTTCACAGTTACAAACATTATACATCACATGCATGCTTTTATACAATTATCATCAATCCAACATTATATTAATTGGTCAGTTTCTGCCTTCCCTTAAACTTCACTCTTCCTTCAAATCATTATTCTGCATATATTGTTCCCACATTTTCCATTTTTCTATGTAGTTTTAGGTGGTTTAGTTTTTTGTTAGATTTCATTTCTGTAGGCTTGTTTTAGATAGGGTATTGTTTGGTAGTCAGGTTCGGTATAGTTATGCATAATTGTGTGCAGTTATTATATATTTTTTGTATCGATTGTGGATTAACTATGGCCTTGATTATGTGTTTGTGCAGTTTTGATTTATTTTAATGCTCAGTGGTATTCTGGATGTGTTTTTAGTGTGTTTGTTTATATTTACAGAGTGTGTGTTGAATGCTTTATATTCATTTTGTCTTTTTGCAGCTCACAGTCAGCAGTGTGGTCTACATGTTTTGTTTTTTCTTCATTTGATTTTGAGTGGCTTGTTTTATAGATGCTGTGATGGGTTTATGGTATTCATGTATAAGTGTTTTGTAAATATAGACTGCACAATCGTTTTTGATATTTAGAATTAATATAATGGTTTATAAGAGTTTTAAGAGCATTGAGGTATGGATTTGATGAGGTGCTCCGATTGTAGATAAACGTTAATGATATACCAAGGATGCAGAAAAACCTTTGATGGCACTCCAGGGATGTCAATAAAAAAAAATCTACACATTGCAAGAGATACATGTTTTTATCAACCCTTTATCTATGATCTACCATTTGAATATCTAGCTGCGCGTGCATATGTGTGTATATTGGTGGAAGTGCGAGTGTGTGTGTGTGTGTGTGTATGCGTGCAAACGTGTCTGCGTGCGTGCATGTGTGTGTAACATAATAAATGTCAGGGGAAACTATCACTGACTCACAAAACATTGATCACAGTCAAGTCAAAATAGCCTACAGATGTGTGTGCATGGTAGGAAGTCTGGCAATTTACTTCATTTCTGTATTTCTCTAGTAAACTGTGTGGATCACAGCAGGTATTCATGAGGTCACAACAGGGGATGGATGCATAGGTGATTCATAAGGTGAATAGTCACTGAGGCCAAAGTGATATCATCGTGTCCTTTGACAACTAGTGGCATCACAAAGTGTACATGTTTGCTTCCGCAAGATCCAAAGGATCTTCAAGTTAGTCCTCTCTGCATGGCTAATTAACTGAACAGTATAGAAAAGCTGTCCTACAGGTCTATCAGGTTCAGTGCCTTTCTGAGCACTAACTAATAGTGTTTTCTGTTGACTTTACAGACTTAATCCATACCAACAGCCTCTGTTCTATTTCTTGCCAGTTGATCTGTGGAAGTCCTCACATGAAACAAATGCTTGTCATGGAAGAATACAGGTTATTTCATCCCAGTTATTATTTTCTAACTCTGTTGCTGGTATGTTATTATTTTATTATTTTAAACTAACTTTAAAGTGCAGAATTGGAAATATACATTTAAAATTCTGACAGCTATTTGAGAAACCTAGTACAGGGTAAACAGGAAAACCTTCTTTGTTGAGGCTGCTGTTTATTTTCTAGAGTCAATTTAACTGGTTTAATTTATCTTAAAAATTTAAAAGAATGTGCAATGTTTAACAGAAATGTGCTTGACTAGTATCTGCTTTCCTGTTAGTACATATTAATTCTTGTAGATTTCTAAGGTTAAAAATATAGTTTCTCAGATTTACGTTAGTGATGAATTAACTTTCTGAATATTTTATGACTTTTGTGAGGGTTTACATTTTTCTAACCCAAGGAAAGTGCTTATCAATCAGAAGTAGTATTTTTATCTGTGAGAAGTACTGCTTTGAATTTAATATGTAGTTTTAGGCAAATTTGTATCTATGATGACATTTTTCTGAGCTTATATTTTATTCCACAATGCTGACTAAAAATAAATATTTTTTACCTGTTTATTTGCTGTTGTCAGAGAGTTATTCTTAGTGTGTGCAGATGCATTTCCTTTTTTTCTGTATTAGTAAAAATAGATGCATCTGGTAAACAATTAGTTTAAAGGTCTAAAGAACATATCAGGAAAGTGATAGGTACTGCCTGAAATTGTTGCTTCTAAAATATGTCTCTGCTCACTGTTTTACAGGGGTTAGAGTCAGATCCATGTTTATTATAGGTTCAGAGTGCAATACCTTTGAAGCCCACATCTAGGGTACCACCCATTATGATGGAGACACTCTGTTGTGTGTTGGGGGTTTCCCTACTCCCTCATTCCTCTTTCAGCACTACCCCCTTCCAGTACCCTACCCTTTGATTATTTCCCTGCTATTCACAGCAGGGGTTTCAGATGGTCCATCACTGTGAGTCATAAGGCTACTAATATTGATGTCCCAAGCACTTATTAAGTAGCAGTGTCTTCTAATTTATGCACTGCTCCCTTGAAAACAACTATTACCTTAGCCATACCTTGAGTGCCAAGGTTTCACTGTCAGTATATAACTGCAGTGCAGAGGACTTACAAAAGCACTGATTTTTCTGACTCTGCTTAATATTTTTGTGCTCAGCTGCATAAGCCTTGTGACTATAAGAATTAAATTAATCTCCAATGAACTCATTTGTTTCCAAGCCTGGCTACTTCTAGTGCATGCAGTAACTTTTCTGGTCAACCTCCAATAGCTGACTACACAATTCTTAAGCCTCATCTTTTTGCACTTTAAATTGTCAAGATGCTTTGGCTGCATTGTTTAAACAAGATAATAAGCAGAACTCACCATTGCATATTCCACCACAGACATCATGGCAAAATTTCAAGATAGTAGCCACCAAACATATTCCTGGGAAAACTGAATAACTGCAAGATAATAAGCAATACTTAGCTTCCTCTGTGATTTGAGGGTTCTTTGAAAAGGGCATATTTTCCTTAGTATGACTACTTGTCAGCTGACAAGAAGAAGCAAACTGATTGAGCCATGACTCATTTCTCCAGTCATGTGATGCAGAATCAAATAATGATGGCCCTTCTCATTTCATTTCCACACTGAGGATGTCTCTTTTCAGGATGTTTTGCAGTTGATGTGGAATCATTTTGTCTAGAATGGAAAAGAAAAATATTCTATTCTATTACAAGATTAAATAAATATTATATCCTTAAGATGTATAATTCTACAGTTCCTCCCTATTTAATGGTGATGTTCATGGATGTGTATGATAGTCACATTAAGGTTATTTAAGAGTTTAACAAAATGCTTAATAAAGCTGCAGAATAACTGGCATTCAACAATGAGAATAAATAAATTATAGAATAAACAAAATTGTTTGGTGCCATTTAAAAATAACTTCACTTGCAATAAGAAATTAGCTCCTAGTCAGCTCCATTGGAAAAAGGAATGAAGCCTAGACTGCTTGTACCCTGCAGCTAGGGTACTATATAGAGTTGACAGGGACAGAAGAATGCATATGCTACTCACTGTAATCTGTTGCAGAAATCAGTATCGTGAAGGGGTGGGACATATGTGCATTAAAAAAAATCCCCAACTCCACAGAGGATGATGGTACCCATCTCAGCACCTGACTTTCACCTCCATTGAATGGGTCAGCAAGCTTCCACCCCCAGGAGGCAGGAAAGGGTCAATAGAGTGACAATAGGAAAACCTGATGATCATTGCAGGGTCACAGATATAAGAAGTACAAATATAAATAACTTTCATAAACTGAAGGCCAATAAATGACTATCTACACACTCAAAATTAAGCATTCGGTAGTTTATATCTGTAACCAATCAGCCAGATATAAATTCACTGAAGCATACGAATACCTCTGCATCAAAATGTGCATGTTAAAGAATTGCATCTATGCAACAGAATACATCTAAAATACCAGCCATAAAAAGTAAACTTAGGAATTCATTGTGCAGAGGAAATATAAATGTCAATGCTCTATGAATTTTATGCAATATTACATAATCACATATGTAAAAGAAAAAAATATATATATTTAACATACTAAATAAATGTGAAAAATATTAATAATAGAAACAGAAATAACTGAAAACTCAAGGTAACTAAGTAAATGTAAGGTAATTTACATATTTTCTTTGATGTTTTTGTATCACTCTATTGAAATACTCAAGTTGTTAATGCTGAAGCAACTCTTCAATCTGGCAATGTTTGACTTCTCAAAAAGAAATTTTATCTCAGAGAAAAGATATCCAAAGTCAGCTGCTGTCCCATTAGTGCTAGGATACATAAGCATACCTCTCAACTGTCCAGAGTTCTGCAGAATGTCCACAGTTTTTCCATTATATTTTTGGTCTGATCCTCATAAAAATATTTGCAAATTCAGATCAACTGTGCCTATATCTATCAGCAAATAAAATGTACCTAATGACTGGCAAGTCAGTTCTGGTCCCTGCAGCAGCCAGCCTTGACTATTGTACCCTCCTAACACACGGTACATGAAAGTATGGCAAAGTATTTCAAGCAAGGTAGTACTGGCATGGCAACAATCAGTGTAATGTGTGATTACCTCTAATAACTATTCCTATACAATAACTACAACAATAGTCTGAGCACTAACATATGTTAAACATATATTGTCAATGTGGCTATTCTGCTCCAGCCAACATCTTTCACATTTACCCAATACTTAACTACAGCTATGCCCCTCACCCTGTGTCATCTAAAGCAATATACATTGTCCTTAAGGTCCAGTGAACACAGTAATGCTTTAGTAATAGATAATTCTAATGTCTGGGATATATACACCATTATCACCATTCTGGATAAGAATAGGGTGACAGTTGTCATTCTGGAGGCAGGATTTGAGACATAACAAGGGCTCTTAGAACACTACATTCTGAAAAAAATACAGTGGCCCATGTGAAGGTAAATTACCTTAGGCACTTTACCCAGAGGGACATGCAGAAAAATATGCATGAGCTTGCTATGCATGTGTTCAATGTAGGAAATGCACTGTTCTTTTGCCATCACCATGAAAGATGTCAAGGTTTAAAGATACGATAATTGGCTTTAATAATTGGCTGTGTAGCTGGTAGCATTCTAGGGGGAATCCAGTATGTCTACACCTGGGACAAGATGGTTGGGCAAGTCTTTCTGTTTTGCCAGGAAATAGACTGCACCTTCCTTACTACGGCTTTCACATTTTGGCTTAAACTTTTCTGTCCCCATAGTATCATTTTAGGCAAAGTCTGTTTTCTGGACATTTTACACTGTAAATTACAAAACTGGAGTATAACAAAGTGCCGCTACTGAATGCCAATAGTCTAAACCAAAAAATGACCAAGTCCAAGGTTCTCCTGCAATTTGAACACATTCATACATATCTAGTTATACAGAAATGGTTTCAAAATAATGAAAGCATTCCATCTCCTCTTAGGTTTAGTGTCTATCATGTCTTCAGACCTACTGACAATTGTGAAAGAGCATCAGTATTTGCCAAGGATATCATCCTGTCAAGATAGTTCCCTAAGGACACCTATTCTGAACCCTTAGATGTCCAAATTACCCTAAACAAGATTATTTATCATTTCATAGCTAGATGGAGAACACCTTGTATATCCCATTCTGAGTATGATTACTATCTTAACATTGTAGATGAAATCCCCATTAAATTAAATACCTTTCCACTGGGTAATGTCATCTATCCATCAATAAACTTGATTGGCCTTCACTGCCAGTGGTTGGCATGCCCAAGGCTTCCTTGACATCATACATGCTAACTTCCTTGTACAAATAGTTAATTATCCCAGTACAGCCCCAATACTATTAATCTTATCCTCACAAATATGGTCTCTTCTTGCATCTTCTGTTGTTACATCAGACCATAAAGCAATGACCTTTTCCTTTAAAACTGGTGGAACTTTTCCTGCTAATACAGACATGTGTATAGATTTCTCAGAAACAAACCTTCTTCAGTTACTTCATAACCTAAATAAATTCTGCTGTAATTTTTCTTCAAGGAATTCCATTGCTAAAGCTACTGCTTATGTCTGACTTATACTGCCATTTAAATAACTGTATTGATAAGATAGCCTTTGTCTGCAACAACTATACTGAGAAATTTAAAAACACCCTCATATGGTGTGATTATATATATATATATATATATATATATATATATATATATATATATATATATTGTAATAGATATTGTATGACAAAAGAAGGAAAGAAATTGCTGAGTGCATATAAGAAGTTTCTTATTCTACTTATATTAAGACCACACATAAGAAAACTAGCAATGAGCTTAGATGAACCATTAGGAAGTTCGAAGCTGAATATGAACTTAAAATATCGCTAAAACAAAAAATGACTAGACATCTTTCTTAATCTGAATATGAACTTAAATAACACTAAAGGGAACAACAAATACCAAAACCTATGGAACAACTTAACACCACCTGGACACAAACAAGAAACATATTGACCACCCAATATCACCAACATGGGGACACTATGCTCCAGACCAGAAGTGTATAGTGTACTGGTAAGATCAGACCATCCCTGCCAACCCAAGCTCAGTCAATTCTCCACCCCTGCCCAGAAAACAATCAACAAAAACTCAAAAAGCCAAAATCAAATCAAGCCCCTGGGCCAAAAAAAATCCCAAAAAGCTGGAATCATCACCTTACATAACGCCCAGAATCGCGAGACAGATTTTTATCATGGATTTATGGGAACCAAATGAAAATGCAATCCCAAATATCCCAAATAAACCAAGACCCAATCCAGCAGCAGACCATGAACAAAAGTGGACCCTAGCCCAAGACATAACCAAAATATAGGTAAAATCCCAAAAGGAAGGCATCTCTAGAAAAAAACCAAAGGCCAGGCATCTTCATAAACGCAAAGCAAAAACCACGGGCACTCATAAAATCATCTGGACAGACAAATAAGAGAAGATTGGGAGGATAATCAAGGATAATTCCTTTACTTGGGAGTTTATTGATGAACCAATGTGGAAATCTAGATATGCTCAGAATTAGTCCAAAAAAAAAAAAAATACACCGGCATCATTGGCTTGCCAACACCCTAGCCACAGGATCCCCCATACCTCCCTCTCCCCAAAAAACCAATCCAAGGGAGTGCCCCCAGAGTGCTGCTCCCGCCATCAATTATGCTCAGGTCCTCTCCTCTCCAGCAACAATGTGCTCAGAATTAGTCCAGTCCGAGGTGGTACCCCCAAGGCCCAGACAGAAAACCAAGAAACAAGAACATAAAACACACAACTCCTGTTAGCCTTTAGCCTTTACCTCACAGGATACATATGTACCCAAAGAGGGCACATCTCACACAACAGGTCCTCCTCAACAGATCCTGGAAACATCCTGGAACCATCACTTCCATAAGCCTGACTAGCTTGGTCTGCAAAGCCATGGAAACCTCATAAATGGGGACCCTCATAAACAAGAGATATGGGACCCACAGACACTGAATCCTACCAGTTTGGTTTTGCTGCAAACCTGGTCTGGTCCCTAAAAAAGGTCACCAAGGCCATTGTCATAGAGGCTGGTGGACCACACAGCCTGGACCCACACTCTGCACCCCTCGAATAAACCCCTTCGCATCAATCATATACTACCACAGCAAGATAACCACCCACCTGTAAATATAACCCCTATGTCACTACTCAAGGGCAGAAAGGATGGTCATGGACAGTGGGATGATTGTCAGAGCCCAGCCAGCCACACTCCAGTCCAGTTAAGTGCTCAGTCCTGGGGCTCCCTCTTTGTTCCTCTCTTTTCTCGATATATACAGGCCGTGGTACAGGCCAACACGGAGGTGGACTTGCTGACTCCAAGGCTGCAAACTGCAACTGAGCCCAACAAATCAACTCTCCAGCCAAACAAGCCTCCAAAAAAAAAGGGCCTCATAGAAAACAGACCCCTGGTGCAGAGCCATGGCTCAAAGCTAACGCTAAAAAGTGTATAGTCATCCAATGGCAAAACAGTGTCTACAAATTACCACATAGGTGGTAATCCATTAAGTCAAGAAAAGTCATTAGGGGGACCGGGACCCATTGTGATAGCAAGGACTCACATTGGCCAAAGTGGGGCCAATAACAAAACAAAACATATAAATAGCCCCAGTAATTCACATTCCTATCTATCTATCAGTCAGAGGTCATCCATTTCTCTTCCCTCATCATCATCAGCCTGCCCCTGATGTATGCCCCCCCTTTAATGTATGTACACAGACACCTGCAGCAGCAAACCACAAGCCAAAGTACTCTCTCCACAAAAGAGGATCAACTCAATATGATGCCTGCCCAGCTGCGGTCAAAGAAAACTACTCCTCTACTCAGTACCTGCTCCAGGCTCATCTGTTATCTGTGCCTGACGAAAACCATAATGTCCCCAGATTAATGGACATGCTGCACCTCAGAAATCCAAATCCCATCAAGCGTGTTAAAGAGACTTGAACCTCAGCACAAGAAATAAATAGGACATGCTGGAGAGGGACAGATTCATAACCCAGAGGCTCCTTCACTCTGGAATAAAAGTCTAGGTTAGGAGTCCCAGAGTCCCCCTTATGGGACTCTTCAAGAGGAATCTTGGATGGGAGGATGGGTTTCATCCCCGGTTATCACTTCTGTGTCACTGTTAACAGAGAACCAAGATATACTAGAGTCAAAAAAAAAAATAGCAATAGCAATTTAAAAAAATAAAATTAAAGCCAAAAACACATTCTGGCTAGGCTTATAAATGCCCTAGGGCAGATAGCCTAGTATGAACCTATGAACCTATGAACCTATAAAACAAAAAATGACTAGACGTGAACTTCACCCAAAAATATTCTAAGCTAGTCCACAATAACACTGCCCATTCTGCCCCAAAGGAATTTGTTAATATCCTTGCTGACAATTCACAGTTTATAGTTTTTCTGCAGAATACACAGTAACTGTCCCACCCCCAGTTACTGTGGAATAGTTCCTCCCAGTCCTCTCAATAGGTAAGAACGCCTCATTCATGGGTCCAGATAACATACCAGGTTGCCTAATTTTTAGTGCTAAAATGCCCTATATGAATCCCTACCTAACGTCTGGAAAATAGATACTGTAATACCATTACACTAAGTGGTCCAATCACAGATCCTGTTTATTAAAGACCCATTAGTCTCACTAGACTATTTTGTACACCTATGAAATGTATTATGTCAGTGCTCAATAATCTGGATATTGAAAATCTGTTAACCCTGGGCCTCCAAAAATGTGACTTAGTCAAATGAGGGTCAAGGCTTTTTAACCTCATTAATTTCTTTGAAAAGTCACAGAAGTAATGGCTAGTTGTTACACAGTCTATACAGAATATCTGGACCTAGCCAAGACCATAAGAATTATTCCCTATGCAGGCAATATCGACAGACATGTAATTCTTAATATCAATTCTTAAAAAAATCAGTGACCTCAAAAATCTTAGCTATCAGGAAAGACTGGCAGCTCTTGGTAGCCCTTCCATATCAAGTTTTTTATAGACTACTCCATTGGATTTGTGTATCACCTTTCAAACCACAAATTTTGTGATCCTCATTGACTTTCTATTCCTTCAAAGGATAAATGGCTCCTTAAATATCAGCTTAAAGGAACTAAGCCTTTATTAATCATATAAATATGACATGTTGGCTTGATAGATTCACATCTTAGTGTATTCCCCACCTATGGAAGAAATGCCCTCTGCATGCCAAGTAGAGTAGCAGCCTGATCACCTTTGTATAAAAGAAGGTTTGCTAGTCTGCTTTTGAAGTGTTTAATAAAACTTTCAAGGAATTATAATTTTTGCCTATATAAAAAGTAAACCTTACACCAATATTCTACCCTTACTGATTTAAAATTAGCTGACTGACTGACTGACAAAAGATTTTGTTTTATTCACAGATTCACTTTAAACTTTTTTTATAGTGATGACTTAATATACAACTATTTATATACATTCTTCATTCCCTACCATGAAGAAAAGCTACTTCTACAAGAAACTGGGGATAATACAAAAAAAAGAATGTCACTGAGCAATTTCTGTTCATGCCGATACCCAAAAGATAGCACTTCAGTTCTTCTTCCATAGGTCTTCGCAAATCGTTTAGGAAATTATAATTCTGGGATCATGTACAAAATACATCTAAAACTGCCATTCTGACATAAAGGATTTGCATGCATCTTTGTGGTAAGTTTGACCTGACAACACTGCTGTCTTTAGTATACTGAGTTTTAGTCATGGTATGATTTTGCAAAAAGTTCCCTTTTTCTGAAGAATATATATGATTTTTACTTCTAAAGGAAATGGTGACAGTGCAAATATATCTATGTATCTTGAAAGTATTTTTGAATTGCCTGCAATGAACTAAATTACTCACTCTAAGTGAGGCCTAATACAATAAACAAGCTAAAGTATGACTATGAGTTAAATGTTGTACAGTCTTCAATAAATTATAATTAAATTCATAGGTATAAAATGCAGCTAAGAAAGTCATTCTACTCTTAGAGAATTAAATGTATTTTACAGACAAGTTTGACAACACCTCATTGGCCTACCAATAGAGAAAGTTTTAGTTATGTCCTATTTTCAGTTTCAAAAGCCTATTTTTGGAGAATTGTATGCAATTCAGTAGCTATACATTCTGGACATGTTCTTGACACTTCATCCTCAAAAGATATCATGTATCTTCCTGTAATGGAAATCGGATATGATACAATATACTAGATTAAAATACTGAATTGGCAGCAAAACCCAGAATTTGATATGTATTTTAAATCCAACGAGATGTTGGAGGCATGACTTGTAAAGGAACTGAGCTCTACTGCCACATATCAAAATAAAGCCAACATATTAACCCAAATAAAATACATATTACCATAGGTTGTTTTTATCCATAATTTGCAGTATATGCTGCACTGTCAGTCTATAGGCTTTCATTAAAACAAAACGTCATGTCTTCAGGCATATCTCAAAACCAGCTTCAAGCTTTATAAACAGATGCTTCCACAAGGAACACTCCACAGGTAATCTTGACTGGGATCTGCCATTTCACACTTCTAGGGCGTTTCCTCATATTATCCTTCAAGCAATTTCCCGGTTTGATGATTTTAGGCAACCTCCTAATATATAACCCTAATTGCCAATTAAAACCTTGTTATCTAGCTAACTATTGTGAGGATATTCCCACACTTCATACTGGGCACCTTACTCATTTTCAAAGACATATACATCTTCCAGACAGTATGTTAATGTATGCATAAAAGGCCATCTGCCAGTTAGATAGTTCCTAGAAACAGCATACAAATAATTATAATAAGCATTCATACACAGACTGTACCCATATTTGACTTTCTCCCCATTCAAAATTTAATGAAGCTCAGAGATTAAATTAACTATACTAGATTGCTCCTCTCTGCAGCAGAACTTTTGTGTCATGGGATAGGGCCCATAGGTTTTATAAGCCTAGCCAGGCCATATATGTTTTTCACCTTATTTTTAGCTTGCCCATAGTTATATGGCTTTCGCCACCCCTTTAGTCTGTTTGATACTGACATGTGCCTCTGTTATTATATCGACTCTCAAATCCTTTGAAAGATTCTCCTCTTCCTCTTACATTGGGCCTTGCCTCCTGTCATCCAGGGATTTGTTCTGATTGGTAGCACCACTCTCTGATTGATGATCCATCAGTTCCAGAGTCTCTCATGAATTTTTCCCGGTTCAAGGTTTCTTTTAATAACCGTGTCAAGGTTTAAAGTCATAGGGATTTTGTGGTGAAGCATATTCATCAAATCTTGTTTCTGGTTCTGCAATGTGCCATATATGTTGTCACTAAGATAATTCTGCATGACTGGTTGAGACTGAGTTCTTTTTCAGATCTGGAATAAGACAGCAGAATAAGACCCTTTATCCTTTAAGAGAGCTTTAGTTTGCCTTTCCACTTTGGGGGCCTTCCAGCTGCTGCAGGTGTGAATGCAGACATATTTTTTGGGCAGGTCATTGTAGTCATGAGTAATGAGGGATGGATGAGAGTACAGGGGAGATGAGGGGACTGATATAGATGGTGGGCAATTCAGAGGTGGGTTGTAAATACTACTTTTTCATGATGTTTTTACAAAACAGGTGATGTCAACCAACTGGCTCTGTCAACTATGTCTGATCCCTTTGATGAACTTCTGGATTGTCACAGGATTGCCACCTAGGGTAACTCTAGTTTTCTTCTTTTTTTTCTTTGGAACATTCTATAAATTTCAGTTTTAACTATAGTCTAGGCCCTGGGGCACCATCTGTTCATCCCTGTCTGAATCTTATCTGTTTCTTGGATGTTTGTGACAGATGTGTTTTTTAGAGTGGTTTATCCGTGCAGTCAGCCATAACCTGAATGTGTTCTGTGTTTTGTCAGAAGTTGTTTAGGTCAAAGAAAAGAAGATGGACCCAAACTGAGAGTGCCCTACCACCTGTGACAGGCTTTGAGTTTGGCTCTGACAGTCTTCCCAGGCCCCGACACCTCTGAGTCTGTGCACTCATCCAACCCATCTTTTGCATTGGTTTTTATGCTATACCTGTGTACTTTCAAATGTTTTGATTTTTCTGTTTCCTAGCCAGTTTTATCCTTGTGAGGCCTTTGCCAGATGGTATTTTGTTCAATGATCCTGGCCTCAACTGTGGCGCTCTTGTCATCTCAAACATGCACCAAGTTTACTTAAATGAAGCCAATTTTGGTTGAATCCCAAACTCTGTTGGATCCAAAGTGTCGTAGTTTTTATATGATCTTTATTGACAAAGCCAAACTGGGTTGAATCCAAAGTCTGCAAGTAGGCATGTCTTTATTTATGAATTCCATTATGATACTCCCCATGGAGGATGTAGGTCGGTGGCGACCACCCCTTGCGGAATGCTTACCCTGGTCGGATTATCCACTTGTGAAAACTGTGGGTTTTATTCAGGCCTCCCTGTGTGGTGACAAACTCATAAGGAGGGGATGAGACACAGCGGGGGACTGTGGGTGTCTTTTGGTTTGAGTGTGCAGTTCTTGGAGAGGGCTGTTCTCACGGGACGCTGGGAGATGTTTGGGGGGTATAGATATCTCTCCTTGAGGGGGGGGGGAGATGGGTGGGGGAGTCAGACCTGAACCTGTCAGTATGTATAATGGGTGTGTGTGTAATCAGCACTCTCTTTGAGCATCATTTTGTTTCAATTTAGGTGGTCAGTAAGTTAGGTAGAAGGCCTTCTAACATATTTTGAGTCCTTTTTTCTGATTTTTGGAGTAGTCTGATTTTTTTTTCTCTCAAAATTTGCCTTTGATAATTTTTTTTTTACTCTCCTTTTTTGATTATGTCTTTCAAAAGTGCCTTTTCTTTCTTACTTGTAGCTCTCAGTTGTAGTCACTCTTCCCTTTGTTTGCTGGACTTGTACCAGGCTGTGGTGTTGCTTGTAGACGCTTGTGGGGTTTTGGTTGAGTTGGCTTGCCTTTAAGGAGCAGCTGGTTAGTTTGCAAGCTGTTAGTGCTTGTGGTAGCGTGTTTGTAATGAGCTAGCAAAGGCCCCTATGCTTTATTCTTAGTTTTTAGTGAAGTCGACTTTAGTTTTTTTTTTCACTGTGGTCTTTTTTTTGAAGTTTTTCACTGAGTCTTTTTTATTCAGGTGGGGGGCTTATTGACGGTTCTCGGAGATTAGTTTATGATCTGAGTGGTGATGGGAGGGCTTATCTGTGATTCGTTGTGATTGTATGTTGGGTATGTTTTCTCCATGGTAAGATTGTGTTCCTTGTGATGATGGATGGTGGTTAGATGATGGCCTAGAAGTGAGTTTACTCCTGAGGGAATGAGTAGTGTTCCAGGGGCTTATAGAGTGTTTTGGATCAGATGGTATATGGTGGTTGGAATCACCTAGTATGATGGTGTTTGAAGATTGCAGTATCCCTAGTTTGAGTCCAGGAATGCCATGTGAGGTTCCTGAGTTTGGAGAGCTCACAGTCACAGTGCAGAGCAAATTGATGAGCAGTCTTCCGCATCGGTCCGCTGTACTCAACACCTCCGTGTGTCCTTATGTTTATGAATATGGACACCATCTCCTGGTTTGATGGTGTTGTCGGTATTCCCTCCCCTTGGTGTTGTGAAGGTGAACCTGATAGTGCTAGCTCTTTCTGAGGAGCCTTGAACCAGATAGTGTTCACAAGCACAGACATCAGGTTTTCTGTCACAGACAAGAGAGTGCCATCATCTGATTGAGATTGAAGGTATGGGCAGCAATTGAGATTGAGCTTTCTCTTTTTTTGTTCTAGGGTGGTAGTAGGGAATTTTTTCCTTTCTAGGGTCTGCATTTAAGGGTAAGCCTTGCCCCTAGCTCAGCCGGATGGTATGGGGGTGGCAGAGCCCTTTGCCAAATCCCCTTGCGCTGCAGCTGTTGGCCCAGCATCCCCCATCACAGACATCTTGGTTGTCCAGCATGTCAATGAGGGCAGAATTTATTAATCCCTCACTGATCAGATATATTGTGGCATCATTCTAATGATCATCATCTTATCAAAGTAAGATATCAGTCATTCCTGCCTGGGGTACAATTACTGCTCTCTCCTCAAGAGAGCTTTTCATGTGTCTCGCGAGGAGAGTGTCAATGAGGTCACACACCAGCAGCGGACGAGTAATGGGACAATGACTTAGTCAGACTTTGTATGACTGAGTCGGAGACCTTCTGCGTGCGACCTTAGCCCGACAGGCAGCTTACTGTGACCTAGCTTACTGTGACCTTGGTGACCTTCTCCTTGTGGAGTCTGGTGATGTGTCTGGTATATTGATCATATATGGTGGCCTTAAGTTGTATTGTAAGTATGTATTTGCGCTTTAATTGATTTTTGTTGTTGTTGTTGTTTGTGTGGTGTTTTGAGTTTGCAGTTGCTTTGCTTGTGCTTGTTGCTGCCTGCTGCTTAGAGGGAATTTTTTACCAGAGCCTTGCCTCCAGAGGTGTGAGTATGTGTTGTGTTGTTTATGGTGGTGGAGGAGTGGTGTGAGACTGGTGTGGTGGTGTGTTGTGTGTGTGTCTCCTCCTGCTCTCTCCTGCCTGGTCTTGCCAGTCCTGAGCTGAGAGAGCTCCCTGGCTAAATAGGCTGCAACATCATCTCTCACAAGTGTTAGTGTTACGGAGGAGGAGGAGGAGTGTCCTGTGGTATGAGGGCATTGTAACAGAATTCCCAGATTCACCAATTCACCAGAGAGGGCAGGATGCCATGCTCTGGACATGCTAGAAAGAAAAGAGAATTATGAGTTGGTAGACAGAAGAAATTAGTGGGGCTTAGCAGGAAGGAAGCACTGGGGGGTTTTGCTTAGTGAGAGATTTATATATATAGGAGTGCTTGACCTGCAAAGAGAATGCTTATAAGACAAGGGATATGCTTATAAGACAAGTGCTGAGCTTTTTGAGAAGAAAAAGCTGTTTGGAACAAGTGCTGCACTTTTTAGTGAAGGTGTAAACTGTTTAGCAGTGACACAAAGTTCACTTTGTTGGAAAAACATGTATGATTTTTTTTGTGATATGAAGACAACTCAACAAAGATATATTTTGTGCATGTGCTTCATTTACTACTTGAAAAGTAGTAATTTATTAATTCCTAATGGGAACTTAGTTTAACATAATATACCAGCATAATAGTACTAAATGAATGTGTGTCTCTATATCTAAGAGAAAGTGTCTCATATTTCCTTTGATAGTTTTGGGAAAATGTTTGATACATTTTCAGATACAAACTGTAAGAGTAACTACTGTTCTATCCTTTAGGTTTTAAGTGAATATCAGTACTTAAGCTGAGCCCAGAACATTGGCATAGTCTGCTCTGGGACTTTTAGTGAGGGAATGTTCCTTCAGAGAACAGATGTTATATTAGAATCTATATATTATATCTATATCTGTATCTATATCTATATCTATATATCAATCTCTATTTCTCTATGTATGTTTTTATATATATATATATATATGTATATATATATATATATATATATGTGTGTGTGTGTGTGTGTGTGTGTGTGTGTGTGTGTGTGCGTGAGTGCCTGTTTACATGACACATAATCAAATTGTGGTAACTTTGATATAAATAACATATATGTTGGCAGTGTGAAAAACAATGAAACCAAACTTTTTTTGGCAGGTGTTTGCTTTCTCCACTCCGCATCATTCTACAGCTCCCTAACCAGTATCCCACATCCATTACTGGAAATATCAGCTGCCACCTAACCCCCTGAGCTTCTTTTAATAGGCTGAAATAGATGTTATGGTTGTCCTGGTGGTCAGGCCATCAACATCTGCAACAGTGAGTTTTCACTTTTTGGCTTACTGCATTACTCCCCTCTCCCACTTCAGGGTTCTTGTGGTGGCAACTAAGGGGGAGGCATACAATGGAAACATGCAAAATTTTGCGCTACATCATCAGCATCTCAGCCATATTCCCACCCAAACCTCCATTTGGATAATGCCTCCTTAGCCTCCACCAGGAATAATAACTGCAGACACCTGCAGAAATCTCCCTCCCACCAGAGATGGTAACTCCCATCTCTCCTTGCCACCTCATCAGTCAACAGAGCCACTAATCATACCGAGGTCTGCTGGGCTATAGTCAGAGCTTTATCCATCTATAACACCAGAGTGGCATAAACCCAAACTTTGATGCTATACCCAGACTAATATTTAAAGTTATGAAGTGTAGATAGCTACATCTAATTTCACAAACATATGACTCATAATTTCAACAATTTTTGTAAAGTGCTCCAATTTTTCTTTTTTGCAAACCTTTTTAATGGCATTTTATATCTGTAATTAAAATGACTGGTCACGATCAGTGGCAATGACATCATCTATGCCTTTTAGGGTGAATTTTAAAGAGGGAAGAGAGTATTGTTGGAGTTGTTACCAAGGAGTAAAAAACAGCTTTTTTCCCTTCATTAAAAATTATTTTTTGAACAGTTCATTCAAGCAGTTTACTAAATTATGTATGGAATTGCAATGTAACTCTTGAGGCGTATTTGTTGAGTAGACCAAAGATGAATCATTTGCATACTAGAGTAAGGTGATTGCATCAGTTAATTTATCTGTGACATTTTTTATGAATGTTTTGCTTGAATTTCTGCACTTCTCTGCATTGTGCCATGTCATAGTAAACAGTGCTGAGCCAGCAGTTCAAGTACTCAGTGGTGCAAACGAGTAAATAGGTAAATAGCAACAGGAATTGCAAAATAGTAGTAAAACCATTTTAAAGCAAGGTCAATAGGGCAAATGCGTAGTTCTCTGAGTGATCAAAGATGTTTTCCTATGTAGAGTACACACAGCAATAGTAAGAGTAGTAGAACAGTTATCAGCTGCATTGTGGTATTTTTCTTCTACTGCTTGATGAAATTAATGCATTTCTGATGGACTAAAATAGCTGGGTTGTATACTTTATGTGGCATCTGCAATAGTATTAGTTGTCCTTTGAATCCAGTTTAAGTCTTGAGAGGAATAGATGGAATACTGTCCTGAATCAAAGAGAATGAGAAACTCCAGATAAAATGGGCTCAGCATAAGGAAATTAACACTAAAGAAATCTGAAAGCTTTGCTGGAGTGGACTTGACTAAATAAAAAGAGATAAGCTATATAAACTTCAGAAATCCTATTAACTCTGTACTAAGTTGACATTTTATAAAATAAATTAATCATTTTGCATGTGGTAAACAGACGTAGAGAATTATCAAGATCTTAATACACATATCAATTAGGGACAACGATAGTGGTAAACAGACGTAGAAAATTATCAAGATCTTAATACAGATATCAATTAGGGACAACGATAGTCAAGCATTAAAGAGGTATTTTAAAGAACTCCACTTAAGAAAGAATTTCCCTTCCCTATATTCTCCACTGCTTCCGCAGTAGTGCTACACAAAATGACCTTAACAAAATGCAGCAAAACGAAGTGTATATTTCACATACTTGAATAAAGGTAATGAAAGGTCTTAAAGAATACACATACAAAACAAATTGCATACAGGCCCCTTTAGAATTTCCATCTAAAGCAATCAGCAACCCATCCTACCAGCTTGAGACCACCACATCCACACAAGCTGAAGGAAGCAGGAATCACACTCTCATTATTGTCATTGCAGGTAGTGATCTTGACCCTTCCCATTGTGTTATAATGACCATTACTGTCAGTCCCATATCACCAACCTATTGGTTATTTGTAAACCATATGTGTCCATGCAGTCCATGGATTTCTGCTGGTGTGCATGCATCTCTCTGACAATCACAGGTCTGTGACTTTGCCTATATCCTGTCTATCAATGAATCCAGGGATCTAAGCCTTGTCATCACAATGAACAAAACATGCTGGAGGGATAGGTTCCTGACCCAGAGACTCCTCATACTCTGGAATAGACTGTCCATACATGTCAAGCAGAGCGCCTCCTTGGACCTCTTCAAAAGGAATCTTGACGACTGGATGGGAGAAAGGAAATTCACCCCGGGATCACGGCAGTCGCCCTGCTAGACAGGGGTCCAGGGAACTAAATATTGTGGGAAGAAATATCCAGGGAATAGTTATGGCTAGGCTTTATAGGCCCTAGGCTCAATACCCAGTACCAACCTATGAACCTATGAACCTATGAAAGGAGTCTGCATCCCATTTCCACTTTGATCTACAATGATCAGAACGTCTACATAAGCTATTCTGCCTTACTGATTACTGTCTTTGGTACCCTATTCTTCCCTTTTGTCAGGGTTTGATGCCCACAGTCTCCCCATTTACAGCATGACAGCTATGAAAGACATTGCTTTATTTGCCCATGTATGTGTTTTTCAGGAACAGAGCTCCCTGGACTACTTACTCATTATCTCTACTTCCAGTGGAAATTGGAGTATTCCTAATTCTCCACTAGCACCCTGGCAGTCTTTAAATTACCATGTTTTCCGAAGAGCAACAGAGTCCATTTGACTGTTCTGCCCTGCTGTCTTTGTACTTACACACTGTACACTCCATTTGCATTATTTATGTGGGCACACTGAGCGGGTATAAAAGAAAAAACCCTTTTTGCAGCACACTTAAATGATATTCAGAAAATAGGTTTACTATTGTAATGTTGAGCATGTCTTGTGAGACAATAACATGTGCGGGAGTTAGAATGCAGCAATTTGAAGAACATTGAAATGTTGACTCAAGACGACCAACTGTATAACAGCAGTTGACCTATTGCAGTCGACCAGGAGATTTACCTTTTTCCGCACTGTAGTGCGATCTTAGAGTTGTAATATATAGGTTCATAGGTTCATAGGTAAGTACTAGGCTATCTGCCCGAGGGCATCTATAAGCCTAGCCAGAATGTGTTGGCTTTCGCCGCCCCCCCAGATTACTTCCAGCAGAGTCACTGCAGTGATCCCCGGGGTAAATTTTCTGTTTCCCATCCACTCGTCAAGGTTTTTCTTGAAGAGTGTTAGTGAGGGGATCTGCCTAATGTAGATAGGAATCCTGTTCCAAAGCATGGGGAGTCTCTGGGACAGGAATCTATCCCTCCAGCATGTCCTATTTATCGTTGTGGTGAGGTTTAGATCCCTAGAGCATGTGGCTCTCGGGGATTTTTTTTTTAGGTGGAGCATGTCCATCAATTCTGGGTTGGACATGGCCTTGTATGTCAGGCAGAGATCACCTCTGAGTAAGCGGCATGCAATCGAGTACAGCTGGAGTTTCTTCAGTTGGGCTGCATAAGGCATCTGTTTGAGGCCAGTAATCCTTTTGTTGAGGTACTTCTGTGGTCTTTCCAGCTGTTGCAGGTGTCTTGTAAGGTACATTCCAAATGGGTCTGATGAGTGATGAGTAGAGAGGCACAATAACCTCTTTTGTTCTAGTTGTGAACCCTTTTGTGATTAGGTGGACCGCATAGAAGGATTTTTTAACCACCTTGGCAACATGATTATCAAAGGAGAGATTATAAACTACTTGGGTCCCCAGATCCCTTATTACATTTTCTGTAGTCAGGGGACTACCACATATGTGGTAGTTTGCAGGTACTTTGTTTTTTCCAAAGGGGATGACTATGCACTTTTTGGCATTTAGCTTGAGGCTATGATTTTGAGACCAGGTATCTATCTCAGTGAGACCCTTCTGGAGGATATCCATATCAGCTGGAGTGTCAGTTATGGCCCCCAGTTTGCAGTCGTCTGCGAACTTGGTCAGCCATAGTCCTCCTGTGCTTGCCTGTACCTCTACCGAACAGGAGGGGTCCCAGGACTGAGCCTGGGGGGTGCCACTTGTAACCAGTTTAGAGTTGGTCCTAGAGCCTGCAACTCTCACCATGTGGGTGCTATCCATGAGCCAATTGGCAACCCATCTTGTGATGTAGGGGTTTATTCTCAGGCTGGTGAGCTTGTCTATAATACCAGAATGGGGAATGGTGTCAAAAGCCTTTGCGAGGTCTAGGTAGGCTGTTTGGACCTCCTTTCCCTCATCTAAAGCCTTTGTAACTGTCTCAAAGAAGTCCACCAGGTTTAGGAGGCATGATTTGCCCTTAACAAAGCCAAACTGGGTAGGGTCCAATGTTTGGTGGTTCCCAATGTCTCTGTTAATGAGATCCATAATGATGCGCTCAATAGCCTTGCAGACCAGGCTAGTCAGGCTTATAGGGCGATAGTTCCCAGGGTATGTTGTGGCTCCACCTTCATGGAGCATGATAACTATTGCTGTGCGCCACTCTGAGTACGTATCCTGTAGAGAGGCTGAGTTTGAACAGTGTGTTTAGGTGAGGGGTTAGTTAATTTTGGTGCTCATGTAAGACACAGCCTGGGACAACATCTGGTCAAATTGAAGTTGTATTTTTGGCTTTGGATAGGGCTGTTTTAACCTGTGTGTCAGTGATTGCCAGGGCACTACATTCTTCTGGTATGGTTATGGGCCCTTTAGGGAGTGAGAGGGGGGTGAAGTTTTCACTAAACCACTCTGCCAGAATGTTGGCAATATCAGTCGGTTCAGTGTATTTTGTGCCATTCTGCACTAACTAGGATCAGATCTGAGAGTTTCCACTTAGGCTCTTGACATAGCTAAAGAACGCTTTATGGTTATCTTTGGAGTCCTCGGCAATTTTTCTTTCGAAGCTAGCCTTGGATGATTTTATGAGGGATCGTAGTTTCTTGCTGATACTGATTAGGGATGTCTTCCCTTCTTGGGATTTTACTCTTTTCTGTACTAGTTTCCTCCCTCTATTGTATATCTTGTTTATGGCAGGGATCCACCGACTGGTTTCCTTTTCTTGGAGGAGTGAGTCTTGGTTTTGCTTGGGATAGCATGATCCATGCAATCTTGCAGGTGCTCATAGAGTGCCTTTGTAAGGGATTCAGCAGCTTGGACAGCATTGTCCTTTAGCATGGGGTCTGTGAACATTTCCACCTCGGTCTTACGTAACATGAAGTTTGCTTTTGAAGGCTTTGGTCAGGTCAAGGTTGGCAGTGTGCACTGTCTTTCCCTCATTCATGGCTTTGGTGACTGTCTCAAAGAAGTCGACCAGATTTAACAGACATGACCCCCCCCCCCCTTAACAAAGCCAAACTGTGTGGGGTCGAGTGTTTGCAGGTTGCCAATGTCCCTGTTAATAAGGTGGTTTCCTTATTAGGGTTGGGGGTGGAATGTGGATATCCAGAGTGATTAGTCTATGGTCTGATCTATCCAGCAAGGAACTGACCTCCGGTGTGGAACACCGGTAGCCCATGTAGGTAATGACCAGGTCCAATATGTTGTCACCTCTGGTGGGGTTGTTGACCAGTTGATCCAGGGCATTCGAGTTTATAAATTCTAGGAAGCATTGGGCAAGGGAGTTAGTACTTGAGTAGTTCTCCCATTAAATATTTGGGTAATTCAAATCACCCAATATTAGGGCATTTGATAGGACCTTCATATTTTCCAGTGCCTCCAGAAACGTGGAATGGGGGTCCTGGGACAAGGTGGGTGATCTGTAGCAAGCTATAATTTGAATTGCAGTTTTGCCCATTGTTAGTTGCACATGGATGATCTCTGAGGCATCGTGGTGTGCCACTAACCTAGAGGTGTGGGTATCCTTGATGAATATGGATACAGCCCCCCTTTTGTGTTTCAGTCATATAAGTGTCAGGGGGTGTGGGGGGTGCAAGGGGGATTGCCCCCCCTGCAAAAACATTACTGTTAGTACTGTGCAGTATGGATCTGGTCCATATGTACTGCTGCTAAGGGGGCAACAGACTTCAGAAATCGAATTTGACTTCGTCTGTATTGGTTTTCGGTATTTCAACCTACTTCATATTCTGAACATCGGACATGTAAATCAGATGTTTGAATGGTTTACGTTCTGATGTTCAATGTTTTAATAGTAAACCCAGCAAATATTACATCAGTAAAGTTAAAAAAATAGTACAATAATGTTCTCTTTGCTGAATTTTAACAGCAGTTCTTCCTGTGATTTCATCTATGCCTTCCACGTGCTGCTCCTTTTTTTTTCACATTACACAGATGGCTTATTCTTACCATTTCTGTAAGATGTATTCACATAGTTACTTCACCTAAAAGGTAAGTACACAGGAGCAGAGATGTGAGTGCAGTGAGAAAATAATATTCTTATAGGTTATAAAATCAAATACTAGTCTGCAGTATTTATCAGACTAAATATAGTCTCGCCACCTATACCCGCAAAAGTTCTATAATAATCACAAATATGTACTGAGTTCTATATGTTTATATGCTGTGTCCGTCACCAAAGTTATACTACTGCTATGCTATTGAGCTGCGTAGTTATCCTGCTTAATAATCACACATTACTGACATTATGTAAAGCAGTCTAACAGATTCCATTTACTCTTCTAACCAGCTAACACTTCATTACTGCTGGTTGGACCACTGCTGCCTCACTGTCTACAACACATCCTGCCATCTGCTTCCAGTTTTTTTATGTTATGCAACCATATTACATATACTGAAAGTCAATGCATTTAAAATGCTTGGACTTCTCAGAATACCACAGTTTGAAATAAATATACGAATGTGTATCTAGTAAAGGCAATACTGAAGTGTTGCCCACAAAATATCAATTACTGATGATAACCTATATTGCATACTTCAATCAGAACTAGGATGCACATCAGAGAAAGAAGTGGGCAATTTGAAGATACCACAAAGAAAGGCAGAAATTACAGACTGATTGTTTCAAAGATATGTAAACTGATTTCAACATTTACACTTTAGAAGAAACACAACTGAGGGGAACTTTAAGAAATGTTTTAGTTTACTTTAGCTGTGATCAGACCTTACTGCAAATGTCCCTTAACTGCTCTGAGCAAAACTTCTTTATTATTCATTAATCTATCTTTTACTTCTATTTCAGATGGAAACTCGAAAAAGGCTTGCTAAAATTGTACTGGTGTTTGTAGGATTATTTGCTCTCTGCTGGTTTCCCAATCATGTCTTATACATGTACCGTTCCTTTAACTATCATGAGATCGACTCTTCCTTGGGGCATCTAGTGATTACATTACTGGCTCGGGTGCTGAGCTTCTGCAACTCCTGTGTCAATCCATTTGCACTTTATTTGCTTAGTGAAAGTTTCAGAAGACATTTTAACAGTCACCTACACTGCAGAAGGAAGCGGTACCGAGAGAGGTCAATGAGCTACTTACAGAGTTCAACAGCCATCAGGATGACATCACTGAAAAGTAACACTAGAAATACTGTCACAAGTAGCAGCTTACTTAATGGACATAGCATTCGACATGAAGTATCCCGGTAAACTGAAGTCCATAGCTAAACCTATATTCACTTTGGACTTGCATTGTATGTTACTCTGAAGAATGAATACACAATGAAAAGTGATGTTTTCTCAGAATAAATGTTGTGTAAGACAGGTACGCTACAAATATTACAGACCAGAAAGTTGATAAGAAAACTTTCCTTAATCAGAAATGGAACAAAATGAAACCTGTAGGAATCCTGTTGGATACCTTTCACATATGCTTATTTGCATGACATGATAACAAACTGTATTATAATGAAGGTATTTGTATTCCACTGTTTGCTTTCCATAAAATAAATACATATTGCTTAATGGTGCTGATGTGAAACACCTGCTTATGGATGGATAGGAAAGTTCTGGTAGCTGGCACTACCAAATCATAAAGCACAATAATTCTGCCACATAAACTACATGGCTATTAATGTGTACAATTCATCTGTACTCACAAAATAAACTGAATGTGTTCTTTATTGTATATATCTATCATCACAGTGTTAATAACCAACATTTTTTCTGCATTTTCAAAAAACTATGAAACATAGCTCTGAAATAGAATTATCTGTCCATGCTGAAATTACAGAACTGAGCAAACCTGTTTTATTTAAGCAAACACCTTATATTTCAACAGTTATCTGAAGCATGTAGTTGGTGGCAGCTACAAACCATAAATACTCAATACAGTTTAAAAATTCAAATTACTATTTTTTTCTTCAGCTGTTAAAAATACTTGGATTAATCTCTATCAGGAGGTAAGCACATTGGCTCTTTTATACACTGATTTAACTAAAGATTTAATGCAAAATATGTCAACTCCTCAGTTAATTTGAACAAATGTTACATATGTCAGAAATTCCCAATTGCAATCATTTTATGCAGTTTTTGTATGCCCTTTTTAGTTAGGGCTATGTGGTGTCTCTGCCTTGCTCTAAGCGTGATATGTACATTTCAACAGAAATAATAAAATGAGTGCTTCTGTGAAAACATAATTTCCCATATATTTTAGGTGTCTTACTTCTTTGGTGCTACATTAGAATATATTGCCAGCAGCTGTCAGTCCCACAGAATTTTCTATTAAGGTATATGGCACTTTCAGTACTATCAAATGCAGTACTAAAACCAGGTTTATGTAAATTGGTTAGAAAATTCCACTTCTAGAAGCCAAAATTCAATCTAAGACATAGACAACACAAGTAATCTTCTTTTGGAAGTGGACACAGTGGTAGCATATGGAAAACAGCATACAAAAAGAAACAACAACTCTGGAAGTCTGTTTTTTACTGCAGCAGCAGAGAAGAATGAAGGAATGTATACAAACACAGTTGCAGAGGCCGAAAGAGTGTCAATACAATAAAGGCAAACCTTTGTCATATGTGTCAGGGAACATGGTCTAATATACACATACACCTATTATAGGTTCATAGGTTCATAGGACAATACTAGGCTGTTGGTTTGGAGGCCCTTATAAGTCTAGCCAAAAATTTCAGCCGTGTTCCCCAAAAAGTCAGCACCTGTTTTCCCTGTCCAGCAGGGATACAGGTGGGATCCCAGGGATATATTTTCTGTTTCCCATCCAGTCGTCCAGGCTCCTCTTAAAGAAGGCTAGTGAGGTACTCTGCTTGACATGGAGAGGGAGTCTATTTCACAGATGGGGGAGTCGCTGGGGCACAAATCTATCCTGCCAACAAGTTCTATTAATGTTACAGACCAGGTTGAGGCCTTGCATGCAGGTTGCAAGAGTGGAGTTTGACTTATAAATATGCAGCAACTCCATCAAGGCTGAGTCTGAGGCAGCCTTGTATGCCAGGAACAGGTCACCTCTGAGCAGTCTATCTGAGACTGAGTAGAGGGACAGGGCGTTTAGCCTATATGTATAGGATAGAAGTTTGAAACCCTGGATTTTCCTGGTCAGGAACCTCTGTGGTCCCTCCAACTGCTGCATGTGCTTGGCTAGGTACATGACAAAGGGGGCACTGTACTCTATAATGGATCTGATAAGGATGGAGTACAGCAATGTTATGACCTCTTTGCTCCTGAATGAAATACCCTTACTTATGAGGTGCCATGTAGACAGTCTTCCATACAACAGAAGCAATGTGGTGGTCAAAAGTCAGGCTGCTATCAACCTGGGTGCCCAAGTCCTTCACGACTGATGGCATGCTTAGTATGTTGTTATTAATGTGATAATTAGTGGGGATGCCATTTTCCCCGTAGATGATAATGATGCATTTCTTGGCATTCAGTTTGGGCCATGCTTCTGGTGCTACATTAGAATATATTATGTCAGATGACATGAAAGATGCCAAACATACATATTTGTAGTATATGAGTCTTATAAGAATTCCACCTCCTAAGTGCATGAGAAGAAACATATTTCCATATAGAGCCTCATTAGATCCTATTCTGTTAGACCTATAGCACATTTGTAAGTCCAGTGGTGCTATAAACATCTACTCAAGGGACTGCCATCTCTTTTGCAATATTAACAGAACATGCTGGAGGAAGAAGTGTGTATCACAGAGAATAATGCTTCTATGGAACCACATTTTCCATATAAAGAAGAGTACATCTTTTACCCTATTCAAATGTAACTTGGACAAGTAGATGGGTAACAGCTAATTCTCCCCAGGTTTCATGCCAATGTCCCACAAGGATAGGGGAAACATATAAGTAGTCCAACATAAGTTTTCCTGGCCCATCTTTTGATATTATTTACCATGGGAATACAGGGCAAAGCTTCTTAAGGCTTCTTAACATCTTCAGAACTTGGTAGTCTAGAAGGTACCTATGAACCTATAATTATACCAGACACTTGCAGATATGTTTTCTTAAACTGATGAGTTCATAAACAGAGACAGAAAGCTACATTGACCCTTGTTTAGTAAGCTGGCAATATGTAGCCTTCTGAGGACACTTGTGGAGCATCAGATCTAGAAAGGAAGACTATGACAGGCCTGTTTTAGAACATGGTTAAAGCTAAAAAAAATCAAAAGTCTTTAGTTAGGCAGAAGTTTGTTCTATAACAGAGTATGCTGTTCTGATAAAAGGGGCATTGAAACAGAAGTCATTGTAATCTAAGCACCACACTGGTCATATGCAAATAGACTATAGAATACAAGTCCATCAGAGATTTCCCGAGTAAGAAAGCTATGTATATATCAGAGCACTGAATAGTGTGATAGTTATCAATGTGAGGCTAACATCAGAGTTTACAGTAATAATAGGGCATAACTCCAAGACAAATACCATAATTGCAATGAAGAAACAAGAATAGAGGATCTGAATCCTTTTCAGAATAGAGAGGTAAGGACATAGTTTTCTTACAGTAATACTGGTATAAATGACACGAGTGAAGTGAAAAAACTTTTCTTCATGTTTATTGCCATAGTAACAATCCAGGATGAGCTACAGGTCAGAAAATAACATCTAATGTTTTAACATCTAATGTTTGCCTTATGATACTGTGCCTAGCAATTCTGCTATTCGGACTGAGACTCCAAGGACTTATGTTCTGTTCTGCTCTGTCAAGGCTGCACTTTCCAATGAGGGCAACATTAGTTCCATTAGTTTTATGTGTTTGATTGTTTTATTTATAAGGATGTGAATGTATAGATAGGTATTTATTTCAGTTCTGAAATATGGCATGATGCACTCATAAGATACAGAATGCTGCCTGGATCATCAGGTGCTCTGTGCAGATCGCCAGACTGGTACCACCTTCAAAGTTCTGTAGCAAAAAAAAAATGTCTTGTCCAATCTGGAGACTCCCCAAAGGTTCTCCTCAAAGGTAACAATAAGGTAATAATGCAATAAGCAACCTGCTACACTTTAATATACCACTCAGTGAACACTTTGATGCTTTAGCCTTAACTGCAAATGCAGTATTGCCATTCATTTATGAAACAGGTATTGCACTCCACTACCATCAGTACCATGGGAAGCCCCCCCCCCCTTCACCCCACCCTGCTCATCATTCTGATACAGTGTATATCACAAAGGAAATTAAGGCAATAGCTATTATGGACTAAAAGCACATAGGCTGAGGCAGAAGGAACAAATAGAAGCATATATGGCATGTAGTAACAGACTGCCTTAGCTTATATTAGTAGCAGTATGCATTCAGGATCTTAGCTATTGTTAGCCAACAGTAAACCCATTTGTTAATGGTGGTTACTTCCTTCTTGTTATGAGGTCCAACCACAGAGTAGACTAAAATATTCTTATAATTTTTTAATAAAAATGTTGTCAAAACAACATGATAATATGAGTCTGATGGTAGTGTGTTAGTGAGAAAATGTGTTTTCTGGTCACTTAAAATTCAATAATTCGTTTTAATGTGTATTATTTAAAATTTTGAGTTTAAGTACAGTTAAACAGTACAATCTGGTGAACAGTAGCTCCAATGATGTCAAGCACTGGAAGGAAGATGAGTAACAAGATGAAGAAAAAGGAATGTTTGATGAAATTGCTGAAAATGCCGGATGTCTCCTAGTACAAAAAAGCTGGTTAGTGCTTTCATCTGCTGTGTTGGGTAGAAGTGAATTAGTTTTTTTTAATTCTTTTTTATTAGTTAAAACCATGCTTTTTTGCACATTTTTGTACAACTGTTAATAGTTATTGGTCAGTAATATGATGTTTGTATTGGATCTGAGGAAAAGTAAAGAGGAAGTGTCTATAGAGGGTCAGAAAGAATATGATGGGGTACCTCATGGATGTAGGGTCACCACTGAGTGAAAAATGAACTGACCCATCAGTTACATGACTCTAGATAACAGACTTGGACAGTGCTATAGTTCTCTAGAAGCTGGGTGGCAAGAAATCCAAGTAGTCTTATGTTTGCTGAATCCTTATGTACGTTAACTGGAGATGACAAATCCAGAGCATTTCTAAAAGTTGATGCAAATTGATGTGATCACTACAGTACCAAGTTATGACTGTAAGCAATAAGTTGCAGGAGCCGAACAGTCAAACTGTATACACTGAGCAGAAGGTGGCTGATTTGGAAGAAAGAACAAGAAGGAATAGTGGCTCATTGACACTTTTGAAAGTGAACAAGGATGTGTCTCTTCGGAGTTTGTGAAAACTAAGAAGGCACAACGGACTGTTTTTGAGACTTGTTTGTTATTGAGAATGGCTATACACTGCTGCTGTCTGAGACAGGCAGACTGCATGACTGAGCAAAACTGATTTTCATTCTGTGCATCATTCTGTATGAAAAAAAAGTTTTCTCAAAGTTTATTGCGGCCTGGAAAATGGATATGGTAGAAGGAATGGCAGTACCACTGGAGTATGATTTCTTTGAGACTACTACGTATAAAAGGGCTCTGTTTTCATATATCATCAAGGAATACAAATGATTTAAGTTAAGATGCCACTTGTCATCTTTGATTAAAAATATTTTCCATCAGGAATACCACCGTTTGTTATAGCTCTGTCTGCAGTGAATAGTGTCCATGACTACCTTCTACTTTGAGCTATGGGAGTCGGGAATCTAAGGCTATAGATTCTGGAAAGATAATGATGAAAGTGAAAGTGTTGAGATGGAAAAAGATAGGAGCCATAGCATGAACTTTGATTTTGTTGTTGTTTGTTGCTGAACTATTAGAGGTAAGTGTTAATGTTTTGATTAAACATGACCAGGGCTTAATTTGATGGCTACCTTATTGAACATGAATGCAACGGAGGGACTCCTAGTTATATCTACCTGAGTTGCTGAACCATTATGGTTAAGGAGCAAAGTTCAGAGGTCCTTTATGAGAAGGTTTATACTTTCAAAGAGCTTCAATTGTTTGCTGGTTGAAATGCTGAGTTAGTGAATATTTAAAACGCTATAAATCAAGGTTTCTGACAGAAATTGTGTTACTTTCTAAAAGTGTTAAAAAATGTCTACATTACTTCTGTGGCATTTACAACATGTATTTTTGTGCAGCTGAATATGGGGAAAGGTGTTAAATGATTTGGGTGCACACAGTTTCTGTTTGCTATATTTTCGTAACTAAGTTTTTCCTTTGACGTAAATCACATTGAAGCAAAATGGCGATTTATTGAAAAGTTTAGATAGTAATGAGCTCTTACATGGAGTTATTTTGTCTTTTTCTTTTTGTGTTTGAACTTGTGCACGTCAGTGGTTTCAAAAAAGAAGTTATGTATTCACCATAATGTTCCATGTTTGTTGTCTTTGATCTCGCCTTCCTTCTTGCTGTTTGGGTTCAGAGCCGATCCTCGGCTCCAACTCGGCTGTATACTATAGCTCGAGAGCTTTTACTGGCTCGAGGCTAGCCCCTATCCCAGCATGCCTAGCAGTACTTAACCAGATCTCATTTGTGATAACCCAGCATTAGTCCATATACAAAGACAAGAGATATACTCTACTTTACATATCCGATGACACTTACATATAAAGGTGTGATCCCTCCACAATAGTAATAGTAGTAGACTGAAACTAACCATAAGGTATGGTATAAAGGAAACCCAGCCAGTATAGCCAATGAAACAGGGGATTCCTCTCAATCCTCCAGGAAGGGGGAAGGAGGGAGGGATGCAAGAAAGAAGGCGAGCTCAAGGACAACAAACATGGAACGTTATGGTGAGTACATAACTTCTTTATGTTATGTTGTCCATATCTCGCCTTCATTCTTGCTGCTTAGGACAGTGTCCCCACCACCTGATTCTTGGGTGGCTCACTGGAAAAAACTCTTCAGGACTGTGGAACCAAAGGATGCCCTGTTCCGGGAGGCCACATCTACTTTGTAATGAGTAATAAAGGTATGAGGATTAGCCCATGTAGCTGCTGCACAGATCGAATCCAAAGGCAATCTGGCTTGAAAGGCAATAGAGGTAGACAAGGCCCTTTTTGAGAGCTCTTTAATTTTCCCTGAAATTTTAGTTTACACAACTCATAGGCATGTTTTATAGGGTCTGAAAGCCACTTTGATAAAGTCACCTTTGAGACTGCACAATCTTTCTTATTGTCCACAAAGGATATGAACAATTGATCAGATTTTCTAAAGTCCTTGGTCATGTGTAAATAGAAATATAACTGACTATGACCGTCCAATTGATGAAGCTTATACTCTGCCTTGTTGCCATAATTAGGGAAGAACACAGGAAGTTCTATGGATTTATTCAGATTGTAGTCAGAACATACCTTGGGTAAGAAAGAGGGGTTGGTTTTGAGAGAAACCCGATCATTATGGAAAATCAAGTCAGGGGAATGGATAGATAAGGCCTGTAATTCTGAGACCCTTCTAGTTGAGGTAATTGCAAGCAAGTAAAAGGTCTTCCAAGTCAGAAATTTGAGCAGACAAGAAGCAGATGGTTCGAAGGGAGGAAGAATCAGAGCGCCTAAAACTAAATTTAGATTCCAGGGGGGAAGACGTTCTCTTAGCGGAGGTCTTAATAGGATTGTACCTCTTAGGAATGCCTTGCATAACCTATGGGAAATGATATTGGAACCCATTTCTCCCATATGGAAATTTGAAATGGCAGCTAAATGAACTTGGATAGTAGCTGCAGCTGCTCCTTGGTCAAAGGTTTCAGCAAGAAATTCAAGAATCTTTGAAATGGGAGCAGTAAAAGGATCAACCTGATTTTTGCCCACCCAACAAGAGAAGTTCTTCCATTTACTAGCATAAAGTCTCCTAGTAGTGGCCTTATGGGAGGAAATCAAAATGTGCTGAACTGCTGGGGAAACACCGGGAAGCCTGGCTAAGACCAGAAGTGGAGAAAGCAAGCTGTGAGCTTGAGAGTTTGAATGGAAGGATGAAGAGACCCAGACTGATGTATCAAACGATCTGGCACTGAATCCAGGATCCAAGGCTCCCCTTGCAGGTGAGGCCAAAGGAATAAAAACCATTTCTGACCAGGCCAGTAGGGGGCAATGAGGATTAACTTGCAACCCAATGACTGTGTTTTCTGAAGAACCTTAGGGATCAGGGGAAAAGGTGAAAAGCAGTCCCGGGGGCCAATTGTGAACAAGTGCATCTCTGGGAGATTGTCCCGGTGGTGGGACTAGGGCAAAGTAGCTGCTGCATTTGTTGTTGAGTGGATTGGCAAACAGATTGCAGCATGGCTGGCCCCATTTGTGAAAAATCAAGTCCACAGCTTCCTGCTTCAGGGATGACTCATGGGGCATCAGGATAGTCCAGCTGAGCTTGTCTGCTATCACGTTGGATTTCCCCGGGATGTGTGTTGCAACCAGAAAGCACTGGGAAGACATTGCTCATTGCCAAACTCGTAGAACTTCTCGACACAAGGAGTAAGATCTGGTTCCACCCTGTTTCTTGATGTACCATACTACTGAAATATTGTCCATTTGAATTGCTATAGTCCCTGTAGGAAGAGAGTCCTGAAGTACTTGCAATGCCAGGAGCACTGTTCTCATCTCCAGGACATTGATGTGCAAGTGATACTCGTGTTCCTGCCAAGTCTCTTGAACAGTCTGTCTCAGATAATGCCCCCCCCACCCTATCTGGGAAGTGTCCGTGGTTACTGTGGCTACAGGTTGGGGGGTAGAAATGGCCTGGCTATTGTCACCATAAGGGAGTGAAGCCACCACTCCAAATCCCTTTTGCAGGATTCTGTGATCAGAATCTGATGTGACATGGGTAACTCTTGGAATGACCATTGTGCAACTAGAAGCCATTGTAGAATTCTCATTTGGAAGCGATCTATAGGGACCAGAGTGATTGCCACCACCATAGACCCCAGGACCTTGAGGACAAATTTTGCTAGAATCCTCTTTTGTGTGAACAGTATGACAACTTGGCGATGGATCGTTAATACTCTTTCTTGAGGCAGCTTTGCTATCATGGCCCTTGTGTCTAGATTTGCCTCATAAAGGTAATATATTGACAAGGCAACAAGGCATATTTTTGTAGTTTATGGTGATCCCAAGTTGAGAACAAGATTGGATTGTGGATTCACTTGCCCTGATTAGTTGATGCTGGGTGGTGGCAGTAAGGAGACAGTCGTCTAGATATGAAAATACCCAGAATCCTTGATGCCTCAGGTGAGCCACAACTACTGCCATGCATTTGGTGAACACCCTGGGGGCTGTGGTGAGACCAAAGGGCAGAGCTCTGAACTGATAGTGACTGGCTCCCAGCCAGAAGCTTAGGTATCTCCTTGACCATCTGTCCAGTTTTATATGGTAGTATGCATCCTGGAGATCGATAGAGCACATCCAATTGTTCTGTCCCAGAAAGGGAAGAATGGACTGCAGTGTTACCATCCGGAACTTTGTTTTCTTGACTGACTTGTTCAGCCTGTTGAGATCCAAAATGGGTCTCCAGTCCCCTGTTTTCTTAGGAACTAAAAAGAACCTTGAGTAAGTTCCAGATCTGATTTGGTCTGTGAGGACTTCCTGGATGACTCTTTTTCTTAGCAATCTTTGAACCTCTAAGTTTGCTTGATCCCAAAGACTGGGTCAAACATCTGGGATAGAGTATTGTCTTTCTGATAGGGGAAGTAGTGAGCAGGGGATATTCTAATCTCTGGATATTATGGATAGTACCCATGTATCTTCTGTGATTGTCTGCCAGGCTTTAAGGTACAGGGGTAATCTCCCCCTGACTGCCTCCAGAGTCAGACAGGTGGGCCTCCCTTCAGGAGTGCTGGAAGGGCCTACCAGAGATGGTATCTCTGTCGCCCTGGTTCTGAAGACCCCCCCCCGAGGTTGGCATCTTCCGTTGTTATTCCCCCCTCTGCCCCTGGGGAAAATTTTCCACATGTGTCAGGCAAAGCTCCCTGGGATTTCTGGGACCACATTTTCCTACTCTTCTGGCCTTTAGGATAGGGCCTAGATGGAGCAGAAAAACATACTCCCATGGCAGAGAGAGTTTTTCCATCCTGTTCACACTTGGTAAGAGTCTCTTTTACCTGAGGTCTGAACAGGGACGAGCCGTCAAAGGGAGCACTGGTAGAAGAAAACTTGAAGGGCTCCACAAAATGACAATGGCACATCCAGGAGTGTTTGCGTAAGGCTATCCCTGTGCCTGCCACCCTTCCCACACCATCGGCTGCTGGAGGAGTTAGCCACTGAAGTTAAGGTCACAAGCTGAGAAGCCATCTAGTCCACGGCTCCCACAGCTGTAGGATCCTCTAAGGTATCTCCTAACTCCTTGAGGAGATCCCTTTGAAGCCTTGTATAGTGGGACAAATAGTTCAGTGACCAGAGTGTAAAGGTTGCTGAAGAAAACATACACTTCCCGTATCTGTCCATCGTACGAGACTCTTTATTCTGTGGATGGACAGATGAAGAAGTTTCCGCTAATTCCTTCTTGGTGGCTGCTGCCACCACCATAGCATCAATGGGAACACCTTCAGATAAGAAGAGCTTGTCTTCAGGGGCTGTAATGAATTTATTGGGCCTCCGTGGAACTGGTTCATTAGTGTCTGGAGAGCTCCAAGCCTTCTGACTCACTACATGCAATAGTGGGTTGAAAGGAGGAGATACTCAAGAGGTGGAGGGTAGGGAACTGAATGCATCCAGATACACTGACTCATCTTCATCTCTCTGTCTAAGGATCTCTAAGATGTCTGAGAAAGAGACATCTTCATAAGGGGACCATGGGGACCCTTCTGAGTCATCCAAGTCTGTGTTTGATGTCAAGGACTCAGGGGAGTCCACATGCTTCCTCTTGCAAGTCATTTTCCATAGGATCTCCTCCAAGGGATGCTCAGGGGAGGTTTTGGATGAAGTGGGATCACCCAATGGGGCATCCTGGAGCATGGGTTCCCTACGCTTGGGGCGGAGGGGATGTTCAGAGGCAGACCAGCACTAAGGGCAAAGGAGTCGAGGGTGGAGCTGTCTCAGCAGACAGCATGCTCCTCATTGCCTCAGAGGCATTGCAGTCCCGACCCGAAAGAATCTCCAGCTCCAAAGAAACAGAAGACTTCTTCCAAACCAAGAGCAATGGCTCAGAGGCCATTGTAGGAGCTGAGCTGACCTGCACTGAAGCTCCGAGAGGGAGAGTAGGGTTGGACAAGAGTCCAGTGCCACTCCCCCCTCAGAGCCAATGAGGGAGCATTGGCCCCCAGATCCATCAATAGAAGGGGGTATCGAGGAGATCGGAGCAGTACTTGGAACCAAAAGACCAGAGGAGGTTACTGGAGCCGACGGTTCCACCACTACGACTTCCATAGACTCCGGCTCCGAACTCAGAGGAGTTGGAGGAGGAATTAAGACAGCTGTTGTTTGGCTCTCAGCACCATTTTCATCTGGGATGGGCCCAAAAGTATTTTGACTAATGCTGGTGTCCTAAGAAGCCTCTTTACCACCCTCTCCACATCATCATTCGAGAGGCTCCTGAATAACCAAAAGGAATGGGTTGAAGACCGGTTACTGCCTGCCACAGAGTGTAATAATGGAGACTGTGGAGCAGACCACACCGGTTCAAATGCAGGAGACCTGGAACACTTATGGGACCTTACTGGCTCCAAAAACACAGATGGAGCCATAGGTGAAGATGTCTTGTCAGAACTGAAAGTCGGGTCTGACTTAGCTTGTGGTTTATCCTTGTCCTTAGATGGGTCCAAACTTGGAGCCAAAGAGGATAAAGGCTTGACTTTATCCAATTTTTTAGCTGGCTGAGTCCCCTCCATGGCAGCATCAAAGGGGTTCTTTAGCAAAACTCTCAAGATTAGTTTGTTTCTTCTTTCCTGCAGGACTCATGAATTAAAGGCATGGCAGATAGAGCATGAGTCCTGCAGGTGAAGAGGTCCCAAACAATATACACAACTCATATGCCTGTTCATAAGGGACATCTTTTGGCAACATGAGTCGCATTTTTTGAAACCCAATGGTTTCGAATCCTTGGCAGTATCCTTGGACATAACAGAAGCAGCACTATGTCTAAGACTATAGACTGCTAATTAGAAGACTATGAAGCACTCTGTATACAAAGAGAAACAAAACTATGGCAATAACAAACAATATCATATATATGTATATATATATATATATATATATATATATATATATATATATATATATATATATATATATATATATATATATATATATATATATATATATATATATATATATTTTAACAGATAGGGACAAAATAGAAGGGGGGAGTGCCTCTAAGTTAAACGGCGAACTCCCCACCTAAAGAAAGCCTCTAACTTAAACAGCAACTCCTTAAAAGCTAAAGTAAAAGCAAAAAGGGGACGATGAACCCTCTAATTTAAATGGGTTTGAAAGAGGGGAAAAGGCCAGAGAGAAAAAATGGTTAATCTACACAAAAAACAAGTCACTCAGATGGGATAGGTATAGATATAAATGCTAAGGACAACTGCAGTTAACAAGTTAGCTAAGCTAAACTATAAGATTTTGCTCAAAAATATTAGAATAGAAAAAACACTTAGCCTGAGCCAGTATCTGCATTCTCAACGCTGCAAGCGGCAAACAAGATCTGGGTAACTACCGCTAGGCATGCTGGGATAGGGTCTAGCCTCGAGCCAGTAAAAGCTCTCGAGCTATAGTATACGGCCGTGTCAGAGCCGTGGATCAGCACTGAACCCAAACAGCAAGAATGAAGGCGATATATGGACAACATAACATAAGAGGTTTGAATGTGCAGTCATTTGATACTGAACATTTGGAAGTGCTCAGAAGTAATATGTTCCAACGTGATGTTATGAACAGTAGAGAAAGATATGAAAGTTACAGGCTTTTGTAGATAGCTGTCTGCTATTTTGCATTATATGTGATAGTTTATTTTATATTTTATAGCTTATGATGGACATCTTACAGATGGAGGTCTCATGTGAAAATTTAAATAATTTATATTTTATAGCTTATGATGGATATCTTACAGATGGAGGCCTCATATTTTATGTAACATGAACATGTTTGAATTTTGTATGTGCTGTAGTTTGTAAGAGTCTTGCAACAGGAAAATTACATGGTGTATGTCTTAAAAGATGATCATAAAGGGATATATTTGTTTATAAAATGAATGCTGGTAATCTGTACCACTGTCAGTGTTTATTAATTATAATTTGTATGGTCTTATAAATGTTAACATCAGACTGTGAAATGCTGTTTTAATTAGGCACACTATTGTTAAAAAATGTCAAAGATATAGGCTGTTTACTATGTCAGTGCTGCCACAAGGCTGTAACTTTATTTATATGATTGATAATATATACCACATGTATGTGCTATAGCAGGTATGTGATTTATTTCCCCTGCAACCCTAGGGTATCTCCAGGAGGCTACAAAATATTTATATGTAATCGATTATATGTTCATAGATTACTACTAGTTTAACTACCCTTGTGTTCCATTTTAAGTATGTGAGAATCAAACCCCGTACCTTGTATTTATAAAGTAAAAAAACTTTAACCATTATGCCAAGCCACCCACCTGAATGGTATGGAGAGATATATTTTTAAGGAATGGTCATGAGATGTATCTTTTCTGCATGCCTTTATGGTAATGATGATGCCTGTATTAGACTAGGACTTGAATTTAAACATTTGTTTGAGGAGTATCTCAAATTGCTGTACTTGGTATTAGCTATTTGTCAGGGACAGATATAACGCTTATTTGAATTAATTGATTAATGGGTGCAAAGGTGTTCAATTATGCTGGGGTGCCATTAGTATGGGGGATTTCTACCTGAAGATGCTGATAAATGTATCTGATACTCAATGAGAGCATTTTGTTTTGAGCAGTTGGGGGTGAAACTGGATATTTTTTAACTATCCTTTTGCTTGCCTTTTGTTATTGGGCAACATTCTGTACATAAGAGTGCCTGTGGTTAAATAATTTTTTTTTAAATATTATTATAAATATTATTAAAATGTTTATTTTATAATGGGGCTGATTTGATGAAAGACAGCATGGTAAGGTTATCTTTGTAGAGTATGTTTCAGGGGTTCAGTTCAGCATAAAGTATAACTTGTAAGGGGCTGTAAAAATATAAAATGATTTAGTCTATTAGAGAATGCTATTTCAATATTTACACTTACATGTGTAGAACTGTGTCTGTCATCTGTAGTGGTGAAAGACATTGAATTTACTGTCCTACTAAATTAGTGAAAGGTTTGACCTGAAGAATTATGGGGTAAATTACAGGTAATTATGGAAGTTAAAACATTATCTCCCCTTACGGTTTGTGACATTCCTGTTTATGCTTGATTATGAGTTATGCATGAACTATTGGGCACATTTTTAGGCTGTACATAGGGAGACATAGTAGCATAAGGGCTGACTGTTGGAAGGCTAATATATATAACCTACTGATCCTTTATACTGTTACATGGTTTTGCAGCATGTGCTGTGTTTCATATGTAAATGCTTTGCATGTATTTTCTTGGTGCATGTAAATGGTTTCCATTTGTTGTTTGTTATTCATGTTCAGATCATTAAAGCTATTTTTCTTCTTTTTCCTACTAAGAAAGAAAGAAAAAAGAAAAGAAAATTCTTGCAGACAATGTCAAGGATGGCATGCAGGTGGTAATGAACTCTGAAAGCCACTGAGATGAAACAGACGAGGTGCTTTGGGAAATGGGTGGCTTTGGAAAAAGGGGATAAAGAACATTAAGACTGACAGTTTCATTGCTTAAGTGTTAGAAACAGATGCAGAGGAACTTAAGTCTTCAAACTCCCATGCTGGTGCTACTAAAAAGCAACAGAAGTAAAGTAATGACCAGATAGGCAGCATGCCTATTTATGGCCAAGTTAGATGTATTGAAAGAGAAGGAGGACGGCCATTTAACTAGAGGCAAAGGGATTTAGCTTCAGATTATTGTTGTACGGAAGGAGAGAGAGGATTGTGTGGTTTCTGTAAAAGATGAGTTGGAAGTTGGACTGGGCTGCATAAAAGTCAAATAAGAACCTTGGGTATTGTCAATGGTCTGGTATCTAAGCATGCAAATATAATGCTGGAGGCAAACATGTTCTTGGCAATGATTATATTGTGCATAGATGACACTGAAGGGTATAATTTTTGGCCTGTAATCCTTTTTCAAGTGATTTTCAGGGTACATTTCCCATGGGGAAGTAACAGTTTTGCAGTTTCACAAGAAGCCTTAGCAGTCATACAAGAAAAAGACTCATGAATAATGAGAATAGGATAAACACTCACATGGCAAACAAGGAAACTGATATAGCAGACATTATGACATTTCAAAAGAGATCCATATTGTGTAAGTGGATGTTTATCAGAGACTGGTAAGTCAAGAAGAACTTTGCCTTCAGATTTCATACGGTGCAGAGGTAGGAAATACTAGACATTGACTATTGTTAGATTGCCTGTTTCAGGTGACTGACTGCATAAACTGTTATATTTCAAAGGCAATTTAAATGTTAGCAATGTTAATAAAACAAATGTTTTTCAGATGTATGCACTGATCTGTCAACAGAATATGTGAGACTGCAGGCATAGGTTCAGATGAGCTCTGTAAGAATAACTCTCTTAGGACCAGATTCCAAAATAATCTAGATAGAAAATAACTGCTAATTGCATGAACTCTGCATCTTGAGTGAGTTTATTCCTATCATGGTACTAGAAACTCAAACACTTGGAGAAATTTAACCCCAGATACTGTGTTGGGTGTACCCTGTGTTTTCAGAAACCTGAAATTTATATGGCAAAAAACATATGTTTGAGTTTCCAAAAACTCAAAGGTTTTGAATAGAGATCATAGTACAATGCAGAATGTAAAAAAATGTTGGATTTTTGTGTTTTTTTTTTTTTTTGGATGTTTATATGAAACTCGATCATTTGATAGGAATCCAGCTGAGCAGGTATGGAAATAAGATACATAAAGAAAGCTGGTGGTGGAATGCAGAAGTCCAGGACGTCATCAAAAGAAAAAAGGAGTGCAGGAAAAAATGATAGATAGAAAAAAACGACCAGGTTGGGAAGAAATACTGGTTGGCTAACAACGGAGCTAAGAAAGGAGTTGCATTAGCAAAGAACAGGGTATTGAAGGCACTCAACCAGCTTCTGGTAAGTGACTCAGTAGGTGGCACAAAGAAACTATATCAAGTCGCAAGGCAAAGACAAAAAGATAAAGAAGATAGTCAGACACCCTTCATAAGGGATGCCAGCGGCAACCTGCTCACCAGTCCACAGGGCATCAAAGGCAGATGGAAGAAGTATTTCCAGAAGCTTCTGAATGACAAAAGCTCCGCAGAAGCTGTACTGCCCCAGACACATCCTATGATGAGAGACGAAGAGGAGCCCAAACTAGAAGAAGTAAGAACTGCACTAAGTACGATGCAATCAGGGAAGGCAGCAGGCTCAGATGAGGTCAGAGCAGATATAATAAAGTTGCTGGGTGAGGTAGAGGAGTAATGGCTCCTGAGGATATTCATAGCAGTTTAGAGAAAAAGACATATCCCAGATAACTGGAGAATAAGCATACTCATGTCAGCGTACAAGAACAAAGGGGACAGCCACAACTGTGGGCAGTACAGAGGCATCAAATTCCTGTCACATTGCATAAAAGTTCTGCAGAGGGTGACTGATAAATGGATAAGCAGAATAGCAGAATGGAAGATGGGAGATAGCAGTTTGGATTCAGATGAAGATACAGCACAACTGACCTGATGTTTGCAGTGAGACAGATAGGTTCATAGGTTCATACTAGGCTATCTGCCCTAGGGCATTTATAAGCCTAGCCAGAGTGTGTGTGGCTTTCACCACCCCTTAGGATGAGAATACTACACCCATTTAGGGTTTAGTTTACTGTGCCTCTGTCTAGTAGTGACACAGAGATGACCCCCGGGGTAAACCTACGATCTCACATTCACTCGTCAAGATTTCTCTTGAAGAGAGTTAGTGAGGGGCTCTGCCTAACATGGACTGGGATTCTGTTCCAGAGTGTAGGGAGCCTCTGGGTTATGAATCTGTCCCTCCAGCACGTCTTATTTATTTCTGTGTTGAGGTTCAAATCTCTTGCTCTTGTGGCTCTGGTGGATTTGGATTTTCTGAGGTGGAGCATGTCCATTAATTCCGGATTGGACATGGCCTTGTAAGTCAGGCATAGATCACCTCTAAGTAGGCGGTATACGACTGAATAGAACTGGAGTTTCTTCAGCCAGGCAGCATATGACATATGTTTGAGACCCTTTATCCTCTTGGTGAGAAACTTTTGGGGTCTTTCCAACTGCTGCAGCTGTCGGGTAAGATACATCCCAAATGGGGCATTGTACTCAATCATGGGCCTGATAAGAGAAGAGTACAGGGGCACAATGACCTCTCTTGATCTAGATGTGAATCCCTTCATGATAAGGTGGGCAATATAGAAGGTCTTCCTAACCACTTTGGCAATGTGAGTGTCAAATGAGAGGTTACTGTCAACTTGGGTCCCTAGGTCCCTGATTACCTCTTCCGTACTTAATGGATTACCACCTATGTGGTAATTTGTGGGTACCTTGTTTTTCCCAAAGGGTATGACTATACATTTTTTGGCGTTCAGCTTAAGTCCATGGCTCTGGCACCAATTATCCATTTCTATGAGGCCTCTCTGAAGGATGCTTGT
The DNA here is from genome assembly GCF_019279795.1 of Protopterus annectens. Lineage (NCBI taxonomy): Eukaryota > Metazoa > Chordata > Ceratodontiformes > Protopteridae > Protopterus > Protopterus annectens. Next base: position 231,883,834 of record NC_056725.1, on the reverse strand, counting down.
GTCCACTGGAGTATCAATTATGGTGCCAAGTTTGCAGTCATCTGTGAACTTTGTCAGCCACAATCCTCCTATGTTTGCCTGCACCTTGGAAAAATAAATGCTGAACAAGAGGGGTCCCAGGACTGAGCCCTGTGGGACACCGCCAGACTGGCTTAGAGTCTGACATGGCTCCAGCAACTCTGACCCTGTGGGTTCTGTCCTTGAGCCAGTTTGCAACCCATCTTGTGACATATGGGTTTACATTTAAGCTGGTGAGTTTGTCTATGATGCCCGAGTGGGGTATTGTGTCGAAGGCTTTTGCAAGGTCAAGGTAGGCTGTGTGAACTGCCTTACCCTCATCAATGGCCTTAGTGACTGTTTCAAAAAAGTCGACCAAGTTCAAAAGGCAGGATCTGCCCTTGACAAATTCAAATTGGGTAGGATCCAATGTCTGTAGGTCCCCAATGTCTTTGTTTATGAGTTCCATAATGACCCTTTCCATAGCTTTTCAGACCAGGCTCGTCAAGCTTATGGGGCGGTAATTTCCAGGGTCTGTAGAAGCACCGCCTTTGTGAAGTGGGACCACTGTTGCTGTACGCCACACTTTGGGTACGTATCCTGTAGTAAGGCTAAGATTAAACAGCAGCCTTTAGTGTGGGTTTAGTTCCTCTTGGAGTTCATGTAGCACACAGCCTGGGGCACTGTCCAGTCCCATTGATGCTGTGTTTTTAGCTTTGGAGAGGGTGGCTCTCACCTGGGCATCTTGGATGTTTGGAAGGCTACACTCTGCTGGGATAGATATTTCTCCTTTTGTGGGGGGAGGGAGAGGAGAAATTTGCACTGAACCTGTCTGCCAGAATGTTGGCAATGTCTGTGGGTTCAGTGTATTTTGTGTCATTTTGGACCAACTCTGAGCATATCTGGGAGTTTCCACCCAGGTTTCTAACATAGCTAAAGAAGGCCTTGTGATTGTCTTTTGTGTCTTTTGCGATTTTTCTCTCAAAGTTGGCCTTGGATGATTTTATGAGTGATCGTAGTTTTTTGCTAGTACTGATCAGAGATGCCTTCCCTTTTAGGGATTTTGCTCTGTCATGTAGTAGCTTCCTCCTCCTGTTGTAAAGTTTGTTAATGGCTGGGGTCCACCAGACAGGGTGCCTGCCTTTGGGGGAATGGGTCTTGGTTTTATTTGGGATTGCATGATCCATGCATTCTTGAAGGTGCCCGTAGAAGGCATTTATAAAGGATTCAGTGATGTGGGTTGTGGTTTCCACTGGCCCAGGGGCCTTGAAGGATACCACTTCAGTCTTAAGAAGTGTGAAGTTGGCTTTTGAGAAGTTCTTCACTGTGGTCTTTTGTGCAGGGGGTGGGGGCGGGATGTGGATTTCCAGTGAGATTAATTTATGGTCTGATCTCACCAATGAGGGGTATACTTCCGGTGTGGAGCATTTTGTCCCCATGTTTGTGTTGATCAGGTCTAGTATATTATCTCTTCTTGTGGGAATGGTGACTAGTTGTTCCATCGCATTTGAGTTTATGAATTCTAGGAACCTTTGGGCTAGGGTGTTGGGGCTTGAGTAATGTTCCCAGTCTATGTTTGGGTAGTTGATGTCTCTCAATATGATGGTATTTGGAGAGACATTCATACTCTCCAGTATCTTCAGGAAGGCTGAGTGGGGCTCCTGAGTTTGAGAGGGTGGTCTGTAGCATGCTACAAACTGTAGGGCAGTTTTGCCTATGGTTAGTTGCACCTAGATGGTCTTCAATGCTTCGTGCGTTGCTACTAACCTGGAGGTGTGGGTATCTTTGATGAATATGGATACTCCCCCTCCTTTTGTGGTTCGGTCCAAGTTTTGGGGCCGGAAAGCATGATATGAGGTAAAACCTGGTAGTGTTGGGGTGCTCTCTGGAGCCTTGAACCAGGTTTCAGTCACTGCACAGACATCGATGTTCTCCTTACTGAGGAGGGCTTTGAGAGCGTGCATCTTGAGGTTTAGACTTCTGGCATTGAGCAGCATTACCTTTAGTTTTTTCCCACTTGTGTTTTCTAGGGAGGTAGGTTTGTCTTTTGAGCCTTGCCTAGAAAAGGCACTATGGGGGTGGCAAGTGCCTTGGCCAATATCCGGAAGCCCAGGGGTGACAGGTGCAAGCCATCCCTTGTGAAGCAGCGTGGCTTGTCAAGCATGTCATCCCAAGCAGACAGACATTGGATCCCCTTAGAATGACACCAGTAATTAAGCCAATTGTTAAAACTGATCATTTTGTCTTTGTACTGTGGCATCATTCTTGGTGAGGGTAAGATGCTGCTCAGGGTCAGGGTCATACTGGCCTGGGCTACATAATCAGAGAGCTCCTCTATGTCTCTTTTCATGTAGTCCAGGGAGGTACATCTCAGGTCATTCACACCGGCATGGACAATGACTGAGTCATATTTGTACTTGCTTTGGAGTGACCTGAGTGCTTGTGTTATGTGGCGGATTCTAGCGCCTGACAGGCAGCTTACTGTAACCTTTTCCTTGTTCAGTCTGGTGAGCGGGACGTCAGTGTGTCTGACTATGGAGTCACCTATTACAAGTGTGTCTGGCATGTTGTTTGGCCTTAAAGGCTGTGACTGTTTAGCACACTGACTTTGTGAACTATGTGTTGCATGTGCTATGTCTTGAGGTAGTGGTCGCTTGGGTGTCTGCTTTGGAGGCCTCTGTTGTTTAGGGAGATTTTTAATCAGAGCCTCCAAGTATGTTTTTGTGTGTTTATGTGTAAGGTTTGCAGTTGTGATAGGTCTATGTGAGACTGGGTTTGTGGTGTGCGTGGTTACCTTCTCCTCCTGACTGGTTTTGCCAGTACTGAGTTGAGAGAGCTTAGCCTCCAGTTTGGCTATATAGTTGCATCTCTCACATATATTTGTATTTGTTGGGAGGAGGAGAGGGTTGTCTGTGTACATGAGGCAATTGTAACATTGCCTCAAGATTCCCAGATTCACCAGCTGAACAGGAGAGGACGCCAGCAACTGACCCTTCGACATGCTAGAATAGTGTAAAAGATTGCTGTGTAACTGAGTCAGAAAGGACCTATAGGGAAATGGGTACTCAAGGGGATTTAGGTGAATGAAGTACTTTCTTTTCATTTAAGAGTGCTTTACCTGTATAAAAATGCTTTAGGAGCAAGTGCTGGGCTTTTCAGATAGAGAATAGGCTGTTTAGATTGCAAGTAGAGCAGTTCTAATGGAAAAATTGAAGAGCAGACTTTACGGAACCGGAAATAGTTTAAACTTGATTAACCACGTGCAAAAGCGTGCAAAAATGGGCTTTATAGCAGGGGGTTGAAAAGAGCCAGGAATTGACCCAAAATGGCCAATAAACTACAAGTTGCTGGGCTGGAACCACTCCTCTAGGGACCAATAGGTTGCTCAGTGCTCCCCACTCCCACTGGTGAACAAAGAAGCTTCCTCTTATCCAAATAAGGATATGGATAGCACAGGAACTATGACAAAGCCCAGAGATCAGCAAAATCTGAAGACTGGGCTATTCTAGTTCAGTAAGGCGGGAAAACAAGGATTTTTTTTGTTTTTTTTTTTCTTTTTTTTTACAGAGACAGAAAAAAAGATACAGTAGCACTTGAGTGTGTTAGCCTAACAGTTAAATTAAATAAAATAGTTGAGAAGAAACCAAAAATGAGGAAAGAGTCCAAATGGGCATTCCTAGACTTGCTGAAAACATGACATGGTCCCAAGAAAGTTGATTTGGGCATTATTGTGGTGGTTCAAAGTCCCAGAAACATTCATAGAATTAGTGCAGGCTATTTACAAGGACCCAATGACTCAAGTACAAATAGTGCTCTTCCTCACAGAGGGGTTCCCAGTGGGAGTGGGTATGCACCAGGGTTCAGCTCTGAGCCCACTGTTCTTCATTCTGGTGATGGACTACATTAGCAAACAGGTCAGAGGGTACAGATCAACAAAGTTACTGTATGCAGATGATGTGACATTACAGGCAGACTCTGAGCAAGAACATCAGTAAAGGATAGGGGAATGGAATGTAAAACTGAAGCACATGGGACGAAACTAAGCACAGATAAGACAATGGCAATGGCAGCAAATAGGGGAAATAAGAAGAAGCTGAGAAATGAGATAGAAGGGAGGATAGGACAGTGGAACAGCTTAATAGTTTCAAGTATCTTGGAGGGGTGATTGAGGAGACGTTAAGTGTAAATGAAGAGGTCAAAGCTAGAATCAGAGGGGCTGTAGCCAACTGGCAAGAGTGTCAGGTGTAGTGTATGACAGGATAATAACAAAGAAACTGAAAAGTAAGTTGTACAAGACAGTGGTGAGACCAGTACCACTGTGTGGTGCAGAAACCTGGCAGTAAAGGCAGAGCAGATGAGGAAGCTAGAGGTGATGGAAATGAAGTGCCTGAGAAGGGTAGCTGGATGTACTCTGTGGGACAGACAAAGAATTGAGGACATAAGAGCAGAAGCCAAAGTAGATCCAGTTGCAGAAAAGATGAAAGATAACAGATTACAGTGGTCCGGACACATGCAGAAAAGCAGAAGGCAATCTGGTGAAGAAGATTTGGGACAGACAGGAAGAAGGTAAGAGAAAACGAGGATGACCAGCAAAGAGGTGGTGGATGCATTGTGTGAGAGAAGATCAGTGACACTTAGGCATGAGTATCGAAGAAGACAGGAGTGTGGCATTGAATTGAGAGAGATGGTAACATGATACCCCAGTGTCATATAAAAAAATTAGGAAGAAAAGGGGGCTGATGATGACGATGATGATGATGATGACAATGTCTTCTAGTTGCAATACAGTAGATAAGATGAGATCACCTACAAAGGTGGAATTTTACCAGCTGAAGGTGCAATAAAGACTTTCTGAAATTTGGTCCAGGCTACATGAAAAAGCTTTAACTACAGTCCGGATGGTAAACTATTTAATCCAAGAGATTTTTTTTTGAAGTGTTGCATAGACTTTCAAACTAGAAATGGGGAACTACAAATGCTGAATTTGGTTTGACAATTGCAGTTGCATGCTGTATTGTGCCCCCAAATCCTGTATCTGTGGTAAATTATTAAAGGCTTTAGAGGCATGTTTGAACTGATAAAATGCACTGAATGTCAGAGTAACCCTTATCCTAATACATAAATGGAAAGATATAAGGGCAATAAGGTACAGAGGCTTTGCACGACTTATTGTCTTTGGAGATGCTTGACTAGGTGGCAATGTGCTCTGAGAGACATGTTGTAAACATTTCATCATGGCCTGACAATCCAGTATTCCAATAGACATTATAATCTGAGTCTTAGATCACTGAGAAGGAAATACATATGCAGGATCATTACATTTCTGAAAACAAAAGTGTGTGCTCTTGATCCTACTTTGAAAAAAATCTATATCATCATATCAAGTATATCACACAATGGGTTCAGATGAGCTCAGGGGTAGAATTTAAATTAATTTCACTGGATGAGCAGATGCCCAGTAGTATTCTTGTATACCTTCAATAATTTGAGGATCAGTTCCTTCACTTTATCCTCAACCAGGGGATGCTGAATGCAAGTGCTTGTGTTGCAAATCCTTAGGGATTGCTGGTAAAGCCAACACAATATAAAACTTTACTCATAATGGTCTGAAATTGGACAGGGTACTACCTGAAGGGATATCGCTTGCTCAAAATTTCAGGGGCTGCTAAGAACCTGTCTGTGATGCTAACAATGGATATAATAGGAACTTTCCATAGGGAGATGTGCACTTAGCTTCTTTAAATTATATTCTCCTATTAAATTATGAAGTTGCCTAGTGAAGACAGATATTCAAGGTCTGCTAGTGGAAATAGGGATTCAAGGAACTCAATACACATTTAAAGATTCTTGCTCCAAATAGACGAACTTTTGAGAAGCTGAGAAGTTGTTGCAGAATTTTCCTCCCTTCCATAGTTCCAGTGCCTGGATATGTAGTGTCCTTGTTCTGCTCCGGCTATATTTGAACATTCTTAATTTCTGATGTTTCCCTGGGAGAAATGCTTTCTTGCAGCAAAAGATCTAGTGAGAATGACCACATCCAAAACAGAAACCTGGTTCATCAGGTTATGTAACCCATTAATATTCAATAAGACTGTCTTCACTGTTAATATTCAAGGAGACTGTCTTGATGTATGTATTAGTTGTTTCAGTCACAGTGGCTGGCATCAGAAATACTCAGTCTAGGAATTTAAATCTCTTCCGCAGCATCAACAGAATGGTTTGGAGGGGCAGATATATTTTGAAGAGGATACCACTGATATGGAACAGAGTCCCCATCCACATAAAACAAAGTTCATCCCTGCTTATTTTCAAGAACAACTTAGATATATGGATGAGAAACAGAAAATTTATTTCAGGACTGCCCACTGTTCTACTAATGGACAGAGGCAGCTTTTAAATTCTTTATCCCAGTCATAAATTCCCTCAAATTATCTATGATATGATCCCTGTTATTCTCATTAGGGACAATATATAATTATTGACCATGGGATGAGTAAGGCCAATGTATAGCCAAATGGCATAGTTTATTTTGAGCACAAAAAGAGAACCTAGCTAGGTTTAAAATAGCCTGCAAGGGCAGCTAGTCTAGTACTTATATGAACCCATGTACTTATTACTAGACATTGTGTGACCTCACATTTATTTGGGTTGTTCCCATGACCAGGATCAGTCTTGATCTAACTCTTCCATAATGCCTGGTCTTCTGGTTCCAAGGTATCTTCTGTGAGAATGTAACAACAGTGAGATGCAACTGAAATAAACAATACAGGAAGAGGAATGGCAACAGTAATTGTATATGCAACTCTTTGCAAAAAGTCCATCTAAGCATCCAATTACTTTGCATAAACAATACTGATATAAAGTAAACTGAGTAGTACGTCTTAACAGGTGTAACCTCCTTAGCTTTATGTGCTGAAACCTCACTCGTGAGGAGTATCTGCATCATGAGGTGTGCAGCAAGCATTTTCCAGGGTAAATGTTAAGAAACATCATCAAAGAAACTGTCTAAATGTTAGTCTAGACTGTCTTAGCAATAATGAATTATTATATTATTTTATTAAATCTAGCAACATATCATTTGAGTGAGCTGAATAAAAGACACAGAGTTATTGAGAATCCGAGTGAACCACAACTATGTGTTATCATACTATTTTCCAAAGCTGCTGTTTAAAGGATTATACTAAAGGTACATCTCATAGATATAATAGCAAGAGCAAATATTCTGAGACTCATGAAAATCACACCACTTTAAATAGACAGACTGTAGTGAAATAAAAAAAATAGAAGTTATGTACCTACCATAACGTTCCATGTTAGTTGTCTTCTTCTCGCCTTCTTTCTTGCTGGATGGGTTCGGAGCCCACTGGCTCGAGGTTCCCCTTTTATCCCACAATGCTAGGCGGTAATACCTCAGATCTCGTTTGTAAGCTAGGCCCAGCCAGGAAAAAAAAATCCAGAAACACTGGAAAGGGGAAACCCACCTCTATAAAATGACAGAAAGAAGGTGACCTACAACCTGATGAGGGAATATATACAATAATACAGTATATACATATATACAAATAGAGGTGGTAGGAAGAAAGGTCACAATCAAACTCCTCTAGGTCTGTCCAGGCTAGGGGGAAGGAGGGTGGGATGCAAGAAAGAAGGCGAGAAGAAGACAACTAACATGGAACGTTATGGTAGGTACATAACTTCTATATGTTAAGTTCTCCATTCTTGCTGGATGGGACTAGCACCTTGTCCCGGGTGGCCTATCGGAAGAGACTCTTGAGTACAGTGGAACCAAAGTTAGCTCTATGTCTAGAAGCTAAGTCCAACTTATAATGAGAAATGAAAGTGTGAGGAGTAGCCCATGTAGCTGCCGCACAAATCATATCAATAGGCAGCCTGTCTTGGAAAGCTATGGAAGTAGCCAAAGCTCTAGTTGAATGAGCCTTAGGTTTGTTTGGTAACTTTTGATGCCTAATCTCATACACAAAAGAAATCAAGGATGTAAGCCATCTGGAGAGTGATACTTTCGAAACTGGAAGGCCCTTTCTGCCTTCTGCATAAGAAACAAACAGTTGGTCAGCCTTCCTGATCTGTTTGGTCCTGTCTAAGTAATACCTTAATTGTCGATGAACATCTAGCCAATGTAATTTTTGTTCAGACCTGTTAGAATAGTTAGGAAAAAACACAGGAAGGTCAATGTTTTGATTTAGGTTTGCCGGAGAGGCTACTTTGGGTAAGAAGGATGGGTTGGTCGGATACCCTATCCTTATGAAACAAAAGGTAAGGGATCGACTACAGAGTGCATGAAGTTCAGAGACTCTTCTAGCAAGTAATGGCTACCAAAAAGAGTGTTTTCCAGGATAGCAATTTCATTGAACACGGCTGCAGGTTCAAAAGGGGAAGAATCAAGGATGTGAGAACTAAGTTAAGGTCCCAAGAAGGAGGAGGATTTCTAATAGGAGGCTTGAGAAGAAAACTCCTTCAAAAAGGCTTTGCAAAGTTTGTGAGACATGATGGCAGAGTCTGAGATTCCAACATGAAAGTTAGATATAGCTGCCAATTGAACCTTAAGAGTAGAAGGAGACAAACCTGCGTGGAATAGTTCGCTAAGAAATCAAGGACCCATTGAATGGAAGCAGTGAAAGGATCTATGTCCCTTCCTTGTGCCCAATAGGAGAATTACTAAGATAAATCTTCCGAGTGGAGGATTTATGGGAAGCTATTAAAATATCTCGAACTGAGTGAGATATTAGAGGAAGCCTGGCTAGGGTTGGAATTGGAGGAACCAAGCAGTGAGGTTCAGAGGGGAGGGAGTGATGTAACTGACCCGACTGATGGGTCAAAAGATCTGGAACTGGGTCCAGATGCCAGGGTTGCTCCAACAGAAAACGGTGTAGAAAAGGGAACCAAACCTGTCGAGGCCAGTAAGGGGCAATGAGGATCAAGGAAGCTTTCTGAGTGATGGCTTTCTGTATCACTTGAGAAATTAGTGGGAAGGGAGGAAAGGCATACAGAAGTCCCCGGGGCCAATCTTGGACTAGAGCGTCTCTGCTGGGGTGGCCTGGTAGAGGAAAGAGGGTGAAATAATTTTTACACTTGCTGTTTTGGGGAGTAGCAAAAAGGTCGCAGCAAGGCTGGCCCCAGTTCAGAAAAACTTTTTCCAACACTGAATTTTTCAGAGACCACTCGTGAGGCATGAGAATAGCTCTGCTCAATTTGTCCGCAATGACATTGGACTCCCCGGGGATGTGCGTTGCTATCAGAACGCTGAGAAGAAATCGCCCATTGCCACAGTCTGAGTCCCTCTCAACATAGGGGGTAGGATCTGGTTCCGCCTTGTTTGTTGATATACCACACTACAGACATGTTGTCCATCTGAATTGCTATCGTTCCCATCGGAAGAGAGTCTTGAAGGGCCTGCAACGCTAAAAGCACTGCTCTCATCTCTAGAACATTTATATGCAAGTGGCGTTCGTAAGGTTGCCATATGCCCTGGACTGTCCTGCCCTGATAATGCCCCCCACCCGATCAGGGAGGTGTCCGTTGTCAGAGTAGCAACCGGAGGAGGGACAAAGGGTCTTCCTAAGAAGAGCTGGGGATGAAATCCACCAAAGAAGGTGATTCCTGCATTATCACAATGGTGTGGGACATCGGAAGTTGTTGGTATGACCATTGTGTGAAGAGCATCCATTGTAAGATTCTCATGTGAAATCTGGCTAATAGAAGTAGAGGGATAGCAGCTGCCATTATCCCCAGTACTTTCAGGACCAATCTGACTTTGATTCTGTTGCTGTGGAAAAGAAGAGAGACTAGTTTGTGTATGTCTGCTATCCTTTGGTCTGTGAGTCTCGCTGACATGCTGACTGTGTCTAGATTTGCACCTATGAAGGTAATAGCACAAAACAGACTTTAATTTATTGAGATACCTAGCTGAAAATATGCGAAAAGTGTAGTCTCTGGCAAGTAGTAGAAGATGCTTGGTGGGAGCTGTAAGGAGCCAGTCGTTCCTATATGGAAACACCTGGAATCCTTGATGTCTCAGGTGAGCCACTGCCATGCATTTGCAAACACCGGGGCTGTGGTGAGTCCAAAGGGCAGGGCTCTGAATTGAAAGTGACTGGTTCCCAGCCTGAAGCGGAGAAATCTCCCCTGTTCATTTTATATGATAGATCCTGGAGGTCTATAGAGCACATCCAGTTTTCCTTCCCCAATAGGGGTAGGATGGATTGCAACGTGACCATCCGAAATCTTGTTTTCTTGACAGACTTGTTCAAGATGCTGAGATCCAAAATGGGCCTCCAGTCCCCTGTTTTCTTTGGAACCAAAAAGAATTTGGAGTAGATTCCGGATCCTAGCTGGTCTGCTGGAACTGGCTGAATGGCTCTTTTTGCAAGCAACTTTGATATTTCTAACGCTGCTTGCTCCCTTTGAGCAGGTGGAACATCTGGAAGGGACTTTTTTGATTGATTTGGAATGCGAAAGAATGGAATGGAATAGCCTTCGGAAATGATGGACTGTACCCACTTGTCTTGAGTTAGAGATCGCCAGGCTTCTGGGTACAGTGATAGTCTTCGGTGGACAGTCAGGCAACACCTCAGGGATGTTGAAAGGGCTTATCAGAAAAGGTTTCTCGATTGCCCTGGTTCTGCGGACCCCCCCTGCCTCTAGGGTGGCGTCTACCATTATTGTTCCCCTGCCTCTGGGGAACCGACGGCCAGGCAAAGCTCCTTGAGATTGCTTATGAACCACATCTTTCCACTTTTCTGGCTCTTGGGGTAAGGCCTAGAACGAGTAGAAAATGGCAGAAAGAGTTTTGCCATCCGGTCAGGGTTTCTTTCACTTGAGGACCAAAAAGGGACGATCCATCAAAGTTAGTGAAAGACGCCTTAAAAGGGTCAAATTGCATAGCCGCATCCAGGCATGCTGCTCCCTCCATCAGCCGCATATGAAAGAAGGCGCATAGAGGAGTTAGCTATCGAATTGAGGGTAGCCAGCTGAGCGTTCATCTTATCCTGAAAACCCGCAGCTGTTGGATCCTTTAACATCTCACTTGCTTCCTTGATCAAGTCTCTTTGAAGACGAGTGAAATGACAGAGCTAGTTCAGCGAACGCATAGAAAAGGTTGCTGATGAAAACATCCACTTCCTGTACCTGTCCATAGACCTAGATTCCTTGTTAGGAGGATGGACAGGCACTGAAGGATCAGCTAGTTCCTTCTTGGTGGCAGCAGCTAGCACCATAGCATCCACAGAAACTCCTTTAGTCAAAAATTGTTTGTCCGCTGGGGTGGTAATAAACTTTGAAGGTCTCCTGGGGGTGGGGTCCACAGAGTCAGGAGCCGTCCAGGCCTTTTTTGCTACCACCTGCATGAGGGGGTCAAAGGGGGGGACACCCAGGAGGTGGAAGGGCGAGAGCCGAATGCCTCAAGATACACAGATTCATCCTCCGAAGGGTTGAGGGCTGGCCAATTCCCCCTCTGTTTTAAGATCTCCAGGATGTCTGCAAAGGAGACATCTTCAGATGGGGAACGGGGGGAACCTTCAGAATCCTCTAAAAGAGGTGACAGACTCAGGTGAGTCTATGTGCTTCCTCTCCTGCCAATTTAGGAGAGGAGATCCCCACTGGGGATTCTTGAGGAGCTGGCTCTCTGCGGTCTGGGATGAGGGAGTGAGTAGAAATTACCTGAGGCACCGAGGAGGGAGGGGCGGATGGAGCCGACTGTGGAGTTGAACCAGGTTCCAACACACCATGACCTCGAAAGCACCCCTGTCAGGCAGAGCCAGAGGTCTCCGCTCAAAAGCTGAAAACCTCCACCAACAGTGATGGCTCCGAGGCCGATGTCGGAGCCGAACTCACTAAGCCAAGCACCGAGGGAGAGCGGGTCGGACAAGGGTCCGATGCCACTCACCGAGCCGATGAGGGAAGTCCGTGCCGAGATTCTTCCAATGAAGAAATCGAGCAGACAACGCAATCAAGACAATTGTATCAGCCCGATGCTGCCACAGTTCTCGGTCCCGATGCACCGCTCCGAACTCAAAGGAGTCGGAGGAGGAACATTTTGAGAAATAGGATTAAGCATCGACTAATGAGTCGGGCTCTGAAGCATTTGGGCCAGTGCCTCGGACTTAAGAAGTCGACTCACTACCCTCTGAAGGTCATGGTCCGAAAGTCTCGACGACCTAGAGGAGTGAGATCTATGGCAACGTTCAGACAGCAAGGGAGATGCTGGAGCCAAATGAACGGAGCCAAGAGACGGTGACCTAGACCTTTTCCTAGTTGTCGGTTCCGATAATCTTATGGGAACCAAAGAAATAAGAGTTGAGAGTTCTTTAGGTGTCGACTCAGAAGCTGGAGAAGGCTTGGAGGGTTTAAGAAAGAGTTGGGGGACCCTCAGGTTTCAATAAGCCTCGTAAAATAAGCTTATTTTTTCTTTCCTGCAGGACTCTAGGGCTGAAGCCATGGCATACAGAACAAGAGTCCCAGAAGTGTGACCATCTGTCAGAGACATTTTCTGACAGCACGAGTCACACTTCTTAAAGCCTGAAACCTTTGAATCCTTAGACATTTCCAAGAAATAATGTGTAATCACCACACAAGCACAAACACACCGATTAAACTATCCACTAAAGTTTAAAACTAAAATTAAACTAATAAATTTAGTTAGTTTTTTTAAATCCCTACAAAACACATACACTCCACTACTAAGAGGGGATGGAAGGCTAAGGGAAGAACTTTTAAGTTCTTGTGGTAAGAAGGGTGGATAAACAGGAAGGAAAGGATAAAAATCCACTTAACTAGGGGAATTATGAGTAAAAACTAATTTAAAGGGGTTTAAATTAACTTTTAGACTGTTCTAAATAGACTAACCTGAGTTGGAACAACACACAGTCCCATCCAGCAAGAATGAAGGCAAGATAGACAACTTAACATTATATATTTTATTATGTTGTGCTGCATACTGTACAAGCAAAATATAGTCTGTTTGGTGAGATACTCGACTCCCCAGACAACAAGCTATTATAAGTGCTTTTTGCAGTTCTGTTCCCAGACATTACACCTTTTATCAAGTTGTCTGAGTAGTGTTGAATTAGCTTGCAAATCAATTGATCATGGAGATGGAATAGAAAAGGAAGGTGGCAATAATCAAATTTGATGTATATGCTATAGTTGCAGGAGAGTTCCCAAATAATTTAGATCTAAGACAGTAACATGTGAATGTAGTGTTTGATGAGATGGTAAAGCAAAGCTCCATCTGCTTGAGATGGTGGTAGCTCATATGGATGTAAAAGATAACATCACACTTACTGAAAAGAATAGGGGAAATTCCCAGATACCCTGCCCAAATTTCCCTTATTCAGTATGAACATTACCTTGGATCTCCCCTGAAAAGAGTCCATAAGCCTAGGGGATTAACCTGATAAGTAAATTGTAAATATAAAAAAAAAAAAAAAAAAAGCTAAACTATTGTTATTTACATTTGTTTACCGGGAAATTCTGACTGGACGCAGGTCCTTTTTCAGAGGTGGCCCGGGGAGAAAAGCTCCACAGCATGTACATGACAAATGGTATACAATAAAAGTCAAAGGTATGTATACAGCAATGGTGATGATGACATATAGTACAGGAGCATATTTGGTACAATTAAGTAAGAAGCACTAAATTTAAACATTGAAATAAACTAGTTGTAACAGTACTAAATTGTCTAACAGCTACAAGTTAACAATACTAATAGACTAATGATTACTAAATCTAGGAAAGTAAAACTAGCAATTATTGACATTCAGTTTAGTTTTATAGTGGTAGAGGATTACTTTATCCAAGCAGGGATGAGAGAGAGAGCAGAAGGGGAGGAGGGAGGGGGTGTTTAGTCAGGATTTGGGCAAGGACAAAACCAGTGAGTAATTAGGTGTGTTTTAAGTGCAGTCTTGAAAAGACTGCAGGAAGGTAGGGTAGTTAAGGTGGGGGGAAGGTTGTCCCAGAGCTTGGATATGGTACAGGAAAATAGAGTTTCTCCTGCTGAGTTTTTGGCTTTGGTAACCTGGAGAAGATTTTTATTGCTGGAGTTTAGGGTTCTGGAAGAGTGGTAGGGTTGGAGAAGAGTTTGTAGCGATGGGATTTTGAGACGGTGGTTTACAAGTTTATGAGCAAAGGAGAGTTGATTCAGGTGTAGAAGTTGTGGAAGCTCGAGCCAGTCTAGGTCTCTAAGGGAGACACAGTGGTGGCTACAGTAGGGAGCACCAGTGGCAAATTTTGCGATTTTATTGTAGCAGACTTCAAGTTTGTTTAAGTCTGACTGTATAAGATTTGTAAGTATGGATGATGTATAGAGTAGGGTGGAGATTAGTTGGGAATTGGCAATAGAGATTTTAGCTGGTTTGGTGAGGTATTGGCGGTTTCTATATAAAGCACCAAGTTTTTTTTTGTGAACCTTTTTATTGTTAGAGATATGTGGGTGTCAAATTTAAGATTGTTGTCAATCTCTACACCAAGTAGTTTTGTGTGGACTGATTGATATCTAACTTTTATTTAAAAAGGGTTATCACACTGTGATTGTTGTCTAAACTACCAAGAGCCATGCTGTTACATACAGTTCTTCCTTTTAGCACCTGTAGGCACTTTCGTCTTGATAAGATACTGCTGTCTCATGCTCCTTACAAACACAAATTCAGTCAAGTTTAAAAAAAAAATACTGGCGTTACACTGATGGGGCTTATAGCTTTCAAGGTGGAGCTTGTGACTTTTCTCCCCTTTTCTGTTACTCTTTAGGGAAAGAGTTTCAACTGAGGACCACTGATATTTTAAGTATTTCTGCAGGTAACCTTGCATTTGTTTTAGAGAGGAAATAAATGAAAAATGACACTTGATGCTGGGCACCAGTGGGGCAAGAACCTCTGTGAAATGATGTGTAGATTACACAGTGAACTAGGTGACTTGCTTATACCATCTTTCAGCTACTTGTACACAATATTATGAGCGGTCAAAGACAGCAAGCCCTCAAAATGTAACCTAAAGATATAAGTATCTGGTCGACTACATGGGAGTGTCAGCTGAAGAAAAGCATGCAAAGAGGTGACCTCTATTTAGTGAGCAAGGAACAACTGCACTAGATGGAATTTACCTAGCACTACACATGGGTAAAAAGGAATTCACTGTGGCATTCATAGACATAGGTTCATAGAACGGTACTAGGCTAGCAGCCTTAGACCCTTTACAAGACTAGTCATGTTAATCCTGAGTATCCCCACTTGTTTTTTGGGTAGTTTGCAGAATGAATTTATGAACAGAGTGGGTCTGTGATAAACACCAACTACCCCTTTCCATGAGAGACATGGGTGCCACCCCAGGGGTGAATATGCGGTCTCCCATCCAATTATCTAGGTTACTTTTGAATAGGGTCAGTGAGGAGCTCTGTTTTACGTGAATAGGAAGTCTATTCCAGATGGGAGTCAGTCTCTGGGAAACATATCTGCCTCTCCAGCATGTTCCATTAATGACACAAGCCAGGTTGAGATCCCTACAGTGGGTGACTCTTGTACCATCTGACTTGCAGATGTGCAGCATTTTCATTAGGCCAGGGTTGGAGACTGCCCTAAAGGTCAGGCATAAGCCACCTCTCAGCAGCCTGTCCATGTAGGTCATGGTTTAGAGTCCCTGTATTTCCTTAGTGAGAAACCTCTAAGGTATCTCCAGCTGCTACAGGTGTCTGGTGAGGTACATGCAAAAGGGTACATTATACTCTACTAGTGGTCTGATGATGGTTGAGTACAGTGGAGTTATAACATCCCTTGACCTGGATGCTATACCCTTGCTTATGAGGTATGTTACATAGAAGGATTTCTTTAACACTGTGGAAACTTAGTGGTCAAACTTCAGATTGCTATCAGTCTGTGTTCCCAAGTCTCGCACGGCTGGGTTGGAACTCAAGGGGGTGCTGTCAATATTTATTTATTTAAAATTTGCTTATGGGGAAAGTCTAACTAGGACAGAGCTTATTTTCAGCAGAGACATGGGGAGAAAGGCTACAGATGAATGTCTTTGTAACATGGGAGGAAACCAGAGCACCCAGGGGGAACCCACACAAATGCAGGAAAGGGCATGCAGACTCCACACAAAAGGGACCCCAGCTGAGAATCAAACCATAGAACGACTTGCAGTGAAGTGACAACAATAATCACTACACCACTGCACTATTTGTAGAAAATTTTGTTTTGCCAAAGGGAATGTTTGTGTCTTTCGGCTTTTCCCGGTTAGGGGTCGCCACAGCGGAACTCCGGTCCGCTAATGATTGGCAGTTGATTTTTACATGTCGGCTTGCCAGACCTGACTCACAACCTTCAACAAAGGTACGCCCATTCATGCATGTCTCCACTCAGAAGAAGCTCTAGCTGAGAATCGAACTGGACAGTGTCTTTACTGTGAGGCGACAACGCTACTGCAGCACCACCACCACGTAATAATGCATTTTTTTTGCTTTTAGTTTTAGACCATGGCTTTTGCACCTATAATTTTTTTGTGTTAGTCCATCTTGTAATAGGTTGACATCACTGGAGGACTCAATGATTGCTCCCAGTTTACAATCATCAGTGAACTGTGGTCTGAGGCTACCTACTTTGGCCTGAACTTCTGAGAAATAGATATCAAACAGGAAGGGGCCCAACAGAGATCCCTATGGTACTCCACAGGTGACAGAGCTACTGGTGGAGGTGGAGTCACCAATTTTGACAGAGTGTGTTCTGTCAGTGAGCCAATTGGCTACCCATCTGGTAACATAACGGTTAATCCCTAGCTGGAAGAGCTGGGAGAGTTTCTCAATACTGCCAGAGTGAGGAATTGTGTCAAAAGACTTGGCAAGGTCAAGATAGGCTGTGTGCACTGTCTTACATTCATCCGTGGCTTTGGTGACACTTTCAAAGAAGTCTACCAGGTTTAATAAGCATGGTCTACACTTAAAAAAACAAACTGGATTGGATCCATTGCTTGGAGATCAATATGTCCTTGTTGATATGGTCCATGATAATTATTTCCATGGCCATGCAGATGAGGCTGGTTATACCTATGAGTCTGTAGTTCCCAGGGTAAGTTGATGACCCCCCTCCCTTTTTGCAGGGGGATTACTGTTGCTGTTCTCCATTCTGCAGGAACATAGCCAGTTCTCAAGCTATGATTAAAGAGAATGCTAAGTTGGTCCACTAGGTCTTGTTTTAGATTGCTTAGTAAACATCCTGGCATATTATCTGGTCCCAAAGAGGCCATGTTTTTGGCTTTGGTAAGTGCAGAGATGACCTGTTCTCTAGAGATATTAGGCAGAGGGCTGGTGTCAGGTATACTTTGGGATATGGTAACTTGGGACAGAGGGTGAAGTTTGCGTTGAATCTGTCAGCAGATTGGTAATTTCTTCCATTTCAATATGAGTGATTTCATCTAAAATCAGTTCAGCACATAGCTGAGCATTCCCTTTTAGACTTTGGAATATAGTTAAATTATTTATTTATTTATCACATTTTGTTGACCAGGAATGTCTGACTGGGCCAGAGCCCTGTTTTCAGCAGAGGTCCGGGGAAAAAGCTCCACAGAAAATAAAATACAAGTAGATTTTAGATACACATATCATCACAAAAATAGAATGCATTTTTACAATATCAAAGAACATTACATATCCAGAAGAAACATTACACAAGTATTGCATGTTTTCTGGTGGAGATCCAAGGGGAAGATCTCCCTCGATGAACAAGCACAACAGGATGGTGGGAACTAAACACCTGCTAATAGAAACAGCTCTGTAGAAAGTAAACCAGAAGCTGAAGTAAAGCATTAATGACAAATTGAGAGAGTTAATGGCAAAAGGGGTAGAGGAAGTAGAACTAAATAGGTTTATAGGTTCATAGGTAGGTACTAGGCTATTGGCCCTAGGGCCTATATAAGCCCTAGCCAAAAAGGTACCCTGGGTTTCGTCACCCAAGAAAATTATTTTCCTGTGCCTCTGTTGAGCTGAGTCACAGAGGTGATCCCCAGGGTAAATTTCCTATGTCCCATCCAATCATCAAGATTTTTCTTGAAGAGTGCTAATGAGGAGCTCTGTTTGATATAGATATAGATAGGTAGTTTATTCCAGAGTATGGGAAGTCTCTGGGACATTACAAAAGAAGCTGGAGGAGAGACTGTTTGGAGAGTAGCTAACAAGAGAGGAGAGGGGGTTTAACCAGGGGAGTGACAGGAGCATAGCCAATGGCTGCTAAGGTGGTGTTTTAGTAGTGTTTTGAATTGGCCATGTGAGGGTATGTTCCTTAGAGTTTCTGGGAGGGAGTTCCAGAGTTTGGCTATATTGTGGGAATAGAGGGAGTCACCGTGTTGGTTGTGGGAGTTTGATACCTTAAGTAAGAGTTTGTTGGAGGATCTGAGATCTCGACAGTTGGAGTGTGGTTGAACTAAGGAGGATATGGCAGGGCAGTTATTGGGATGGTAGATTATTTTGTGGGTTAAGGCTAGATGATTGAGGGACAGAAGGTTGGGTAGCTCTAACCCATTTAATTCTGAAAGTGATGAGCAGTGATCGGATGTGAGTGGGAGGTTGGTGGCAAAATGTCTTATGATTATCCTTGGCTAGGGATATGATTTTAATTTTGCCTTGGCTAGGGATATGATTTTAGTTTTGCCTC
Organism: Protopterus annectens; assembly: GCF_019279795.1. Lineage (NCBI taxonomy): Eukaryota > Metazoa > Chordata > Ceratodontiformes > Protopteridae > Protopterus > Protopterus annectens. The sequence goes on along the minus strand of NC_056725.1, from coordinate 231,865,187 downwards.
GGCTAGGTATATGATTTTAGTTTTGCAATTTACTTTAGAAGACTTTACAAGATTTCTGATTTTCTTGTTTAAGCTTTACAACATCATGTCAGATTGTCCAGGTACAGGGGGAAGTCACTGGTTGTAGTACATGTCAAGGTCCTGGGGTTAGATGTTTCCAATGAACTCAAGTGGAACATGTATTTTCAAAATGTTCACTAAGACTAGTGGGGTAACAAAAGCCATATGAGGCAGCTAGCTGAAATAGTACTATAGCAGTAGTAGTGAGTTGGTTTGAAACTGCTGCTGATTCAAATTATTTAAAGGGACTCTAAACTATACAGGCAGAAGCTGAAGAAATTACTAAGAGGAATTCTGCATCTGACATAAGCATTGTCATTTCTGCAGTTGTTAGGAACATTACTTGCATGTGCAGTCCATGCCAGTTAGAGCCATAGGAGGGGCAGTTCTCAGGTGCTCCTGGCTGCAATTAATTGGGATTCAGAAGGGAGGATAATGACAAAAGCAGGTGGCAGTTTTGGTGATATAGTGCAAATATTCTGAAGAAAATTACTTTGATACAGTACCTTGTGATCATGCAGTTACTCACATCCAGGGATAACCAAGTGGGGAAGTCCTTTTTTGACATCAGTGAAAATGCAGACAGCAGTGGTCTATATTCCTGAGGTAATCTTGTCCAAGGATATTGTTGTCCTTTATATGCAAAAGCAGGATGTATGGGTTTAGAGGTGAAACCTGAGAATAAATCTTATGAGAAAAGAATAAGTGGCCCATGGTGCTATTTTGCTAACAATGGCTGCTGGGTTTGGAGACATTGGATAGGGTGACAATGCAGTTTGGTTTACTGCTCTGAAGTTTTGTCTGGGCATTGATTGGAAATATGGGGTTATTACAATAGCCATGAGTAGGGACAATTTTTCCTTGTTATATTAAAGAGTGAATGACAGGTTCTGTTCATTCTTTTGCCTCAAATTTTAAAGGATATTGTGATACTCTGGGAAATGTCTTGCTTGGGTCCACCACAATCTTTACTAATTCTGCAGCCTTTAATTATCCTACTTCAGTAGAATATTGCACCCATATGCCATTAGGTACTTATCACAATAATTCTTCATTTCTCTTTAGCCACACTATCTGCTACTCTTCTACAGTAATCTCACCTTCACACTCATTAGTGAAATCTAAATACACCCTCCCAGGAGTACAGCAGAAGGTACAGCCCAACTTACATAGCAAGTCTCTTCCTATTAAGTTTATTGGAGCTGCAGTACTTAACAAAAGTTGAAACACAGGTGCCCAGTAGGAAGGTAGCTGGAATAAAGAAGCTGAACCACGGCAAAGTAAAAATATTATTTTTTAATGCAAAATGGTGAGTGCTTTCGCAGTGGTAACCATTGCTTCATTAGACAGTTCAATCAAACAGCAACAGCACTTAAATACTTTAATTCATTACTAAAACTGTCTGCGCTTTATGGGGAAGCAGCTACTGAAGTTTTCATGCATGAACTAATTGATAAGATACTCTGTTATGAAACCAGACTGCTTGAGCAAAAGAAAAAGAAACTGTGTAGGGATCTAACAGATGTCACCAACCAGCATGTCTTTACTTGGTCGAAACCTGCACAGTCTGCAGAGCAGTCTAATACCAACCGCAATCTGAGATCGATGAGAGAAATCAATGGGCAGTCAGAGGTACCACCAACAGCCTACCAGCAGAGGAGTGGGCGATTTCAGTCGTTTGAGAGGCATGAGAGACCGAGGGCAGAGCATCAGGTACAGTCTGAAGAGATGACCAATGCACTCGGGGAGGAAGAGGAAACAATGAATCAACAGCCAGGAGGGAGTGTCCTTTCACCAAATGAGGTACATTCCGTCTGTTCTACACCGATGGAAGTGTCATCATCTTTGGCAACCAATAATAAGGCAACAACTGTCTCCACAATTACAGCCGTGGTAAGAAGGAAGATTAATATGGAAGGAGGACAACAACAGGTTTTTCCTGTTCAACCCCTGCCGTTCCGAACAGGGAGAAGAAAATCTGTGGAACAGGACATCTACAGGGGTCAGAAATGGAAAGAAGCACTAGGTCAGTTACAAACTCACACTTTGAAGAAAATGTGGGGGTATGGGCAGGAGAGTTAATATGGAATATTTCCAAATATGAACTGTCTGCAGCTGAGAATTCTTTATTAAACAGAGGTTTAACATTTATACCTTCGACTACAATGGACATTAGAGAATTTCTGTTATGCCTATATATGTTTACTAGAAATGTAACATTGAAACAACAATTTGGAAATGGCAATGAGGCAAGGATGTTCAGTTTAAGAAAAACAGTCTGTATGTACCAATATTGCCGCATAATACAGAAACCTTCTTAAAAGCTTGTGAAAATGCCATTTATAGCACAGGAAACAATAGTTTTTTAGAAGAAGGAAAGTATAATTTGACAAAGAGTGAGCACAAAGCATTGTGTGGCTTGCAGACTAATGATAGCATAGTTATAAGACCCGTTGACAAAGGGACCAGTGGTGATATTGAATGCTAACTTTTATAATACAGTTATGCAAGAAATGTTATTGGATCCAAATGTATATGCTGAAGTACCAACAATTGTGTTTGAAATGAGTGAACAGATTGCCAGTACCTTATATGAATGCATGTGTATGGAACTATTAAGTAAAGATCTTTTTAATTATTTCACTGTTGAAAATCCACTCATACCTCAATTCCATGGCCTCCCCAAGATACACAAAGACCCATATAACCTGAAATTTAGAGCTATAGTAGCAGGGACAGGATGGCTAACAGAACCCATCTCTATATATCTGGACAAGGAATTGAAAGCACTCAATGAATATGCATATGTCTTGAAAGACACAGAGCAGTTTTTAGTGGACCTTTATGGGTTAGTGAAGCAAATGGGGAACAGCAGATACAGGGATGCTGGCCACAATAGATGTAGTGTCTTTATTTACAAGTATACCCAATGACCAGGGGATAAGCATGGTGAAATCAGTGTTGACAGGGCAGGGAAAGTTCTCTAATACTAAGATAGACTTTCTCTGTATGTTACTAGAACTGGTACTAGAGCACAACATATTTATGTTCAACGGCATATGCTATAAGCAGTTGTCAGGGGTTGCCAAGGGCACAAGTTGTGCCAGCACATAAGCAAATCTGGTTATGGTTAACTGAGAATATGAACATCTGTTAGGTAATAAACGAATAGGAAGACACAGCGACAGCTGATATATCCAGTTGAAAACTTTTCCTGCAGTGCAACAAAACACAAGCCTTTCACCAAACAGGCATCATCAGGTGTATTACAAAAGCACTAACAAACACACCCCTATTTATACATCAAATGTCACATGATACAAATTCAAATTTAAAACCACAAGTTTAAAAACACAACACATATAAAAGACATAAATATAATTTAAAAACATACATAAATAATACATACTAAAACTATACTTTAATACTAGTAACTACCTTCTTAGGGGGTCTCTTCTTTAATTTGGGTACTAATGGAACTGATTCATTAAACCAATAGGTTCATAGTTTCATAGGTAGGTACTAGGCTATCAGCCCTAGGGCCCATACAAGCCTAGCCAAAAAATGTACCCTGGCTTTCGCCACCCAAGAAAATTATTTTCCTGTGCCCCTGTCGAGCAGAGCCACAGAAGTGATCCCCGGGGTGAATTTCCTATCTCCCATCCAATCATCAAGATTTTTCTTGAAGAGTGCTAATGAGGAGCTCTGTTGGACATAGATAGGTAGTCTGTTCCATAGTATGGGAAGTTTCTGGGACAGGAATCTATCCCTCCAGCATGTTCTGTTTATTGTGGTGACAAGGTTTAGGTCCCTAGAGCGTGTAGCTCGGAGGGATTGGGATTTCTTTAAGTGGAGCATGTCCAACAGCTCTGGGTTTGACATAGCTTTGTATGTTAGGCAGAGATTGCCTCTGAGTAGGCGATATGCGATGGAGTAAAGCTGTAGTTTTTTGAGACGGTCTGCATAGAGAAATCGGTTTACTATTATAATTGCGAATGGTACTTGTTCGAATATCAGTTACCCGAACTGAAAATGTAGCTTACATGACATTTCGAATAACAAAATATTGAAACACAAAACTATGATTTGCATAGTAAATTCGCAGTAACGTATTTGACCTTAAGTATGCGACAAAATGGGTAGTCGCACATTCATTGATGTGGATAACTGCACAGTGTTAAAAAGCGTGGATGTTAGCATATGTTGTGCATGTTGTGGATTATACGTTTGCCAAAGAGAGTACAATGCAGTCAACGTCAGAGGTAAAGTACCACAGATTAATATGGAGAGGTGCATTGTGAACGGCATAGCTATAGTATATGTTATATTTCTACATGTGCTTTACGTGCATTTCATTTTATTTTTGATTGTATAGTACTACCATAAGTACATTTATCTGTTAGGGAATGCAGACACTGTGTATTATATTGTTTATACATGAGGAATATAGCTGGTTCCACTTAGTAAAGTGTATATTGGTATGTACAGGTGTTATGGAGGCAAGTTGTGTATAGGGTGTTATGCATAATATATGTGTTTTAGCAGGTTGATGACGGACAGCAAAATAATTTATTTCCTGGAAAATTGCATGCAGTATATGGTACAGTGAAATCTCAAAAGGGGAAACAGATGCTTGTAATTGACGGCTATATATATTATTTAGAGAAGAAGGTTGGTGATAGGAAGTATTGGTGCTGTTCCATGAAACAAACTGAGAAATGTAAGGGAAGATGTATAACAGAGGCTGATGGTAATGGTGAAATGTTGTTGAAAATTACTGGCCATTTTCATGCACCCAACCCCGGCAAACAGGATTGTCTTACGGCTAAAGAAGCAATAAAAAGAAGAGCCACAAATTCTACAGATGATCCTTGCAAAGTAGTGTCAGAGTTGTTGGCCACATGTTCAACTGATGTTACAGTTGATCTACCTAACACTAATGCCTTGAAGCAAGTAGTTGTGCGAACAAGAAATAAAGTTAGAGCGACTGCATTCAGTGAATGTACTACTTTAAGGGAACTTACAAGTGAAATGATACCAATTAAGAGTGGTAGTTTCATAATTCAACATGCTGGGGAGGAGGTCAATTCTCACCAAGTAGTCATTATAACTACTGTAAATAACCTTAAGGTACTGTGTAACACTGCTTTTCTAATGGTTGACGGCACTTTTCCTATCCGTACATCAGAATTTAAGCAGTTATACAGCATACACTGCCCACTAGAACATGGTGAACAAAGGAAAGCTATACTCTTAGTATACGGATTGCTTGCTTCCAAAACAGAAGCATGTTATAATTACTTTTGCGATACTGTTATGCAGTTATGTACACAACAGACTCTTACTTTAGCACCACAGATGATATTAAGTGATTTTGAGAGGGGAGTGGTTAATGCTATCATACGACACTTTCCAAACTCACTAGCCAAAGGATGCTGGTTTCATTTTTGCCAAATAATATGGCGGCAAATCCAGAAACTGCACCTAGCTGCTGACTTCGGAGATTGTAGGCAATTTTCTGTAATGTGCAAGGAACTACCGGCATTAGCGTTTTTAAAGCCCGTAGATGTTGTACCTACTTTCAATGATATTGAATGTGAAATGCCTGAAAATGGACAACCATTATGTGTTTTTTTTAAAGAAAACTACTTATTTGGCAGACCTAGAAGATATGGGATGAGAGGTTGTACAATGGAAAGAATACCACCGTTATTCGACCTTTCCTTTTGGAGTCATTATGACACATGTACGGAAGGGTTTCCAAGATCACAGAACATGGTCGAAGGTTGGCATCGCCGCCTTCGTAGTCTACTAGGAAGGAAAACATTATATATTTACAATATATTACATGCAATACAATTGGTGCAGAATCATGTGGAAGACCTGCTATCGCGCTTACTACTTTGTTTACCACCTTCACCAAAACGTAAACATCTACTTGACAGAGAAGAAGCATTTAGAAAGTTGTTGGATAAACGCGATACATTCACCTGTAGGGGCTTTACTACACTTGTAGCTAAACACTGTTTTTTTTAAATGTGTTGTCATGAAAATGTGAGCACTGCTGGTTTGAACTGTAGCACGTACGTGTAGTGTGCACTGGGAAACAATGATCGTTAATTTACATGGGATATGGCAGATGGTGTATGTCTGGTGTCATTTACTGTGTTTTATATCACTATGCAAAGATAAAAAAACATCGGAGTGGTATATACAGCCGTACTATAGTTATTGCAGAAGATGTTTCTATTGACTTTGTCTGCGTATGCGTGGAAGACTACATGCATATGCCTGCGAGGTTTCAACAACACCTACAGCTTTCTCGGCAACTACAACCATCAAGTTGCCAGACACTTGCAACATATGTATGGCTTTTGCAAGCAATTGCGTTGACAACTGTTTCGATGTCGAAAAAAGTCGATTTCGACAATTTCGACATTTTCATAGTTATGAGTCGCTATTCCGGGCATTCAGTGTTTTGGAATGCAACGTTACTGTTCGTTTAATGCTGCATTCGAACAAGTACCATTCACAATTATAATAGTAAACCAGAGAAATCTACCTCTGGCAGCAGTAATGATATTGATGGTCATTTTTTCTGCCTCAATGAGCAATACGACCTCAATTTTCCACTACCGGTGAAGGAGCAAACTTTTCAACGGCTGACGGAACACCAACGAGGGTGGAGTCAGAGCAGCAACAAATGAAAGATGGAAGGAACTGTGAGTACGCAGATTACAATAAAAAAGGCATTTCTGAATGCCAAGAAGGACTATATCCAGTATAACTTTTGACACCTTATGAACTGAGAGGTTTAGGTAAAGGGTTATCATTTATACCCTCTACTTCTTCTAATTTTACAGATGTTATTTTTGATGTTAAATTATTTACTAGGAATTTGGGGTTGAAAGTAATGTTTAATAATTCTGAAAGTGTTATTAATGAAGAAAGTAATATTTTTTCAAAGCCCAGTTTGTTCTTACCTAAACCTAATCCTCTTATTTCTGCATTTGAAAAGTTAGTCATACAAGATGTGTATGAATTGAATGAGGCTAATACTAATAAGCATGCTTGTTACAAGAAGAAGCAAAATCTTTCTAAAGATGAGTTCAATGTGCTGAAGGGGTTGGAGAACAATACTGATATTGTTATCAGGCCCACGGATAAAGGCGGACCAATAGTGGTATTAGATAGGACCTGGTACATGTTTAAAATGCAGGCATTGCTAAATGATGAGTTATTCTATGAGAAATTAACACAATTATACATGATGTGCAGATTTTCCTTAAATGTATGTTTTATATTAATCTTTTTGATAGTCATCTTTTGGAATATTTTTATATAAATAAACCTACTGTTCCTGTTATACAAGGTCTGCTGAAGGTACACAAAGATGGGTCTGATCCACCACTTAGACCTATTGTTTCTGGTAGAAACTGGTGCACTGAGACTATCTCTCTATATATAGAAAAACATTTGAGGCCATGTATTAATAAATTAACACATTTATTAAGGGACACCGAACATTTTCTTAGATACTTGTATGAATATGTCTTTAATAGTTTGAATGATGATGTGTTTTTTGTTACTATGGATGTGGTGTCTTTATTTACTGTTATACCCAATTTAGACGGCCTTAATAAGGTGACTCAATTTTTGCAGCAGTTTACAGATTACACCCCTAACAAGGTACGATTGTTGGTGAAACTGTTAGAGATTGTGCTTGAGCACAATATCTTTACTTTTGGTGAGCAAATATATAAGCAATGCAGTGGCGTGGCTATGGGCACTTCTTGTGCCAATAGCTATGCCAATGCTGTTATGGTCGTTTGGGAGTATGACCATATATTTAATGGGGCATTCAATGAACATGTTTTGTTTTTTCGTAGATTTGTGGACGACCTATTTATTTTGTGGAAGGGAGACCTTGATATATTTGCTTCCTTTATGGAATATGTGAAAAGTAGTACCTGTTATCTGAAGTTTACATCTCACTCCTCAGAATTAGCAGTGGATTTCTTGGATGTTTCTGTTATTAAGGATGAAACTGGTGTTATTTACATTAAGTTGCACAGGAAAGACTGTCATATGAATCATTTATTACATAGGGACAGTCTTCATCCTCCTTATGTTTTTAGAAGTGTGGCTTCTAACCAGTTTTATAGAGCTTCCAGATTAAATGCTAGGGATAGTGATTTTATTGGTGAAGTTGATAATGTGAAGATGAGTTTGAAGGAGAGAGATTATGAGGAATATCTTATCCAAAATAACGCAGTTAAGGTTTTTGATAAAAGGATGAATGAAACTAGACCATATTTTTCTACAGGTAATAGTGAGTTTGTTAGGAGGCAAGAAAGTAAGTATAACACTGGTGTGAGGTTTAAAGTTACTTATACTAGTGATGTAGATTGTTACAAGGATATCATTAAAAAACACTGGGGTGTCCTTAGAACTGATAATGATATCTCTAGGCACATACTTGAAGTGCTGTGTTTTTTATATAAGAACAGTAGGTCACTGAGAAGTAGGTTGTGTTATCCAAAGGATGCTAATAGGAATTCTCATTTAGTTGGAATTAAACCATGTGGTCATTGCAACTGGTGTGTATATATTGACAGCAGTTGCAAATTTGAACATCCTGACCAAGGTAGATGTTATAATTTCACAATAGCAGCTACATGTGATACCTTATATATTGTTTATTTAGCTTACTGCATTGTATGTAAAAAGTTTTACATAGGTAAGACTGACCGTCCCTTCAGAGAACGCATAAGAGAACATATCTACCATATGAATAAAGGTAATGTGGTCAGTGCATTGGCGAAGAATGTTTTGAGTACTGACTCTAGTCATGGCGTTACATTTTTAGTAATTGCTAGGGTTTATGAGAATGTGAGGCAGGGTGATATACGTGCTAAGACTGAGGATTTGGAATCTTCATGAATAGTGAGGTTTAGGGCTGATGTAGGACATGGGCTTAATGAATCAGTTCCATTAGTACCCAAATTAAAGAAGAGACCCCCTAAGAAGGTAGTTACTAGTATTAAAGTATAGTTTTAGTATGTATTATTTATGTATGTTTTTAAATTAAATTTATATACCTTTTATATGTGTTGTGTTTTTAAACTTGTGGTTTTAAATTTGAATTTGTATCATGTGACATTTGATGTATAAATAGGGGTGTGTTTGTTAGTGCTTTTGTAATACACCTGATGATGCCTGTTTGGTGAAAGTGCTTGTGTTTTGTTGCACTGCAGGAAAAGTTTTCAACTAGATATATCAGCTGTCTGTGTCTTCCTATTTGTTTGTTGCTGAAATTTTTACTTTGGACACAGTAAATGAGCCTTTTATAGTGGTAGTGGTTTTTGTAGTTTTATCTGTTAGGTAATCCCCAAATAGCCTTTTATAGGCATTTCATAGATTATCTTTTTATTTTTTGGAAAGGTGATGGTGAACAACTTAAATCCCTGTATGCATACCTAAATACTACTAGTGACTTTTTAAAGTTTACGATGAACTGTTCTGTAATGAGTTTAGACTTCCTGGATGTTACCATATACAGAGAAAATGACCAATGGTTTATGAAATTACATAGGAAACAATGCTACAGACCATATTTTCTACACAGGAACAGTATATATAACGCTAATATTTTTCTTAACGTAATCAGAGGTCAGGCAATGAGAACATCTCGCCTATGTTGTTAAGAGGAAGTGTATAGAAATGAGTTAACTAAGCTAAGAACAGGTTTCGTTAATAGGGGGTATAGTGAACATGAAATTGATAAAGTGTACCATAATGTACACAAAGAAAGGAAAGGTAAAGCTAAGCCCTACTACCCTGACAGAGCAGGTAGTGACAGGGTAAGTATTAGAAATAGTGTATTACCATACATTCTGATGGTTTTACCATATACAAGGTTTGAAACCATCATACGACAAAATTGGCATATGTTGTTAGTAGATGAGGATACTACCAACATAGTGGGTGGACAACCACATTTTGCATTTAGAAATAATTAAAATCTGAAACAGCAGCTTTGCTATCCAAGGATACCTACTCTGATGGATAGCACACTGAATGGTACTCATAGATGTGGAAAATGCGCACAGTGGATTTATATAGATGAATCAAGGTTTTTCAAGCACCCTGAAACAGGGCATCTATGGGAGCTAAGGAATTCTGCTGATTGCAATACTAAGAATGTAGTGTATGTAGCTCACTGTACAACATGTTTCCATTTCTATTTTGCTAAACTAACCGCCACCTTAGGGAACGGATAAGGGATCACGTTTACTGCACTAGAAAAGGGCAATTGTATAGTGCTTTGGCTAAGCATACATTGGATAAGGGGGATGACCATATATTTTTATTTCAGGTTTTACACATTCAGAATGTCAGCAACAGGATGGGGGACATAGTCAATACTACTGAAAATATGGAAGTAAACTTGATTTTGCGTTTAGGAGCACACAGAGGTTTGTGTCTGAATGATGGTGTTCCATTGAAGCCAGTGCTAAAATCTAGAAGGTTAAAATAAAATAAAATAAATAATAATAATACTATTTTAACAAGAGAAGACTACATAAACACATGCAGGGCTTTGGGTCAATATGACAGTATTTCTTGAGCTGTTTCTAGCATAGATATCACTAAAGACAAGTATTTGCTGAGATGTATGTTTAAAGCATATGTATTTATTAGGTGGACAGCATGTGTATTTATTAGGCAGAATATATGTATTAAGTTGTTGAGTGTGTACTGCTTATATTTTTGTATAAATGTACATATATGTTTATGCTTATACCCACACACACAAACAGTTACTAAATGGGCAACGTGAGTATATGTATTTATTCACTGACTTTTTATGTATTTTATTTATATTCATCCACATATTCTTGTTTTTACATTTTGTGCATGTGGTTTTTAAACAGTGTTTTCTGACTTCAGCAATTAATTAAGGGCAAAATGTAACCATAGTAATTAATTGATTGCTGAGCGCTGAATTAACTTTGAGTGGTAGGATTGGTTGTTTTAGTAATGAATTAAAGTATTTAAGTGCTGTTGCTGTTTGAATGAACTGTCTGATGAAGCAATGGCTACTATTGTGAAAGTGCTCACCATTTTGTATTAAAAAAAGAAGCTTTTACTTTGTCGTGTTTCAACTTCTTTATTCCAGCTACCTTCCTACTGGGCACCTGTGTTTCAACATTTTCAACTTCTGGGCTGGTTTGGATTTATTTGTTTGCTACTTAGCAAAAGTGTATGTTTTCCTTCAACTGGACCTTGAGATACAGATACTGGTTGGGACACATGAAAGACAGTCAAAGTATTAGGGCAGGATTCACGAAGGCTTGCACGGAGTGTAAGAGACGTGCAACACTCCATGCAAGCCTCGCGATCCAGGAACAGCCCTAAACTCCGTTAAGAGACCAGCTAAAGCGTCTCTTACCGGACTGGAATGGACATGCTAAATACCTCACTTGCATCCGAAAGGTATGCAAATGAGGTATATTAGCGATCCAACAAGCAGAAACCAGTCCGTGTAGGAGGCGTTTAGCTGCAGAAATGTACTCAGTTGACAACTGAGTACATTTCTGCAAATCCTAACAACAGGCGATGTCAGCTCCAAAAAGGGTGTATATGATTCAGGAAGCATGCCAATGGCCAAATATGTGGCCATTGGCAAGATAACCTGATGCAAAAATATTAAAAATATAATTTTTTGTCGATCGCCATGTTTAAACCAGCGCAGCCCAGCATAAGCGGGCTGCACTGTATAAAACCATGAAAAGAGGTTATGAACCCACAAATGTGGGTTTCATGCAATACATGGAATGATAATGCAGGGACCAGCAGGCCGAAAACCAACATGGCCACCGTGTAGTGGTTGCTAAGGGGAAGCTGAGTCTAAGACATGTAACTAAGCATTAGTAGGCAATCTCATGTAAATGAGGGTTCGGATACTGAATCTCACAGTCACATAACAAATGAGCACAGTCTGAGTAGTGTAAGAGATACAAAAGGGGGAGGAATAGAGTAGGAGATAGGTGGCATCACAGGGGGGAATGGTAGAAAGAAATGCAGTTCATTGGAGGCCAGTGTAACATGACAGATGACAGGCACAGATCATGGAAAGAGGTGTGCCACTAGATAAGTCATGGAAAGTCAAGAAATGGAAGGTGTACACTGTAACCTACACCAAAGTTTCTTGCTGGCCGTGCATGCTGCGTGCGCACCATGAAGCGAGTAGGACAGTGTGTCTTGGCGTGTAAGGCAGTGTGAGCATGTGGGAGCATGTTGGGAGATGTTTAACACTGTTTGCGCGGTACTGTGCAGCGTGTAAAGGCAGGCTGAGTATGTTGGAGGCTGTTGGCAGACGTGTAACAGTGTTTGCGTGGATGCGTGCGCATTTAAACCGAATAAGTAGATTCTGAACGTGTAAGCACGTGTGCGTGTAAGCCACTGTGAGCGTGTTTCCAGATAGTATGCAAGTTGCTCCCCTGAGGAAACAGAAAGGAAAAAGGAAGCAACAGAATTAATAGGAAGCTAGCAGGGATAACTGCTGAAGCTAGCAGGTGAAAACAATTAGAAACAGGCAATTACACAGGCAGAATAGTAGCCCAGCCCAGCACTTAAAACTCTGCAAACAGTAGTGCAGGATGTTTCCATTAAGAGACACTGCAAGACAGGAGTAAGCTAATAGAAGTGAAAACTGAAAAAGCTGAACTCAGAGCAGAAATGTTAGGGGCTGCCATAGCTGTCATAATGAGACATAGGCGACTTGCTGAGGGTGGTGACAATGCAGATGGTGCCAGACAACCCATGGTGAGGAGATGGAGAAGAGTGTACAGGCCCAGGGTCACCTACCACGGGTTACATGAGCTGGAGATAGTAGAGCGCTATAGAGTGGACAGAGAGCTCCTGCAGCAAATTGTTGAGCTGTGCAGGCCACGCCTCACACACAGAACCAACAGAGGGGAACTCATCCCAGTGGAAACCAAGGTATGTGTTGGCCTAAGAATACTAGCAACAGGTACCTTCCAGAGACCAACTGGTGATATGATGGGGATATCACAGGCATCAGCCTCCAGGGTACTACACCAGTTCCTGGATGCCATGTCAGCACATGTCGGTGATCATGTATATTTCCCCAATGCCCGTGAGGTATTGGCCAGCAATATGCATCTCTTCCAGCAAATAGCGGAATACCCTGAGGTACTGGGTGCTATAGACTGCACGCACATACGCATCAAAGCACCAGCCAGTGAGCGGGGTAGGGCCTACATTAACCGCAAGGGCTTCCCCTCCATCAACTGCCAGGTAGTGTGTGATGCCCAGGGCATAACAATGAATGTGTGTGCTGGCTGCCCTGGGGGTTATCACGATTCCCACATCTGGCATTTGACGCAGCTGTACCAGACATTTGCCAATGGGGACATCCCACACGGACACCTAGTGGGGGATGCAGGTTATGCACTGGAGCCATGGCTAATGACACCCATCAGAAAGCACACACACCTGAACAGGAGCGCCATAATGAGGCACACGCACAAACACGTAATGTGATAGGCGTGTGTTTGGGCTGCTCAAGTCACGGTTCGGTGTCTGGACACATCTGGTGGAGCCTTGCAGTACACACCAACTACATGTACCCAAATTGTCATGGTATGTGCTATGCTACATAATATGATCTTGCAAAAACAGCTGCAGCAGGACCAGCATAGGTCCCGGCCAAACAGCCCCACCATTGCCAAGGCCATCACAGGCAGAGCGTGACTCGGAGGAGGAACAACCTGAGCCTGCCCAAGTAGGCAGAAGAAGGCGTGCCCAGTATGCCCTGGCCTTGGCAAAGAGGCAATGCATAGCACATACACTGGCTCAGTAGGAACCCTGGGAATGGTACCCCTCTCTGACTCACTCATATAGTAACAGGGATGCCTAACATGACACAACCTGCTCTCAAACATGTACAGGGAGTGTAGTATGTGCATCCGACAAAGGCAGCCCTGCACCACCACCTGAGGCATGATTGCCATGTGTTAAGCAATGTAACACAATCTAGTATATGCAAACATGAAGACCCTGCCTAACATCTCACCCTCACCAAGCTTGATGCCACACTATGAAGATAAGAAGATCAAGTACAATAATTGGCTGAAGTAATGCAGTCAGTCAAAGGGGAGCCAATGTGTTATAGGCTGGGAAGATATGTGGAGTTTGACATGATGCACCACCTGCTAGGGGTGGCATGCACCTATCATGCCATGCCCCATGGATACTGGCAAAGGCTGTCAGTACCCACAGCATGCCCTGAATAGGTAAGTCTCAAAACACAAACCCAACCTCATAGGTTCTACAAGGGATAGGAACCTAGATGTAATACTACCCCATGACAGATGTACAAACAGCAAGATGTGTGCAGTGTAAATGCACACAGTAAGGAGAATGTAGATACCAGTCCTGTAATAGAGAACTGGGCAAGGCTCACATCAGCACCCTAACACTACCAGGTCACACCTCATCCTGTCCTGTACAGCCGCAAAACATGGAACAAGCTATAAAAGGAGGGTGACTAGCAAGAAATGGCAAGAATAACCACATCCCCATGTTGGTACTACAACAAGAAGCAGCATGGAATATCCATGGTCAAATACCAATGGCTAAAACTGCCTCGCAGTATATAGCCTGCTGTAGACCACTGTCCTAATACCAGGAACAGCACCTGGCCTATGTTGGAATACATGAATATATCAAGCCCCCCAAACCCCATTATATTGCTCGACTGAAAATACACAGACATGCACCGGTAGCATTGTACTAGCACCAACACAGTAGGAGAAAGTTACCCAGATTCCATAAACCAAAATGCCCAGGAGCAATGTACTACTCCCACAAGAGGGGTAAGCATACTGGATGTGATAATCAGCAACATGTGTACTGGATGGCAAGATGAGAAGTGTACCCCTCACTGGTAAGACCAGACCATAGAGTAAGCACACTGGATATACACACCCTGACCCCAGTCCCTGGCCAGAATACCACAGTGAAAAACATGTGTAAAGTATAGGTTGCAGCCCTCAAAACCGATGTTGAATCCACAAAAGGCCCTGTGCAAGTGTAGAATATGGGACACACCACAGAACATGTTATACAGGCATTCCATGAACACAGCCAAGAATGCTTGGAGTATGCAATCACAAATAACAACAACACACAATGCCATACACGCAGGCATCTGGCATGCTGGCCTCCAGCCATTACCAAACCATGCAAGAGATTGAGTAAGATACCACATGATAGAGCAAACATAAAAAGGGAAGTAATCAATGACCAGTAGTATGGCAACAACATATGTCCACATATACAATCCACTAAGTCCAGCCACAACAAGTATAACCTATGAATCCAGAGGCAATGTGACGCCAGTACCAAGTACACAGACAACCACAACACCCCCCAATAAATACAAACATATGTGATAGATGCATCCATGTATCCAAAGCAGAGGTTGAGCTCCAGCAGCTCAGTACTGTCAACACTAGTCAGGAGGAGAAGGTAACCACATACACCACAAACCCAGTCCCACATAGACCTACCACAACTGTAAACCAAACACATAAACACAGACAAATATTCCCGGAGGCCTTAATTACAAACACACCACATCAACAGAGGCCTCCAAAGTAGATCACAAGCAACCACAACCTTCAAACATAGCACATGCAATGAATAGTACGCAAAGCTGGTGTGCCAAACAGTCACAGGCTCGAAGGAGAAACAACATGCCTGATACAGTCGTAATAGGTGTCTGTATAGGCAGAAACACAGCTGTCCCACTCACCAGACTGAACAAGGGAAAGGGTAGAGTAAGCTGCTTGTAGGTAGCCACAAAATGCCACTTAACACAAGTACGCAGGTCACCCCAAAGCAAGCAGAAATATGATGCACTCAATGTCCATGCTGGTGTGAATTACCTGAGATGTACCTCCCTGGTCAACATCAAATGAGACATGGATGGTCCCTCCGAGTATGTACTCCAGGGCGGGATGACACTGGCTGTGTGCAGCATCCAACCCTCACCAAGAATGATGCCACAGTACAAACACAGAATGCTCATGTTTAACAGCTGGCACAGTTACAGCTGTCAGTCCAAGAGGGTGTAATGTGTGTCTGCTTTAGATGTCAAGCATGACAAGCCATGTTGCTGTTATTACAGGGGGCTGTCAGCTGTTACCCGTGTGCGTCTGGATACTGGATAAGGCCTTTGCCGCCTCCATAGAGCCGTATGTAGGCAAGGCCAAAAAAACTACCCACCACCCTAGAAAACATAAGTGGTAGGAAACATAAGGGTAATGCTGACCAATGCCAGATGTGAAAACTGCAATATGCATGCCCCTGAGGCACTTCCCATTATGGAGAACATTGATGCCTGTCCAGTGACAGAAGCCTGCTGCAGGCCTAGTGATATCACACCAGCACTACTAGGTTATACCACATACCATGTGTTATGGCCCCAACACCTGCACCAAGACATCAAAGGAGGGGGAGTATCCATATGCAGCACAGACACCCATATAGCCAGGTAACTGACAATGCACAAAGCAGCGGACACCACCCATGTGCACATAACTGTAGTCAAAACTGCTGTACAGTCTGTAGCATGCGACAGACCACACTCTCACACACAAGAACCCCACCCAGACATCCAAAGACACTAGACAGTATGGATGTCCCACCAAATACCAGACAAGGTACACAAAGTACCACATAGGTGTCAAACCATTATGTATGCAAGGAGTCATCAGGGACCTAGGGACACAGGTCGACATTAATCTGTGATGTGACAGCCACAATGCCAATGTGGCTATGAAGACTGTTGATACTGGACACTGTATCATGAAAGGATTCACACCAACATCAACAGAGGTCACTGTGCCGCTGTACTGTTCCCTTATCAGACCCATAATCTAGTACAATGACTCATATGAGATGTACCATACGTGACACCTGCAGTGGTTCGGAAGACCTCATAGTTACCCCACCAACAGGATAAAGGTTGTGAAATATATGTCATATGCTGCCTGGCTGTAGACACCCCAGCTGACTGCAGTCACACACTGCCTATACAGAGGCATTGTATGTCTGTTGTACCAGGCCATGTCCAACACAGGAGTAATGGACATGCTACACCATAGGAAATCAAAGCCATTGGAGCTGTGAGAGTCACAGATGTCAACCTCAACACATAATGAAATAAGATGTGCTGGAGGGACAGATACATAACCCATAGGCTCCCCACACCCAGAAACAGGATCCCAATCCATGGTAGGCAGAGCCCCTCACTGACACCCCTCAACAGGAATATTGCCAAGTGGATGGATGACCGTACATGTACACTGCGGTCCCCACTGTGTCACGACCAGACAGAGGCACAGTGAAGAACCTCATAAATGGCCATAATTGAACATAGCAAGGGGTGGCGAAAGACACACACACACACTCTAGCTAGGCCTACTAATGGCCTAGGGTGTCTAGCCTACTATGAACCCATGAACCTATGAAGATACAACACGTACAGGACACTAAGGATAATCACAAGGCTTACCCAACTGATGGTAGGAACCATGTTGGGCATCCACAGATATGCTCCGAATCACACAGATATTACAAACAACATACCAAACACACACACATATTGCTAACATACAACCTGTCAGGTGCAGTGCAAACACCCCCCCCCCGAGTGCAAAATACCTATCCCAGCAGATGGTCCCCTGACATTGCAGATGCTGAGGTAACAGCCATCATCTGCAAAGCAGAACACACAGCAGCAAAGGTATGTGATGGTGTCCTGTGCTGAGGCCAACATGGACCTCAAGAGTAATGGAATGCAAAATCACACTACTGGCCAATGTCAGCCTTACCACAGGATATGTACCCAAAGAGCAGTGTACAACAACAGTGGTCCATCACAACAAAGGTGTTGCCTGAATGGATACTCCAAACTACCACCCCAGGATCCTGACAAGCTTGTTCTACACAGCTATGGAAAGGATCAGTATGTACTGCAGACAGAAGGCTAACGTGGACCTACTGATACTGAACCCTACACACTGTGGCTGTTGTAACGGCAGAACTGGCCCCTAAACATGTCTGACCCATTTGAAGCAGTCATTAAGGTCACTGATGAGGTATATGTGGTCCACACAGCGTAGCTGGACCGTGCACATGCTTCTAGACAATACCATATGTGTTCAGTATGGATATGTTCACCAGCTTAAATATACACCCCTATGTCAGTAGAGGGGTTGCAAAGCAGACCAAGGACAAAACTGACATGGTCAGACATGCCGCATCCATGTCAGACTACAAAGCGGATATGAGTGGCATCCCACAAGGCCTGGTCTTGGCCCCCCCCACCCCCGTTCTGTATACATGTCCCATAGGTATAGGCCAACATGGAAGGACTGTGACTGAGCATGTATGCAGAGGAGTACAAACCGCCCACCATATCCGACCCCCAGTTGACACAAGCAACCCACAAAAGGGCCACCTACAAACAGACAACTGTAGCCATAGCCATGTCAGCAAGCTAATCACAGAAATGTGTATAGACAACCACCATGGATATACAGTAAGTGCCCACAAATTACCACACAGGTGTTAACCCATGAGGCACCTAACATGTAATGTGAGACCTGGGTACAAAAGGTGATAAATATCCTGCACTGGACAAACATGTGTCTGTAGTGTTCACAGAAACATGTACCATATACCCACCCAAACATGAAGGCTGGCAGATGTAGATAAGGGGAACTCACTCTGGCTCTGCAGCCATCCTCCATCAGCATCACAACTGACTACAATAGCCCCTGTGGGATATACCGCAGCAGACACCTCCAACAACTGTAAAGTCCACAACAGTACCCCACCAGGGGTAGCAAAGAGCATGAACAAATGCCATGTGTTGCCTGAGTAAACAAACTGCAGCCCCACACCGCCATCCTTCCCAGCTACAGGAAAGCTGTGCCTGATGTATGAAGCCATGTCCAACCTGGAATGAATGAACATGTTGCACCTTGTACAATCTGAATGGCAGTGAGCTATGCACATGAGAGACCTGAACCCCAGCACTGACATACATAGGACAAGCTGTACAGAATGATCCATAACACAGAAGGCACCCCCACACTTCAGTAAACTCCTGGTACAGGTCAGCCAGAGTGCCACATATCGACACCTCTCAAGAGGCATCCTGATGAGTGTATGGGAGATGGTAGGCTACCCTGTGTATCACTGTTATGTCAGAGGTAGACAGAGGCACAGTATACCAACCATGACATATGTAATGGCAAACTCCAGTTACAATGTCTGTCAAAGGACAAACACACCCTGTGACTACCATCAGAAATGGCCTACGGAACATCACTAGTGTTTGCCAATGTCCACCCATGTTGTGGAATACACTAGCAATGTTGGACGAGCCTGGTGTAGGTAGTCCATATCTGAACATATTGCAACATGGTCATATGTGCACAACAGGCCCCTACACAGTCTGTTGTGCTCACTATGAAGATGTCAAGCAGTGATAGGACTAAAGCCCAGGATACTGTCCACTACAGTGAAAGTACCGAACCAGTACACTATACAGTACTACAGTGTTAGGTCATTATGAAAGTATGTTGAGAACTGTCTGCAAAGTATCCCATGCAATTCCTGCAGGCACAGTATAATCCCTGTTGTGGCAGACACAAAGCAGTTGGCCAGTTAGTACACAACATGACACCCAGCACACAATCATAAACATGCGATAATGTCGAAGGTCACACACACCCAAATATGTGTTGGACTTCACAGTACAACATATGGAAAGCTCAAACTGGGCATGCTCGCACACTTTGATAAATGAGGCATATGTCAGACAACATGCCATGGAAAGGCTGAACTGGGCAAGCTTACACACTTAGGCCATATCTCCGTGTAGCAGTTGGCCACACATATCTGGTATTTGTAGGTGTCAGTCCAGGAACCAACCACAACACAGCAATCAGCCCAGTGCACACATTAAATGACCACAGAGACGTAAGTGATATAGTGGATCGCTGTCATATGCATACATCTGCCACAGATACACAAGTTGGTCATAGGAACAGGGAATGCTATGGCAATAAAGACCTGCAAACAGTAGAACAGCACAACAAATATTGTGCATCCGACAATTGAACATATGGGTGCAGAGGTCAATACTAGGATTCTAGCCCCAGGGAATGGCAGCTCAGCCAGAGTGTGCTTGGCATCTGCATCCCCAGGATAGTAGGCTACCGTGCCACTGTAAAGTAGGTCACAGAAGGCAACATGTGAGGCTAGTGAGCTGTGCCTCTGTCAAGCAGGGGCACCGTGGAGGTCTCAGGGATTGAATGTGCTAAGCCACAGCCATGTTGTTGGTGTCTGCTGTGAGAGGGTTGCCAAGGATCTCTGACAGTAGGTGGCCATCAATAACAGACTGAGGGGAGCCCTATCTACATTCTCTGGACGATTCCACTGTCAACACTGTGTTGTAATGAGTATGTGTGAATAAAGTGCCGTGCTGGAACCGTCCACAGATGTCCTCCCTCTGTGGGCTACAGCTCTGCAATGTATTAGGTCACTCTGTCTGTTGAACGGCGCATATATGGCCGGTGTACAGCTGACAGGTGTCTTGTTGTGGAGCAGTCATGGGTATATGTGGGATAGCATGACCAATGCAAACTGTACACATGCTCATAGGATGCAAGTGTCAAGGATTATGCTGAGTGGCCAGTATAGTCCTCCAGCATGGGTCCTCTGAAGTCATCCACCCCAGTCTACACAAGTGTAGAGTCTGCTTGTGCTAAACACAGTTTGTGTGCAGTGACAACCTTGCCTGGGGGTGGAGATGAGATATGGATGTCCAGGGAAAGGTGGTCATGGTCAGATATCAACAATGGTGGTCTACCTCTGGTGTAAAACAGTGAGTACCCACGTTGCAGATGGACAGGTGCAATATGTATTCACCCATGTGGCTGTGGTGTGTGGTTCTGCCATAGCACATGGACCCACAAATTGTAGTGGTGGTAGGGTAAAGTGGTAGAGGCCTGAGTAGTTCTCACACACAATATGCATGTACCTGATGTTAACAACTGGAATGGTGTATGTGAATACCTGCATATCCTTGCACTGTTCCCAGGGAAGCTAAGTGTGTGTCCTGGATGTGGGTGTGGTGTTCTGGACCAGTTGTGTTGTGTGTTACAGGTCCTGTGGTCCCAAAGCATGGTATAGAACATAACCTGCCAGTGCGATGTGCATATCTGACCCTGACGTAGGTGGCTGCAAATGCATATATATGCTATCCCCCACCTGACAGGTAGTACTACATCTACATACCTCTGTGGAAATAAAGATGTCAGCACCCTAGAAATACTACAGGTGCAGAACAGATGCTCAGTAATTCAGATAGTGCGCTCTGCTAATGCGTCTCCCTCAAGTATCATAATATAGTTAGGTAGGGGTTCGAATCCTGCAAATGCTCAGTGTGTGTGTGTGTGTGTGTGTGTGTGTGTGTGTGTGTGTGTGTGTGGGTGAGTGGGGTTTGTGTGTGTGAAAAACTATGAGAGGGAAATGTCCCTTTTGGCAACTGGGAGAACAAACTACAGGATGCACACTCCCCTTTCTAAACACAGATGATGTCAGCACCCTATAAGTACAGCAGGAGAAGGGAAGCCTCCTAGTAATGCGAATAGCGCGCTGTGCTAATGCGTCCGTCTTGAGTGTCATAACATAGTTAGGTAGTGGTTTGAATCCTGCAAATGGCAAGTGTGTGTGTGTGTTTGGATGTGGGGAGTTCGTGTGTGTGCATTTCCGTATGAAAAACATGTTAGTTTTGGCAATCAGGAGATCACACTACCTGATGCACATTACCCTTTCAAAATACTGATGTTGTCAGCACCCTATAAGTATAGCCAGAGAAGAGGAACTATCTAGTAAACCGAATAGTGCGCTTTGCTAATGCGTCTCTCTCACATGTCATGTTAGGTAGGGGAATGAATCCTGCAAATGGCAAGTGTGCATGTGTGTGGGGGTAGTAGGGTGTGTGTAAATGCAAGTGTGAGAGAACAGATTCTTTTGGCAAATACTACAATACACCAGATGCTGCATACTCCCCCAGTAAACACAGGGATGTCACCACACTATCAGCACAGCCAAACAGGGCTAGTTGGCTAGTAATGCCAATAGTGTGCTCTGCTACTGTGTGTATTACCATTGTCAGAGTACAGATAGGTATGTTTTGGTAACCCACAACTGTCACGTGTGGTTGTGTCACACAGTATGACCTTGTGTGGGTGTTTGTACATAACAATGCATGCCATTGCCTAAACCAGCAATGGCATTGCACACATGATGTATGTGTGTGACACATACACATAAATACCTGTGACCTGCAGTAGTTACCATGTCTGACACATGCTTCATGTGGATAAATGGTATTTGCAATGTATACCAATATGACTGTGTCTTACTGTGCAGGGTCCGCATGTGGTATGTCCCTATATAGTGTGGGTGTCTATGGTGAAAGACCTACAGCAGGGGATACACATCTGGTCTGGGCCATATAGTGTACATGTAGTCGATGTACAGGTGCTGCATGTTCCCACCTGTTGTGGTAGTGGTAACATGTCATTCTACTGCAATTCGGTGACCACATGCTGTGAACTCTTCAACTAGAGTGTTGTAGCTACAGTAATGCTCACACACAATGTTTGGCTGGATGCAGTACGGCCTTATAAACACAGTTCATGAGACTGTCATATTGCCGGTGTTGTTATGGAGGATAGGTGGTCTTCCTGTGTATGTGAGGGTTGTGTGTGCCAGGCTATGAACCAGATGGCAGTCCGACACACTGTCAGCTGCACATGAGTAGGCCCTGATGGTTTGTGCTGTGCCAACAACCTGGAGGTGTGTGTATCTGTGTTACCTTGGGATACCACCCCCTATCCATGTGTGTTACATGTGTAGGGGATGACAGGCATGGTATGGGGCATAACCTGGCAGTGATGGGTAACACCTGTGAGCCATGAATCATGAATCTGGTACTGCACAGACATTGCAGTTCACCATGCTGAGGGCAGTGTCTGTGCATGCATCTTCTGGTGTACACTGCTGTTGTTGTGTAGCAGTACTGTTAGTATCCTAACCTGTGTGATACCGACGGAGGTCGCTATGTAAACCATGTCCTGCAGCATAAGGCAGTATGTGTGTACCAAGGAGCTTTGCCATTATACATTGGGCCATGGGTGTCACGTGCAAGATGACCCATGCACATCATTGTGGCTTCCCTAGGATGTAAGCACACGTTGACAGCCAGTGGACTGAGCATAATGTAGACATACAACACCCTTCCCACATATAGTGGTAGAATACCTGGTGAGGGTATGTTGGCAACCAACATCAGGCTCATACTGGCCTGTGCCACATGCTGAGAGATCCATTCTATGTTCCCTGTCATGTAGTCCAGGGAGGTATGTCTCAGGCAGCCACACTGGCATGGTCAATGAGTGAGTCATATCTGTCCATGCCTCTGACTGACCTGTATGCATGTGTGCTGTGGTGGACCATAGTGCCCCTGAGTCATATCACTGTGACCTTCACCAGATACAGCCTGTTGAGTGGGACCCCAGTGCAGCACACAAGACAGGTACCTGACACGTCTGTAGCAGGTGTGTTGTGTAGCCCTACAGGCTGTGAGTGTGTGGCACAGGGGATGTGCGTGCCATGTGTGGCATGTGCTCTGTTCTGACTGAACATATGCCTGTGTGCCAGCTGCAGAGGTGTGTGATGCCCAGGCAGGCTGCTAGTCTGAGTCCCCACGTATGCCCCAGTGTGTTCAGCATGCTGTCAGTGTGTGTCAATGTCTGACTGGTATTGTCATCACTGTAATATATTGTATTGATTTATTTATTTATCCTACATTTGTTGACTGGGATAGCCCGACTGGATGCATGCCCATTTCCAGGGGAGGCCCGTGGAGACAAGCTATGAGGGTAGCAGATACAGCATTACATAATACTAGCATTACATATTACAAACAGATTATTTACAGAGATTACATAAGTAAGCAAGTCAAACATGTTCCACAGGTTAATGTTAGACCTGAGCACAAGTCAGGATTAAATTAAAATTACACAGTAAAGTGGTTCACAGAAGTTACATTGAGTTAGCCAGGGCTTGATACATTGACATAGCCAGTTAAGTGACAAATGTTGTTTGAGTCTACTGTTAAATTGACCTAAGGTGGACAGTAGGGTAATATCAGCTGGAAGTGAGTTCCAGGATCTACTTACAGGGTTTGCAAAGAGAGAATCACCAGCTGTGTTATTAAACTTGCTAGTCTGAAGTAGTACTTTGTTAGAGGATCGATGCGGTCTAGGATTGTTATAGGGGGTGATAATATTTGAAGTGCAGGAGTATTGTCTGGATTATAGAGGATTTTATAGGCCATAATCAGTTGGTTATACTGTATTAGGCTGGGTATTGCAAGCCAACCAAGCTGATTTAGATTGATGCAATGATGTGTCCTAAAAGGCAGCCCAGTGGCAAACCTGGCAATGTGGTTGTAGCAAATTGAGTGTTTGTTAAGGACAGTCTTGTTCATATTCGAGAGTAGAGGGGATGCATACAGAAGGGTTGAAACAAGGTGTGAGCGAGCTATGGCACCTTTAGCTGGAGGGGCTAGGAAGGCTTTAATTCTGTAAAGTGACCCTAGTTTTCTATTGGTGGCTTTGATAATCTGGTTAACATGTATGTCACATTTGAGATTATTGTCTATGATGACACCTAATAGTTTCGGAGATGGGTCAGGGGAGATTATTGTGCCATCAGTTGATGTTATGGTAACGGTGAAAGTGGTAGACCTACGTGTTGGTGAAATAACAGCAGTTTAGTTTGATTGGGATTTAGGATCAGACAATGTTCAGAAAGCCAGTTTGCTATTGTATTAAAGGTGGTCTGGGTAGCTGACCATAACTCTACTGGAGATGTGGCTGAGCAGATCAGAGTTGAGTATTCAGCATATTGGATACAGCTGACTTTTTGGATGACAGTATAACGGTCGTTAATGAAGATGGAGGACAGCAAGGGCCCTAGCATAGAGCCTTGTGGTACTCTGAGGGTGTTAGGTAGAAGGTTAGAGAGTTTGTTCTGCCAGAGGCCAGCCTGCTGTTGACCATGCAGGTAGGATTGAAACCATTGGAAGGCTCCAGTATCTAGACAGTCTTTTCAGGGTGTGGAGTACAAGTTGGTGATCAACCATATCGTATGCCTTTGAAATATCCAAAAAGAGGGCTGTGGATATATAATTATTGTTGCAAGTATGGCTTATGGTGTTAGTAAAGGCTAGGAGGCCTGACGTAGTGCTGTGATGAGGACGTAAGCCATGCTGAGTGTCTGCCATAATGCGAGTTTGGATTAGGTGGTGCATGACTTGTATATGATGAAAGTTTCCATAATCTTTGCAAGTGGAGAGAGTATAGCTATTGGCCTATAATTGGAGACTTCAGTAGAGCTGCCTCCTGTGTGAAGTGGGATTACATATGACATTTTCCAGATGGTGGGAAAGTTAGATTCTAACATGGTTCCTTTGATTACCTTTGAGACGGGGTAAGCAATAGCATCATCTGGTTTTGATAGGTACTTGGCAGGGAGTTGATCAGCAGAAAGTGTAGTGGGTTTCACTGTTACAATCAAGGTACGGAGAAGTGAAGTGGCGACTGGTTGGCAGCTGGACACAAGTAGTTTTCTAGGGGTGCAACTTTCAGGACCAGGGAGCTAGGAGGTAGATGGCTAGCTAGGGCCTGAAATGTCTCAGTAAAGAACTGGTCAAAACTATCAGGAACATCTTCAGGAGTATTATCAATAGTAGCAGCAGGGATTGGGGTTGACGTTTGTCCTGGACATAGTATATATGACATGCCACCTGACAGGGTATGGCATTACTGGGTTCAGAGAGACCAGTCCCCAGATTAGCTGTGTGGTGGCATCCCACACATGTGTTGTACGTTCCTGGCCAAGGGTGATGGCTGACTGCATACATGTGGCAGCTGTGACAATGACACATGACTCACATAAACCACAACTGGACCATAGAGGCGATTCACAGGTTACCTTTGCACATGCTACCCTAGTAGTGTGATTGCCATGGTGAGTACCAACACATAGGGCCAATGGGGAACAACATACTGAAGGTGTGTATATGTGGGTGTACCGCTACTGTTTCATAACACTGACATATATGACTGCACACATGGGTAAATGCCAGGTAAGACGTGTGCAATGTGTCACAGGCAACGTACATGCGTACAGGACAGACAGTGACGTTCTGTCATGTGTAAAGTTGACATACGTATCGTACGCTATGCAGATGTCACTAGAAGTCTGCAGAAGCACTGTAACTCTGCATTGCAGGTGTAAGCAGTGTTCCAGGGGACCCCAGGAAAACATGCATGCAAACAAAGCTACAGTAAACAGGGCTGGAAGTAGTGCATTATACAACAAAGAAGGGGTAACAATAACAGTAAGTAACAATGCAAATATGTAGGCACTATCAACATGTACCCAAGAATACGAAGCACAGATGCCCATGGTAGAACCGATATTATGTCATACTTATTTGTGATTTGGATTACATTGGTACTGCACACATATCTACATGCGTGAACATCCACATGGCATAGTCGTTGTGGGCAACTTGACACCATTACTGTACATGTCCACCATTGCATATCACTACTTGCGTTAGCTTTCCCCCTGTGCTACCCATGTATGCGTCTATCTGTTGACAACCTTACCACCGGCATGCAATTATGTGCAGCTGTTATACTTTGGTATGTACTATGGGTGCAGATAACAATTCAGAACATTCATACAGTTACTGCAGCAGGCATGCTGGGATAAACACACAGTCATAGTAGCACACTGTACTGTTACCAACATGATACTACTAATACACTTCTATGTAGTCACCCTGTGCATCAGCAAAGTGTTTACCTGTTCCCGCAATGATGTTGGAGATTGCAGGAGGTGGCACAGTGTCATCATATGCACAGGGTGTGGATTAGGTATGACTGAGTCAGCCACTGATAAAACCAATTGACATGTGTGTGTATGTGTGTTGGTGAGGGGCAGCAGTACAGGGTGGGGCAGTGTTGGTGCAGTGTGTGTGTGTATGTGGTTGCCCTAGGTGTTAACATTTCACATGTGTGTATGCACGCACACAGTTCCACCTCATGGCTGCCATATACAGGGGTTTGTGGACAGCCACAGACTGCACCTGGCAGGCCATACAGATCAGTGTCTGTGTGCACGGACATGGTACCTGTGCCTGGCAGGGGTGCTACGGACCGTATCCAGTACAAAGCCAGACTGGGTACTGTCATCAGAAGCGGGAGTGTGTTGACTGGACACAAGTCCCTGTTGGGACTTCCAGAGCCACAAGCACGTGGTCTCCTGGGGCGTTCCAATGACAGCACAGACCCAGCATTGCTGGGGCTGCTGCTGGCACTATGGGGGCATGCGCGAGCCTGTTGTTGTCCGTGCCGGCTGCCAGCTGCTGCTGCTGCCGGCATACGACCACATCGATGCCGCAAACGCCCACCATTGCTCTGGCTCATGGACATCTGGTTGTGGTACTGCTGTAATATGTCCCCACAACATCTGTCTATGACATCGGTGAAGTTACGGATAGCATCCGCAATGTCACGCATACTGTCTTTCATGGCTGTGCGACATGCTCTGAGCTCCCTCAGACCCTGTCTGGTGTACCTTTCCATACGTGACTGTGCCTGCATGACAGTCCGAAACATAGCTGAGGTTGACAGACCTCTTTGGGCACGTCGGCCAGAGGCAGTACACCCATGGATGCTCCCACGAGAACCCATGGGCAACTGTCTGTGTGGTACCATCGGAGGACCCTGCCCATGGCTGCTGTGTGGGGATGCATGTGCCACAGGTACCACATTACCCTGGTCTATGCTCACTGTATCCTGTCCATCACCTAGGGACAATGGTGACAAAGGATGTACAGGCAGGATGACTGTGCGCAATGATGGGGTTGACAGCTGTGTACTGTCAATTGGCTGACCAATGGCAGACCCTGACACACCTTCCTGTACCATTACACAAATATCATCACCAGTAGCCATGGCACAGGATTCAGGTTCCCTGCTGCAGGTCACCAGACCAGCCCCAGAACTTGTGGGATGAAGACAGGAAACACAGTTTACAGTCTCCAGACATTGTTACCAGTGATGCACTTATACACACATGCACACATGCACACATGGACACATGCACACAGGCACACATGCACACATGCACAGAGGCACACATGCACACATGCAGACATGCACACGTGGACACATGCACACATGGACACATGCACACATGCACACATGCACATGTGGACACATGCACACATGGTCACATGCACACATGGGCACATGCACACATGCACACGTGGTCGCATGTGCACATGCCCACATGCACACATGCACACGTGGACACAGGCACACATGCACACATGCACAAATGCACACATGGACACAGGCACACCTGCACACATGCACACATGCACACATGGGCACAGGCACACCTGCACACATGCACACATGCACACATGCACACCCCGCAGTATACACACAGAGCACTACTGAGTTACACTACTGTTACTAGCATTATCAGGACTATTATAGGCTATGTTAAACACACTCACCAGCATGGATGGCCTGTCTTGCTGTAACCCTGGAGGGACCTGCAGAAATGATGTGATTAATGTCAGTGGGCACAACTGTGCCATTGATATTGCATATGATACAGTGTACAGAACAGTCAGGTGTACATATGGCATATTACCTGCACGCTCCATGTTGTGCTGCTGTGTGGAACCAGCCTCCATCATAATGCAGGTGTACTGCTGTTGGTGTTCCGGGGCTGGAGCCACAACACTTAGGAGTAACCCCTCCAGTCTGGTGAGAGGGGGATGTGTGGCCACCCCAACTCCTGTGGTGACCTGTTGCCTGTGGATATCTGATGCACGCTGCCGGACACTTCAGATTAAATCACTGCAGTGATGTCGTACCTGCTCATATGTCCTGTTATGTGTGCCAGTATCATTTACCCTACGGACAAGGTCTTGCCACAGTGCGGCCCTCTCCTGCTGATTCTGACTGGTGCGGGAAAACAGGATGTCATACTCCCGCACCAGGCTCTGGTGGATCTCCTCATCTTCCGCCACAGAGTAGGCGGGGTTACACTGCCGCTCCATCTCCCTGGAAGAGAACACAGACAGGATATCAGCAGACCATGTCAGCAATATATGGCACACATACTATACATGATACTCATGTGTAGTGATATACTACTACTCCCATATGTTGCATGTGTGTGTGTCATGGTGGATACACAGGTACATGGCCAGATATCAGTGCTCAGCCAACACCTGTGCAACAATACCTGCCACATTCCACACAACATAGTAGCATGCCCCATCGGTCAGCACACACTGACAGGTGCAATGCACAACCTCACTCTGGGGGTTCATCCCAAGGTACTGTATGTGGGACATCGTCCACTACTGTGATGTGGACAGACGTTACTCGGCCTGGATATACATATCCCACCACCACCACCAGCACAGTAGACTACTTTGATATGTATGTGATTAGACAGTTATTCACTTGCTGGGAATGAGATGGCATCCATGCAGCACACTGGGCCAGTGGAAGCCACAAGCCACACTGCTGACCCCTTTGCAAATGCTTACCACGGACATGCCACGGATTTCATGGAACTTGCACACACATGTCTAACCCAGACTCTATGCACAAAGGTTAGGCATCCTGTCCGGTGGACCCCAGACAGAGGCAGTTTGTATAACAATAGCAGGAGACTACTGCAGGACAGAGCACATTCACATTAAGGGAAGGCATCTGTGGTCAGCACTGGTACTATGCTACGGTCCGTCATAACAACAGCCACAGCCTTCTCTGGGAGGGAAATGGACACAAACACTATGAATGACCACAAGGCCTTCTTCAGTTATGTTACACATATGGACCACATGCCTCAGATATGCTCTGTGTTAATCCACACCTACTTAACATTCACCAAACACATGGATATTGGCAACAATCCTGCAGATATGTTCGGTGCACATATCCCCCCCTCCTTCTCCCCCACCTTTAAAATATTTATCCCAGCTGGATGTAACCTCCCTATCATCTCACATGTCCAGGTGAGGGCTGCTCTCAGCAGAGTAGAACACACAGCATCACTGTGACCTTGTGGTACCCCTGGATGTGTGCTACCGGCACTCCGAGAGGACATACCACCGCATATAACACTGACAGTTTATCTTGGCCGTACTACAGGATATGTACCTGGACAGTGGCATACAGCAACAGTGGTCCCACACCACTAAGGGGGCACCTCAACTGACCCTGGGAATTACCACATCATATGCATAATGGGCCTGGTCTGCTAAGCTATGGAATTATGCAGTATGGGATGCATATGCAGTGACATCGGGTACCTGCAGACACTTGTTCCCAGCCAGTGTGCCTTTGGGATGGGCTGATCCTGCCTTTTGAACCTGGCTGACCTTTCAAAGCAATCACTACAGCCATTGCTGGGCCAACGCACAGAAAAATGCTGCCAGGATCCTGGCCTATGACTGATTGACATGTGATGTATGGTCATCCCCTTTGGGTGGAACTACGTACACACAACATATCACATGGACATACCTATGGATACAGACCTATGACACATTTGGAGGGTTCACAGTATGCGCACTATTAACCTGCTACTTTGCATTACCTCTGTTTGTCACAGCTGGTTGCGTTACCACAGCTTCTGCTTGCTGCTGCTACTGTCAATGCTGACAGCTTCGGGTGACAGAGTCACAGTGTCTGATTTTTTTTTTTTTTGCTCTCTCTCTCTCTCTCTCTCTCTCTCTCTCCCTCTGTCTGCTTACAGACAATGTAATGAATGTATTGCATGTGGGGAGTGTTACCACTGGATGCTTTTGTAGGTATCTGCATAGGTCCATGTGATGGCCTCAGCACCAATTGTAAGCCAGCATTTGCTAATTGCATACAGCCAGTTGTGTACTGATTGCAGTTCTCACTGTGATTTCAGGTCAGTGCTATAAAAGGGTATGTGGGATAGGCATTGCCCTTTCAGATTGTGAGGGCGGGGACCATGCTGGTATGCTGTGGACATTGTTCTGTGAGTGTAAAGGTTAGTATCTCTCTCATGCTTCAGGCTGTGTTGTATATTCACAATTCTCCATTCCTCTCTCATGTTCCCTGTAGCAAGTGTGTATGCACATTGACTCCTACAACTATATATATATATATATATATATATATATATATATATATATATATATATATATATATATATATGTACATATGCATACATATATCTATGTACTTTAACTGACCTTACTATCTACAAGCTGCCAACTAGCATGGCTGTTTCTGTTCACACACTACTATTATGGAAATCCAGTAGTTTTGACAGTAATTTTAAATGACATGCTTTGTGTACTACACATCCTATATTCCCTTTACATTCATCCCTACTATTACATGTTATATTTATTTTAGCACAATGTTTTTGTATAAGAGTCATGGCTTAGTGGTAGGTCATACAGGACTGACAGTGGGATTTTATTTTTTTTTTTAACTGAGTACAGGACCTGTCAATCAAAGTGACTAAGGCACTTTTAAGCAGTTGTAACCGGGTTAGCGCTGGTTTGCGCAGAGCTCACGCATGCACACTGGCGGTTAGCTCCGAGCACACACGCGCACACCGGCTTACAACCCCTTAACGGTGCTTAATCTGGCGCACACCCGCGCTATTTTCTTTGAAAGAAAAGAAAATAGGGAGACAGGAAAGTGGTGAAAAAGGGGTCACAAAGAGGGTAAGACAGTAGGGAAACAAGCTTGGGATGTGCAGGAGGGATGTAGGTAAGGCCCATAGCTGCCCATTTCTTCATCAGCAACAGCTGTGCATATGTATGTAATTTGGTGTGACATTTGGAACCTTCCACCCCTGAGAGAGGTGTCAGGACAACAATAATACTTGTTGTACAGCCAATTGTTATTGATAGGTTCCATGTCCAGCAGACATGTATGCGGAATGGGCAGCTATGTATGGGGCGTAATTTTTTTGTGGGTACAGAGTGCCCTTTTTTTTTTTTTTTTTTTTTTTCAGGTGAGAGTGGTATGTCAGGTGAAGGAAGTCGGTACAGCTGGGGAGGTAGGTAGGGTAGGTAAACAGACAAGACAAACAAGACGCATACAGGGGCGGTGTATGACACGTGTGGGGGGGTTACACAATTGACAGGGACGGAGGTTTGGATATCCAGAGCCCATGAGCCCACAGATGGCAACAGTGGAACTGATATCCCCACCCATAGGCAGTTGCCACTGTTCCTTCACTGCCCAGGGCAGGGCTGTGCTGGGGGCTGTGTAGGTGGGGCAACAGGCATGCCCGTTAGTTGCGCCACCCGTGCCTCGAGCTGGCATAGGGGCTCAAGAACAGAGTCCCGAATCTCCCTACGCACAACAGTCCGGACGCTACGGAGGGTGAGTGGTGGTTCTCCTCCGGCCACACTTGCAGAGGGGAGGCGAGCCCCATCCCCTGCAGCGCTTCCACCCGCAAGTGGCACAGGGCCACCGGAGGAGGGTCTGGACTCGGCACTATTGCCAGGTGCACTCGCCAGCTGAAGTGGGAGAGGTAGGTCCGCTGGAACCCACCTTCCCTGTTGTCCTATGTTTTGCATTATGTCATGACAGTTTGGGTTAGTGACATATAATACCATTCACAATTAGTTGTAACAGCATGCATTAGTATTCCCATTAACCAAACACCCAGATATTCACACCATTGAACAGCGTGCATAACACATGCATAATTTGAACAGAAATACACAGTCCAACAACATGCAGGGTTAATTGATGGCAACAGGCCATCAGGTGCGGATGTATGAACAGGGCAGATGCATCAACAGACATGCAGATATATATGACCCAACAGGACAAACGTCCAGGGGTGTTAATTGTGATTGCACATACCATTTTCACGTGGAATGGGTTATATGTGGTTATAGGGTGGGGTAAAGAAAGTAATATTAACACCTTGAATAACAATACATATGCTGTACATTTCTAATAGCTACAGTTATATACACACTACTGTTCTAACTACAGTTTCCTATATGATAACTATTTCAACTTGATGATAGGACTGTTACTGCAACATCAATATACATTTTAGTGTTATTCATACACATTCATATCTAGCTTTGTTCAGCTACATCATCTTGCTACATTTGCTTTATATAGCTGTAGACAAGTGTGGATGTTTGGTATATCAGACAATCATCCTATCTGCGTATTTCAGACTGAGAGCAACATATCCAGATTTTGGGATACACATTCCAGATGCAGCAACACTTTGAACAGATTTCGCTGTTTGGTTTTGAATCTCACATGCATTTCATTCTGTCTTGACTGCAGTATACTTTATTCAGGGGTTATTACTACTGTATTGCTGGATTCATGACACTTTCTCACACTCTCTCACTTGCTTTCATTTTACTATTCAGGATGGTACTTACTTCTAAGCTTTATTGACATGTTTTACCTGTAGTTATTACAATCCTTTCCAGCAGTCTCACTTCTGTCATATTTCAGTATTTCCACAGGGATATATTTCACACATGTGATTTCATCATCTTCTGCAGCTATACTTCTCAGCCTGCTGCAGGTTGTGTACTATTTTCTTACAGGTAGGGCATTTTTATTTCAGAATATATGTCAGACAGTTTAATTTTTCGGTTTAACTTACAGGCTGAAATACACTTTTGTAATCAAGCATGACTTGCAGACACTTTCACACTGTTACTTGCAGATTTTATTCCTTACTGACTACACTGCATTCTTTTGCTGACTGTCATACTTTTATATTTCTTTACGATTACTGGTAGTGGATTACTGACCTGCCTGGTGGCGCAACCGCACCAGCCTATCGCCATAGGGTCTGCAGTTCACAGAACGGACACCTGCAGCTGTAATATAAATGAAGTAATATTGGAATACACATCTCCATAATATCAGCTAGTTTAATTTCTTACATACATAATTAAATGTTACTTACTCAGTAGTGGGGCGTTGGGTGTTTGCCGGGCCTCCTGGATCCAAAGGTTCAGTTGGTCCTGCTTGCGTCTCTTCAGGTCTGCATGGTGGTGACGGACCAGCTCACCAGTCCTTGGAATCCCTGTGGCACTGGTGAGATCATGAGCCAACCGGTCCCACGCCTCGGCCCTGTATGCTCCCCAGAGGACCTGGCCATGCATGAGTTGGGCCTCATGATTATGGACTAGGAGCCAGACCATATACCTGGACTCCTCAACACCCCACCTCTGTGCTCGGAAGCAACTACCCTCTCCTACTCCTGTCATTCTGCCTGCAGGTCAGTTCTACAATCGTTTATGTTGTGTATTCCCACCTATGGGGCTTATATAGTCCGTTTTTCCTGCACATATCTGTGATTGGCCATTTTGGAATTGTATCAACTTCAGTAAACCTGCATTGTCATGCTGTAGTTTGTATTCATTCCTATATATTAGCTATTATTGCATTTCTAGGTACTGCTGTCATGGCTTAGTGGTTCTGTACCTTGACTATGGTGTATAGTATCCTGGGTTCGAACCTGGCCACTGCTTTTAATTTTTCATGACTGTCTAGACATGCTGAGGGGTGTGTCTGTGTAAAGGCAGTTTTGATATGGCTTGCTCAACGTTGCCCGTCAGTTAGCTTGTTTGCGGTGCGCGCTCCGCAAAGCGGGTACTGGTTTAAGCCTCATTTGGCTATCGGCACGCATATAACGCTCAGCTCAGTTAGGGGCACATAGATTTAGCGTGTTAGACCACTGCTCAGCTACGGGCACTCATTTTGCACCAGTTAAACCACTGCTCATCTACAGGCAGATGCACTCACTCTGTTAAACTGTAGCTCAGCTATGAGCACATCTGGCATTTTTTATTCTTTTGTTACCTCACATGTCTTCAATATAAATGGGCTATTTCATTACATTTTACATAAATTGTGGTTTTATGTGTACATATTTGTCAGGGACTTGTTTCCTGCTTATTTTGAAAAAAAAATGGTGTTGTGGGGGCTCGAACCATGAATGCCTGCTCTTCAGCCAACATCTCTACCACTACGCTATTGCTTCCTGGCTTATTTTGCATATTTAGTTCTTATATGCTTTCCCACTGACTGATAACTGTAGCTGCGCTACGGTCACGCCTCTTGTAAGCAGCGCACTCACGGTTAAACATTTTACAATTTAAAAAAAATATAAAACATGTTTATTTATATGTTTTCTGTTCATAGTCTGTGGGGGCATTTGTTGTGTTCTGTTTATTCACATTTCCGTGGACTCTGTTGTGGGTGTTTACTTTGGGTACTTTTCCTCTTCTGGGGCGTGTCCGCTTACAGGGCTCGGCCTACGGACACGCCCCCTACTGTCTTACACGGACCGTGTTGGCCTTAAGTGTGATTCAGCATGCTCTCATTAATATGCAGAGCATGCTGACATCACTCTGTTTAACTGCAGCCTCCGTGTATGAGTTATAACTCTTACACGGAGGCTTCGTGAATCCTGCCCTTAGTCATTATTGCATTTACTCTTTCATTAAACAGTGTTATGTCACTGGTTGAGTTTACCTTATGCACATATCTGTTGGCAATTCTATCAACTAAAATTAGGATGTTTTAATGTCCTAAACTTCATTCAAAATAGGTTCCCTTTTGATCAGTACACAACAAAATATTTAGCTAACCTCTCCCTTCCTGTCTGAGTGCTGTCAGTATGGGGCTTCCTGACTTCTCTGAGTTGGAGAGTGTGTAGTAGGGAGAAGAGAATTACCACAGTCTATCTGCCAAATATTCTAATTCTTCTGCTGCTGCCGCCCATATGGGCATCTTCCTCTCCAGTGGCTGGTCATAATGTAGCTGAAACTGGTTTTATTGGAAGGGTGAGGATCACCACCAGTTCAAACCTGCCTTTCCCTTCCAGTGTTTTGCTGCTAAGATGTTAGTTGCCCATTGCCTGAACATCTTCCCTAACTCTGCCCCGATTGCCTTTCCTTTCATAGCTTTTTTATTTGAAAACCATTCACTTTCCTTCTGTTTCTTTCTTTTTGTTTCTCTTTTCTATATTTTCCATTTATGGTTCTGCATGCTAAAAAATCTTTGTCAATGTGTCTGACTGCTGATTAAGAAGTAACTGCTTCAAAGCAGCCTGAAGATGGGGATGCAAACCTTGCCTGAAGGCAGACTCTGCAGGCTGTGCATGATGCTGTTTGTATAGAAGCTCAACTGTCAAAATGTCTTTTGAATATGATTTTAACTATCTCTAAATAATCACCTGAGAATTTTGTCAAAATGTCTTTTGAAAATTATTTTAAGTATCTCTAAATAATCACCTGGAATGTGCCTTTATTTTGCTTACATTTCATTATTTGGGACCAATCTGGTTTTAGGGCATACCTTGCCAATATCTTTTAGGAGGGTGTTTCACTTTTTTTTTTAATTCTCAATCACCATTCCCTGGCCTTACTTTGGAATCTGTCTCTGTTTCCTTAACCATTTTTTTTGTTAATTTTGGGAGTAACTGCTACTTTCAATAGCTGTTTCAGATCTGCATCATAACAATCAATAATAGTACACTTCTTTTCCTTAAATTATAATGGTTCTAATTCTATTTTAGGGAAGACTTTGGCTATATGGTTAGATCAGTAAGGTCCACAGGTGATGGACACAGACTGACTCACCCTTCACTGATGGGACGTTTCTAAGAGGTGCCTATCTAAGCTCTTGTTTTTCATCTTCCCTACGTGTTTCAGTGCCCTTCTTTTCAGTTTTTTTTTCTTCAGATAAAAACTATGAAATTTATAAATGACTTGTTTGGACTGCTCTTTTTGTATTTTTTCTCCTGTTCCCACTCTTATTCCCCCTCCTTTGTAGTTGCTCTATCTGCTGCAAACTTGATAGAAGGTAGGTAGAATATTATTTTGCAGAGTAAAGGTGGTGGGGGTATGGGGGAATTGTCATCTTCTTCAGATGTATCCTCCAAGTGCTCAGTAATATTACCCTTGAATATTACAAGGTATAAGGATTCCAGTCTCTCTTTTCCTGCTGTTTTTTGAATGTTTACCAGCTGCAGTAGCCTTTTGTTTGTATCTTTTAACCCATATGATGCAGAGTCCTTATCTTTCTTAAATGCCTCACTATATTAGTCATATCTTATTGATCTACCTTTATTTTTGTTCCTTTTCTCTCTAGTGCCCACTCCTTAGATTAATTATTCTAGTATGGTCAAAAGCCCCATTTTCTGGAAATTGTAAATTGTAAACTCCTTTCATAATGTCATACCATTTAACTAAATACCTGCAAACAGATGCCATAGTGTGTGGGAGTACATTGGGAAGGGGTAGACCTTTTATTTCCTTTGCTTCAGATCATTCCCGAAATGCACTCTCAGAAATGCATGCACACAGAAATAAGGCAAAGTCTGCTCTTCCTCAGGTTATAACTGGAGTCAGCCTGTTATAAATATACCTCAATACATGCACAACTTACAGTGTACTTGCATTCTTAAAACCTTGACTTTATGCAGATTTATTTTCTTTTTCCTTTAGTTTACTGTGTTGCAGGTAAGGTATGACATAGTCATCAAACCTTGTTGATACCCGTATGCATAATGAATTTGTGCAGCCAGATAAGACAGTAAACTGAAAGTCAAAGTACAAACAAAAAAAAACTAAATTGTAACTTAAGCACTTATTTGATATATGGGCACGCTTAGTCATCGGAGAACTCCTACACACAGTATAACAGCAATCTGCAAGCTTGGTTCAAATGCAAGTCACAGTCAAATCTGTTAAAGTATAAAATAATTGCAAAAAGGAATAGACAAAATTCCTGACAGAAAGAATTTGTTCAAACTTTCATGAGGGGGGGGGGTCAAGGAAAGTTACAAGATGATCCCCCAGAACTTTAGAAAGCAGCTCTTTATATACATTAAAACAGTAGATATTATATGTGGTATGCATACATATGGCAAGATATGATTCAACAAATCGAAACTCCATAGTTATTCATGCTATGCACATGAAACATGCATGTGTATGAGATTATTAATGTTTTTTCACTGTAAAAGGGAACATTTTCTGGACAAGCACTGAATACTCCCCGGGATTCATGAAGCTTGCCCCAGGTGCAGGTGTAGTGTCAGCGATCTAACACCAAATATGGCCACTGAGCGATTCTGGTATGAGCTGTTTCCACATGCACTACCTGCGTATGGTACGCCCGCACAGCTCCCGGTGCCTGTATGCTAATCATCCCATGTGCAGCAGTGTAGCATGCAAATGAAGGTATATAGTGATTCAGGAAGTGGTGCAGGTGTAGTGTAAGCATGCAGAAATAAATGTAAACTGAAAAAAAAACGGTTTACATTTTCGCAAACATAAAATCGGAGCCATGACAGTGGACCAGACACATGTATTATACTGTTAATATATGCCAATGGCTAAATATATAGCCATTGGCATAAAAAAAAAAAAAAACATGCACAAAATATAAAAAAGAACATTTAATGTTATGCCCACACTAATGTGAAGTTAAAGCGCAGGGCATCGGTGCGCACACGGTATCACAATGAAAATAGAATTATATGGAATAAAACTGCAATGTAACACTTTTCATGATTTCCCCATAATAGTCAATGGCACGCATGCTACACCACACCATGGTGCAAGGGTTGCTAAGGGGCTGTGACAGTGTTCTGCGCAGTAACTAGGAATTAGTAGGCAATGCCATGCAAATGAGAGGAGTAATAGTGATTCACAAATTCCCAGCTGGTGTAAGGATGTACCTCACAGCATAGCGTTACAACCCCGAGGTGTGCCCTGGAGAAAAAGATGACATCAAGAGAGGGGTGTGCTACCTTTGCTATAAGCACATTAGAGCATTGCTAATCTGGTTTGCCTGTTGCTAAACAAAGCTGCAGGATAGGGGTGTGTTGAAGTAGCCATAGCTTTGTTTAGCTGAGAGCACACAAGGTAACCAAATGTGCATGTGAATGTGGATGAAAACACACTGTAAACCCAGTAAACGGCTGTGCACTGTGCGCACTAGAGCAGAAACAGGAAGGATACAGGAAAAAAATAAGGAAATGCTGAAGCATGGAAATTGGAGTACAAATGAGTAATTAATACCTAGGAACCCATAGTGGGCCATTGACAACAGCTAAAAAGGCTACTTGCAGCTACCTGCAGAACAGGAAACGGGAGGTGCCGTACTGCAAAGAAAACAGTGCTGTCACAGCAGAACAAAGCAAAATTGCAGTAGATCAGCTACATAACACATTTCGCAACACATTCCTGGGTAGGGAAAGTACAAAACAAGAAAGTCGGCAGCTGGATGCATGCCTGACAATGGGAGGGGATTTGGATCGAAAAGTGAATTAAAGGGCAACAGATGAATCATGGCAGGCAAGCATAATTCAACACCAAAGGCCCCACAATGCAGTACTTGCTGTAAAACCCATAATTAAGATACCCTGCAGCTGGAATTGCACATACACACCCAATGACATCAGCAGCATCCATAGCACAATAGTATAAAGTGTGAAAGCACCTCACACACACTTGTGTATTCCCATACACTCTGCACCATCAGTGTATACAGATGGGGAAGTTTTAATATGTACATGTTAGGGGCTGCCGTAGCTTTATTCACCAGCATGTGTTGGAGACTAAAGGTGATGTGGAGGATAATGCTGACAACCACCACAGGCACCAGAGGAGGAGGAGAAGAGTGTTCAGACCCAGGGTAACCTACTAGGGGCTAAATGATCTGGAGATAGTAGAGCATTACAGGGTGGACACGGACACCATACAGCAACTTGTTCAGCTGTGCCGGCCATGCCTCAGAGCCAGAAATAACAGAGGGGAACCCATCCCAGTGGACACGAAGATATGTGTAAGCTTGAGAATACTAGCCACAGGTACCTTTCAAAGGCCAACTGGGGATATCCTGGGGATCTCACAGGCATCAGCATCTGGGGTACTCCACCAGTTCCTGGATGCCATGTTACCACAAGCCAATGAGCAGATATACTTCCCCCGAATGCAGGAGGAGTTGGCCAGCAATATGCATCTCTTCTACCATGTGGCAGAATACCCGGAGGTATTGGGTGCAATAGACTGCACGTACATACACATCACGTCACCACCCGGTGAGCAGGGTAGGCAATACATAAACCGCAAGGGATACCCCTCCATCAACTGCCAGGTTGTGTGCAATGCCCAGGGCATTATCATGGATGTGAGTGCTGGCAGCCCTGGAAGCTATCATGATTCCCACATCTGGCATGCCTTACAGTTGTATCAGGTATTTGCCAGGGGGGACATCCCATATGGCCACCTGGTGGGGGATGCTGGCTATGCACTGGAACCGTGGATGATGACTCCCATCAGAAATGCACACACACCCATGCAAGAATGGCATAATGAGGCACATGCACAAACCAGGATCATCATAGAGCATGTGTTTGGGATGCTGAAATCACGGCTCCGTTGCTTGGACATATCTGGTGGAGTCTTGCAGTACTCTCCAGGCACATGTGCCCACATCTTCATAGTATGTGCCATGCTACACAATATGGTCATCCGGACAGAATGGTGAAGGCCCTCACAGCCCACCACCATTGCCATGGGCCACACAGGCACAGAGGGACTCAGACCACGAACACTCTGAGCCAGCCCAAGTAGGCAGATGGAGGTGTGCCTAGTATGCCCATGCCTTGGCAAAGAGGAACATATGACAGTGTAGGCACTGATGGACTGACACCCTTCTCCACCTGCACACACAGTAAACATGGATGGCACACACACAAGACCACCTGTAAATTGTTGTGTATAGGCAGTCTACTGTGTGCATCCTACATAGGCAGCCCTCAACTATTGCACACACAACTGCTGTTGACACAAGGTAAGTCAACACCTGAACAGTAAACTAAGCTATCAGCATGTGCTGATACTGTATGTATAGGTTCATAGGTACATAGGTAGGTACTTGGCTAACTGCCCAAGGCCATTCATAAGTCTAGCCAAAATGTGTCATCTGTCGCCACACCATTGATTAACTAACTGTTCCTCTGTGGAGCAGAGCCAATTGCGGGATCCTTGGGGTGTATCCACTGTTCCCCATCCACTCTGCAAGGTTTCCCTGGAGTATTAGTGAGGGGCTCAATATAATGTCATCAGGGATGTAGTTCCAAAGCATGGTGAGTGCATGTGACAGGAATCTGTCACTCCAGCATCTTTCAGTTATGGTTGTGGCAAGGTGTGGCCCATTATAGTGTGTGGCTCACTGTGACATGGATTCCCATAGGTGGAGCATATCCATTAAGCCTGACTTAGACAAGGCTTTGTTGGCCAGCAAAGATCATCTCTGAGTAAACTAGATACCGCTGAGTAATGCAAGAGTTCATTCAGTCTGGCAGCATAAGACACATGTCTGAGGCCAGTAATCCTCTTGGTGAGGTACGTTCATGGACCCTCCAGCTATTGGATGTGTCTTCTGAGGTACATCCCAAATGGGTTATTATACTCGATGATGGGATTGATGAGTGATGAGTAAAGGGGCACAATAACCTCAGTATGTATAGATGAGAACCCCTAAGGATTCAGATGGCCTACATAGAAGGATGTCCTAACTACTTTGGAGATATGATTGTCAAAGGAGAGATCACTATCTAATGTAGTCCCCACATATACCCATTACCTCATCTGTATTAAAGTGGCTGCCACTCATGTGTTAATATGTAGGTGTTTAGTTTTCCCAAAATGGAATGACCAAGTAGTTTGTGGCCTTTAGCTGGAAGCCATGACTTTGACACCCT
Source organism: Protopterus annectens (assembly GCF_019279795.1). NCBI lineage: Eukaryota > Metazoa > Chordata > Ceratodontiformes > Protopteridae > Protopterus > Protopterus annectens. Next base: position 231,823,064 of record NC_056725.1, on the reverse strand, counting down.
GTGTAGGTCTATGAGAGGCCTCTTGAAGGACATTTGTGACAACTGGACTGCCAATTATGGCTCCCAGTTTTCAGGAACCACCAAACACGGTCTGCTGTAGTCCACCTGTGTTTGCCTGTACCTCTGAGAAGTATATGGCAAACAGTAGGGGTCCGAGGACTGAGTCCTGTGGGACACCAGTTGTGACTGGTTAAGAGTTGGACCTGGAGGCTGCTAGGCTTACCATGTGGGTTCTGTGTGTAAGCCTGTTGGCAACCCAACCTGTGATGTATGGGTGTATGTACTGGCTGGTGAGTTTATAAATAATACCTGAGTGGGGAATGGTGTCAAAATCCTTGGCGAGGTCCAGGTAGTATGTGTGAACTACCACACCCCTCGCCTAATGTCAAGGTGACTGTAAGATGTCAAACAGGTTCAGTAGGCATGATCTGCACTCAATCAAGCTGACCTGGGTTGGGTCGAGTGTCTGGAGGTTCCCAATGTCTCTGTTAATGAGTTCCATGATGATGTGCTCCATAGCCTTGCAGACCAGTCTAGTCAGGCTTATAGGGCAATAGTTCCTGGGGTCCGTTATGACGCCACCTTTGTGGAGTGGGATAACTGTTGCTGTGCACCACTCTGTGGGTATGCAGCCTGTATATAGGCTTGGCTTGAACAGTGTGTTTAGGTGAGGGGTTAGTTCATTTGAAGCTCTTGTAAGACACAGCCTGGGACACTGCCCAGTCCCATTGAGGCTTTATTTTTGGCTTTGGATACGGCTGTTTTAACTTGTGTGTCGGTGATTGCTGAGGCCATACATTCCTCTGGTATGGTTATGGGCCATTTATTGGGTGAGATGGGGTGAAGTTTGCACTGAACCTGTCTGCCAAAATGTTGGCAATATCAGTCAGTTCAGTGTATTTTGTGCCAGTCTGCACCAACTCAGAGCAGATCTAAGAGTTCCCACTTAGGTTTGTGACATAGCTAAAGAATGTTTTTTGGTTATCTGTAGGGTCCTTGGAAGTTTGTCTTTTGAGGCTAGCCTTGGATGACTTCATGAGGGATCATAGTTTCTTGCTGATACTGATCAGGGATGTCAGTCCTTCTATGGATTTCACTCTTATCTGTACTAATTCCCTCAATGTATTGTAGAGCCTGTTTATGGCAGGGGTCCACCAGACTGGTTTCCTTTTCTTGGAGGAGTGAGTCTAGGTTTGACCTGGGATAGCACGATCCATGCATTCCTGCAGATGATCATAGACTGCCTTTGTATAGGTTTCAGCATCTTGGACAGCATTGTCCATTGGCATGGGGGCCTTGAACCTTTCCACCTCGGTCTTAAGCAATGTGAAGTCTGCTTTGGAAAAGATTTTTACGGTGGTTTCCTTGGTTGGAGTTGTGGGCGGAATGTGAAAATCCAGAGTGATTAGTCTATGGTCTGATCTAACCAGCAAGGGGTTGATGTTGGGTGTGGAACACCGGTCGCTCATGTTGGTAATGACCAGGTCCAATATGTTGTCCCCTCTGGTGGGGGTGTTGACCAGTTGATCCAGGGTGTTTGAGTTTATAAATTCTAGGAAGCGCTGAGCAAGGGAGTTAGTACTTGAGTAGTTCTCCCAGTTAATGTTTGGGTAGTTGAAATCACCTAGTATTAGGGTGTTTGGTAGGGCCTGCATATTTCCCAGTGTCTCCAGAAATGCGGAATGTGGGTCCTGGGTCATGGTGGGTGATCTGTAGCAAGCTACAATTTGGATTGCAGTTTTCCCATTGTCAGTTGCACTTGGATGCATCGTGCTGCACCACTAACCTGGAGGTGTGAGTATCCTTGATGAATATGGATACACCCCTACCTTTTGTGTTCCGGTATGGGTTCTGTGGCTGAAAGGTGTGGTATGAGTTATAGCCTGATAGTGCTGGCATGCTCTATGGAGCCTTAAACCAGGTTTCTGTTACTGCACAGATATCGATGTTCTCCATACTGAGGAGTGCCTCGAGTGTGTGCATTTTGAGGTTTAGACCTCTGGTGTTGAGTAGCAATACCCTCAGTTACTGGTTACTTGTGCTATTTACGGTGGTGGGTTTGTCTTTTGAGCCTTGCCTAAAAGTCCACCTTGCCTAATATCCATCTCTCTAGTATTGTTTGCAAGCAATGACAGCTGTGCATGTCTACATATTCTGCAAATGTGTACTGACCCTTGTTACAGGGCTGTGTCAAATAGCTATGTGCACACCTACATAGAGTGAATATTGACAGTAGATACACACTGGTTGAACATTTAGATTTGTGTAGCCTAACCTTTCATTGCCAGACTAACAGCAGCTTGGAAATATGTTGACAGTACTGGTAATGAAACAGGGTGCATATCATCTTTAACTCCAGTGTGACATCTGCAGTTGGAGTGTAAGATGTAGGAAACTGCTGCCCATGTGTAATAGTTGCTTCATAGGTGAATGCGTACAATATCTGATTATATCCTGATCATGTTGATAGTGGCAGCAGAGTCTATTGATATTTGACTCTGTGTGGGGAGTGGGTGTCTGTGCCCAACAGAGCTGATGGTTCTGTTGGGTATGTGAGTATATACCCAGACAAGGATACAGCCCTGTTCACATTTGCATCATCTGTAATCAACTATCAGGATGTAATGTGGTCCTCAGAGGGGGATTGCCACTAAAGGTAGCTACCATGTTCCTGTAATAGCTTGTGTTGCCACGTCCATAACACAAATACTTACATGTGAGCATCACTGTCTAAAACATCTTCATAAGCAGTAAGTAAACTAAATACAGTACGTGGTACTTGTAGTACTGAATGCTCATACAGGCATGTCCACTAGTCAGCTACTGGTATTTATTAATGTCAGCTTAGTGTATGTGGCCATCCTGGGGGAATGCAATCTCTATGCCATGTACACTGCCAATCCCACCTAACACCACACCCCACACATTGTCTGGGATGCAGCTACAGGGGTGAGCTTGGAGGCAGTCCATTCTACACCCATGACTGGACTAGACAGTCAAAAGGTGTAGGTTAACACATGCATCTCATCACCACAACTGCTGCTCAGTATGGGACATGTTGCTATGCATTAGCAGGCACTCTTATACAAATGAGGTGAAGTATAGTGAATCCTAGTTTTCCCCAGGGTGTGATGCAGGTCTCAAGAGTGTAAGAGTATAGATAGCTGGGTGCAAGACTTGGATATAGGTGACATCATGGGGGTGTGTCATGCATACTGAAAGTGGATTGGAGCCCTGTGGCTCGGGATTGCTCCTAGTGTAGCATGGCTAAGCTAGGGGTGTGTCTAAACCTGCCTAGGGCAATCAGAAGGGAAAACAGTAGTAGGAAAGTAATCAAGGAGAACTAGCTGAGATGACAGGTGAAATATATCAGGATCAGACAATTGCAGAGGCAGCAGACCAGCCCAGCCCAGAACACTACTACAAACTAAGCAAACACCTTCCCCTCTGGTTTTTCTACACTCTACACCACTGGTGTATACAAGCGGGGACAGTTTAACAAACAAACCTACAACATGAGAAGGGCTGCAGCAGGCAACATAGAACAACATGTGCAAGAGGCTGAGGGTGGTGAGGATGTGAATGCTGCCGAACAACCCACAGTGAGGAGACAGAAAAGAGTGTACAGACTCAGGGTAACCTACCAGGGGCTACATGAGCTGGAGACAGTGGAGTGCTATAGGGTGGACAGAGACCTCCACAGCAAATTGTTGAGCTGTGCCAGCCACACCTGACACATCAAACTGTCCGAGGGGAACCCATCCCAGTGGATACCAAGGTATGTGTAGGCCTAGATATACTAGCCACAGGTACCTCCCAAAGCACAGCTGGGGATATCATGGGGATCTCACAGGCATCAGCATCAAGAGTATTCTACCAGTTCCTGGATGCCATGTCAGCACATGCCAGTGAGCACGTTTATTTCCTCAATACACGTGAGGTGTTGACCAGCAATATGCGTCTCTTCTACCAAATAGCAGAATACCCTGGGGTAGTGGGTGCTATAGATTGCACACACTTACGCATCAAAGCACCACCTGGTGAGCAGGGTAGAGCCTACATCAACCACAGGGGCATCCCCTCCATCAACTGCCAGGTCGTATGTGATGCCCTAGGCATTATAATGAACCTGTGTGCTGGCTGCCCTGGAAGCTATGATGATTCAGAAATATGGCATCTGACGCAGCTGTACCACAGATTTGCCGATACAGACATCCCCTAGGTTCACCTAGTGGGGGATGCTGGGTACCCAATGGAGCCATGGCTGATGACACCCATCAAAAATGCACACACACCTGAACAACAACGTCATAATGAGGCACATGCACAGGCCAGACATATAATAGAGCATGTGTTTGGGATGCTCAGGACATGGTTCCAGTGTCTGGACACATCTGGTAGAGCCTTGCAGTATTCACCAGCTACATGCACCCAAATTGTTATGGTATGTGCTATGCTACACATTATGATCCTGCGGAAACAGCTGCAGCAGGAACAGCTTGGGGCAGGGCCACACAGCCCCCCACTAATGCCAAGGCCTGTACAGGCACAGAGTGACTCGGAGGGGGAACAACCTGAGCCTGACACAGTAGGCAGAAGGAGGCGTGCCCAGTATGACTTGGCCTTGGCAAAGAGGCAACGCACAGAATATGCACTGACACAGTAGGGACCCAGGGAATGACACCCTCTCTGACTTGCACGGACAGTAAAAGGGATGCCAAACATGACACTACCTGTGCTCAACCATGTATAGGGAGTGTATTATGTGCATCTGACATAGGCAGCCCTCCAGCACCATCCTCAAGTCTGGCACACCCTCAAGGTAAGTCAATCAACCTACCAATTGCCAAATGGAGTAGAATGTGTTGTTACCTGTAGCTATGGTATGGATGTGAGCAGGCAAGGGAATTGGGTGGCCGAATGTTAAGGCAGCAGACAGTAGACACCCATGTCTCCTATTTACCCAAACACCCACCCCAACACTTCACTAACACTGTAGTCATCCATTCTCCAGTTGGATTCACGGTGTATCCACACCAGTACACATTGGCCACTCCCTACTCCTGTAGACCCATCCCATCAGTTGACTCACTACACGTATCCTCAGGAATCCCTAACGTTTAGTCCACAAACATTGGTGACATGAGTGACCTATAGAACACTACTCACAATTTTTGCGTTATCCCACACGGGACACACTTGTCTTTATGTCAAGATTAGAATCTTACTTCCTTACATACTTACTGCTGTTAACATGACACTACAATGAATTAATTAGTCTGACTATATGGTAACGTACAAGTTACATATGAGAAGTAATTATGTATGTGTTCGGCGTGATTCTTTTACAAACAGACTGGTTTAGTATTTGGCGTTGCCATTGGAGGCAGATCACAGGGATAATTCCCTGGGTGAGACAGTCCACACATTTGATTTATTTAGCACAGCACTGACTTCAGACATTGTACACACTTCTGCGTTTTAGCAGTTTCGTCCCTTCCCTCATATGCACTACCTATTATTCTATCTACTGTTGAGGTTTGTAAGGGCACATTCATGTGTTTATGTCTACAAATAGAATGGATATGTTACAGGGAATGTACTTCTACATATAGATGTATGCATGTGTGTATGCATACATACTTATAACTAACTCGCTGGCCCTACACGAGGTGGTCCAGTTAGAACAAGGCCATCCAACCATGGCACGCCTGGATCCATAATCACATACCCATGGTTCCTCGACCCCACCCGAGTTCAACATACACGCAATCCATCAATTATTCAGTTGCTTTCATGGCCATGACACACCTCCACACATTGCCCTCTCCCCAGCATTAGGGACCCTACACCTATGTTGTCCCAACACATGTATTATCATACTCTCCCACCATTTAGTCCTTGAACATACCTGCCCTTGCTTGTGTAATAGATAGAGATCCAACTATGCTGTCAATTTTTGGTAGTCCCACTATGGACTACACGCTGATTGTTTGTAAATAGACTTAGCAGATCAGCAATTTTACTCCCACTGGTAAAACACTGCCTGTGGTGTGAGTAGCAGTGCTTTGCTCACTCCTGCCCAGCTGGATATGACATACGCTGACAGCACTATATAATACTATAGCTGCTGTTGATTCCCTTCTCATTCCTTTTCTATGCTTTATTGTTACGATGTTCATTCTTCATATATATATATATATCTATCTATATCTATCTATCTATATATATATATATATATATATATATATATGTGTGTGTGTGTGTGTGTGTGTGTGTGTGTGTGTGTGTGCGTGTATATATGTATGCATATATATATATATGTGTGTGTGTGTGTGTGTGTGTGTGTGTGTGTGCATATACATATATACATAGATATATATATATATATATATATATATATATATATATATATATATATATATATATATATTTATGGTTCTACTTGACATAGTCGAAACCACACAACACCGACAACGACATCACCGACACCACATAATCGACAGTCCATTAACATGAAACCTCACATACCCGACAACGAAATAACCGACGGTACACAAACGAAACCCCATACACTGCACACACCACAATAACAACAATAAAAACAAAACACATCCCCATTCCACAAACCACACACACAACACAAGCACACCAAAATTACAAACCCACACTAAACCTTACCTAACCCTAAGGTCCGTCACTATCATGCATTACCTAACCCGCCCCTAACCCTAACTCACTTAACCCACCCTATCGCTCCTAACCTAACTCACTTAACCCACCCCTATCGCCTCCCTAACCCTAACTCACTTAACCCACCCTATCGCTCCCTAACCCTAACTCACTTAACCCACCCCTATCGCCTCCCTAACCCTAACTCACTTAACCCACCCCTATCCCCACAGACCGTCAATATCCACACTTACCTTTTCGCACCCTAACGTCCGTCACTACCGCATACTCACACAGCCTTTTCCCATGTCGGCATCCTCGTCGGTGTTGTCATCCGTCGTCGGTCTTCTGCATTGTCGATGTTCTGGAGCTGATTCCGTTGTCGGTCTTCTGCTGTCGGCGAAGTCAGGTAGAACCATATTTATACATACATATATATATATATATATATATATATATATATATATATGTATATATGTATATATATATATATATATATATATATATATATATATATATATATATATATATATATATATATATATTACATCTGTACATATTTCCTATGCTGGGCACTGCTTACACCCGCGCAAGCACACTCAGATGTGCTTACTGTCTGTTATATATGTTTACTGCTGCTTATTTGTACTTATTTGTGCCTTATTCATTATGACAGTACCACTTTGATTGAATGGATTTGGTTAAAATTCCCATGCGATACTCAAGTTCACTTTTACATGTTATTATGTTGGTTTTACAGCAGAACAACATTCATGCCACATGGAAAATGATATGTGCTATAGTTGTACTTGAACCGTGAATGCCTGTTCATTAGGCAGATGCTCTAACCACTACACTATTGATGTGCTTCTTCATTTTGATGTATACCCATGGTTCATAGTTACCCAAACACACACCTCAACACTTCACTAACACAGCAGTCATCCATTCTCCAGTTGGAAAAACCACACCAGTACACATGCGTCTCTCACTACCGCTCTAGACCCGTCCCGCATGTTGACTCACTCCAAGTATATTCAGACGTCCCAAGCTTATAGTCCTGGAACATACTTTCATATAATGGTCAGGGTGTTCAAATAATCTTCCAGTTTTTGGCTCATCTGATTTGGGACTGGGACTGCCCTGTACCTGTTTGAAAGTCAGACTTAGCATGTGGACAAAGTTAGTCCCACTGTTAGCATCCTACCTGTGGTTGGAGACGCAGGGGGTTTTCTCACCTCTGGATAGATTGGTATGACAGCACTGACTAATACAGGGATTCCGCTGCTGTTTTCCTTTGCATTTGTTATGAATGCTTTATTGTGACATGTTCATTCTTTATATATACATATATATATATATATATATATATATATATATATATATATATATATATATATATATGTATGTACGCATGCATATACATCTACATGATTATTTTCTTTGATCATACTGTTGAATGACTGTGCTGTCTGCTATGTTTGTGATAATATCAGAGTTAAGTATAACTGCCATGGCTTAGTGGTAAATCACATTGGTTGTGGTGTGTAGGGTCCCTGGCGTTGAGCCTTGCCGAGGCAGTTTATTGTGTTGCTGGGCAGAACATGGGCCATTGGAAAAAGAGTGAGTACAACACATTTCAGCAGCGTTTTTCCATTTCGCCATGTTTAACCGCCACTTCCCATCACGCAAACACCTTCTCCATTCCTACTGTGATACGTCACTCCAGTTCACATTTCAATGGTATTATATCGTTATACAGCATAAAAATGCCAGAATATGCTCGTATACGGATTCTGCATCATAAATGGTGCATGCTGCAGTCGAACTGGCAACGTCTGCTCGTTAGACGGTTGCTCTAACCACTACACTGTGCTGTGCTGCTTCATTTGCATGTATACCCATGGTTCATAGTTACCCGAACACACGCCGCAACACTTCACTAACACAGCAGTCTTCCATTCTCCAGTTGGAAAATAACCACACCACTGCACATGCACTACACCCTACTGCTCACTCCAAGTATATTTAGATGTCCCAAGCTTATAGTCCTGGAACATACATTCATATAATGGTCAGGGTGATCAAATAGTCTTCCGGTTTTCGGCTCTTCTGACTGGAGACTGGGACTGCCCTGTATTTGTTTGAAAGTCAGACTAAGCATGTGGACAAAGATAGACCCACTGTTAGCATCCTACCTGTGGTTGGAGACGTAGGAGGTTTGCTCACCTCTGGCCAGCTTGATATGACAGCACTAAATAATACGGGGGTTCCGCTGCTGTTTTCCTTCACATTCGTTATGAATGCTTTATTGTGACCATATTCAATCTTCATGGATATATGTATATATATATATATATATATATATATATATATATATATATAAACCTCTGTCTGTACATACACATGCATATACACCTACATACTTATTTACATTTCCCATACTGTTGAATGACCGCCACTTACCGCCGTGCATACCCGCTTATGTCTGCTTGAAAGTGCCTTAATCACCCTATATTCGACAGCCATTATTCTGGGCATCATATAAGGCAGCCCTTGCATGGCTTGAACCCAGGAACAGAAACACCATAGTCACTGGTTTCACCACTAAACCATCCATGATACATTCTGCATGGATGGTAGTTAGAATATATGACTTTACTACAGGAATTCCACGCTACTGGCAACAAATGTGACAGTCGGTTGCTGTACATATGTATAGTACATGTTAATGTTCATATGTTTCTGAGAGACATATGTTTACGTTTACAAGTATACATATTTATGAATAGGACACATACTTGACAACTACTTATATGCATGTATGTGTGATGTGTAGCTATGTGAATATAAGTATGTACATTTATAGATATATGTCTACATATCTGGGGTTATACATGACCATGTTTATGAACACCTGCATCCGAGAGGGACCTGTACCATTTGTATACAGGTGTTGTGTGCATCATTACAACATGGAACCTGGACAGCTTATACAATTTGTGGACATGTACTATTTGGAAGATGGCTATGGGGAAGCTTCTTGGGAACATGTGAAAGGTATATATTCCAGATAATGCACATGGGGAGGTGTGCATCATGGTCAGGTGTTTAATCCCAGGTCATAAGTTCTGCAGGACTGGGTGGAGGCTGAGCAAGGTTGTGGACAAGTACTGCTAATCCAACTTGTGTCCGGATGTCAACGGGGGTGGAAATCATGTTGTGCCACCAAGTCTTATCTTGAGAACAGACACTTATCCCATGAGGGATGTCCAAAAATTGTGGATGCCGATGACCCCCATTCTTTTGGTTATATGAAAATGAGGGAGGGTTATACATGCATGGGGTACCTAGTTTGCAAGCCTGAGGCTGCCTAGGGTGAGACTGCCTACTAGATGTGGGTAGGGGGCACTATGTGCAGATATGGCTGGCCCAAGCTAGCAGCCCGAGTATGGGTGGTTTTGGTGGATGTTCAGCAAGGGTGGGGGGTGTTGTGGAGGGGATGATGGGTATTCAATTATGGATCCAGGTGTGTAGGAGTTGGATGGCTGAGTTTAGGCTAAACCATTATGTGGTGTGAGCCAGTACTGTTTCTGTACATGTGTATCATACATTTTAATGTTCATATGTTTGTGGGATTGTGTTCTGCAATATGACCTGACAGGGTGTATTGGGGATGTGAATGTATGTTCTTTAGTTTCCTTTTGGATTCTCCCACTGCTCCCTCGTACACCTCCAGTTCACCTATTGTACATCCGATCCAGTCTCCCCTTGGCAGATTATTACGTTACCCATCACCCCCCCCCCCAAAATCCACATACACACCATCCATCCCTTCTCTGGTTGTTAGCCCATGGCACAGACAGTAGTACACATTGCCTACTCTACATATCTCTGATACCATTATAGTTGTGAGGCCAACCCTAGCATATTTGGTCTTCCACATGCTGTATTTCATGCACTTTCATGACATCTTAGGTTGACCCAGGTTAGATCCATTCATTTCTGGGCCATCCAGACAAGGACAACTCGGACTGCGAATGGGCAGATATTAAGCGAATGCTCTAACCATTGGGCTAGGCTTAGCAAAGGGCGGTGGCAAGCAAACATGCTGCGTTTAACTTCCACTTGGTATAAAAATCAACACGACAATGAAATACGGACACGGGGTTTTAAATGTAATAGCTCTAGGTACAAGGCTCAACATTCAGCTACGTGCTTGCGTGTTTACTCCTGTGATTTTATTTTGGTGTTCGCAGAACTCTCTTGTATGATTTGCATACATTTCAGTATCCATGGACACTGACAGGACTTGATTACTATTAGAGGCAGGCTGTACTAGTCAGCATTTTAGGTTGCGCGACTGTAGCCGACATGTTCATGCCTCTGTGCAGCACTTAAACACAGCCCCTGCACTTGTGCATGTTTCCTGTGCATGTGGATGGTGCGGCAGTACGCCTTCATTAATATGCATATGGTGCTGCTGCGCCATCTCTAAGCCGCACGCTCGATGCAAGGCTAACACCGTCCTTGCGTCGAGCTTCATGAATCCCGGGGACTGTCTTTCCAGTTGAAATCTATACTCAGTAAAGTTTTGTACTTAAAGAAAAATTGCTCAGAATATGTTCTGTTCTTTATGTGCTGTTTTCTAGCTTGCACCTGATAATCTTTGCCTCACCTAAACAACTTCCACTCCCAGACATTGCCTGTCCAGCAACTGTATAATTGACAATGAACAGATAAACAAAATACCTACACAGTTATCTGAAGTACCAATATACATTGCTAGCTATCACCTGGAAGAAAATCATGCAACATTCAGTTTTAACCTATATTTGAATTATTTTAGACACACTTCTAATCATTACATGAAAATAAAAAAATGAAATTCCACTTTAATTCCCCATTAAAATAAAAAAAAGCTGAAATCTTTTGCCTGTTCCTCATTCTTATCAGTTCACATCTCCTCTTCATAATATCCTTGACTATATAAAAAATGATGGTTGTGTCCTTGTCCTAATCCAGACCTAACTCTAACCATCACTCATGTGCACATCGAGGACTTCTGCCTACACTTTATTGTTTCTTAACTTATAAATCCTATGATCTCCTTGGATCTACTGCCAGGTTAGCCTACTAGGCAATCAATACCCTATCTCTTAAAAACAGTGTTTAGAATTTTCCATCTGAGTAAAAATGTAATAATTTGTTTGTGTATCTGTTTTGTGTTTGTTTACATCTGTGTAAAAATCCTTTTATTTGTGTTTTAAACTGTAAAAATGTAACAGTTTGTTGAATGTCTTTTTGGAGCTTTTCTCCCCGGGCCTCCACTGAAAATGGACATGCATCCATTCGGACTATCCCGATAAACAAATGTAAAATAAATAAAACCAATAAATAAATAAAATAAACTATTCTACTGCAAATACATAAGCAAATCAAATCTCAGGTTAGAAAGCTGCACGGTAATCCTGATATAGGCTATAGCCCTAATTTTCATCGAATAGCACATGTTCTGCTCATATTTACAACCTCACACACCTAAAATAGTTCCTCATAGCTTCAAACATGTGGTAGTTATCTCTGCTGCTAAGTGCCCTTCCCCTACCTCAGACAACTGCTGCCATCTCTGTCTGATCAAGGATACACTGTCCATGTTTGGGTGATGTGCCAGTACTGATTGTTTGGTATGTTTTACTTCAATGATAGCTTATGTTGTCTACAAGTAGAGTAAGTGACATTTTTGGGTTCCTATTATGCGATCAAAAATCCTTTTAGGTGAATACGAAGATGTCAAACCATATTGCGTGAAGTATGTAAACCCCGAATGATCAAAATTGCGAATTTCGAAATGTCATTTTGTTTGGTTGGCCCGTCTGTGGTACAGCTCCGTAAGGTAAGTGTGCGATAGATAGGACTTTAGTGTTAGGATTTGGGTTAAGGTAAGTGCATAGATAGGTACTGTATGTAAGAGTTAGTGTAGTGTTAGGTGTAGGGTTTTTTTAAGTGTATGTATGTGTATTATTTATTTTGTTTAGGTGTTTGTCTGTAGGGGATGTGTGTGGTAGTTACGGACCTTAGGGTTAGGGAGGGGTTAAGAAAAGTGCATAGAAAGTTGTGTTTGTGGGGTTTAGTGTAGTGTTGAAGGTAGGGTTTTGGTGCTTTTATTTTGTTTAGGTGTATTTCTGTAGGGGATGTGTGCGGTAGTTACGGACCTTAGGATTAGGGAGGGGATAAGGAGAGTGCATAGATAGCTGTGTTTGTGGGGTTTAGTATAGTGTTGGAGGTAGGGTTTTGGTGCTTTAGTTTAGGTTAGAAGTAGGGTTTGTTTAGTGTATGTATGTGATTTATTTATTTTGTTTGGGTAGGTAGTATGTAGCAGGTTGTAGGGTTGGCCGACTATGACAGTTCAATATTTTTTTTTCGCAGTTTAGTGCGTTCAGGATTTTCACGGTTCGCGGTATAGGGGTCGATGTTTTGGTATTCGCGCATAGGTTTTTTCACTTTGCTAATATAGACCCAAATTTTTGTGCAATTGTTTGTAGACTCATGAAATCCTACTCTATTTTATTGCAGCAAATGCGGATGTAATAACTCATAAGAATTTACTAGGGTGTCAGAGTTTTTCTGTATGCATTACTGCATTCATATCTGCAACGTACACTTACTTATAATTGTCAAAACTAGGAGACATTTCCCTGATACAGTTATGCTAAAGGCTATTCCATCTATTTAGTATTGTATTCAGTATACATATCTTCAGGATTTTCTAGTTTGAAATATTTCTGGTTATCCTAAAGATTTCCAACTGTGTATTACATGTGTTTACTAGTTTTTTTACCTAAGCTGTAATAGCAACTGAGCGGGATTACTTTCAAGGCTATTTGTGAATGCCAAGGTACTTTATTGTTAGAATTAAGTGGTTTTATATTACTGTTTTGCTTGAACTGAACATATTGCTGTGTTTGATTTTATTGTTCTCTCTCTTGCCTCACTCTAATCTGTTCTTGGACTCTACTCTGATCAAATTCTTCCTTCCTTCCTCACCATACTAGCTAAAGGTGTCCTATTCTGCTGCATATATGTTTCTATTACTAATTGAACTGCTCCATCTTTGGCTCTTTAGCTTTCTGTGTCACTCTTCTACTATCTTCTTTAGCTAATACTGGAGTCCATGCAAACAAACTTAACTTTCTTCTCTCCCCCTCTTCCTAGGTTTTAAGCCCGTTTACTTCATATAGCCATCAAGCTCCTTGCCTGATGGTTAAGAGGCTACACCTGCAAACAGTACCCTAGCAGCACAGTTACTATCCGCAAAAATAAATTTATAGGTTCATAGGTAGGTACTAGGCTATTGGCCCGAGGGCCTACGTAAGCCTAGCCAACGAGGTTCCCTGGCTTATGCCACCCAAGAAAGTTATTTTCCTGTGCCACTGTCAAGCAGAGACACAGAAGTGATCCCCAGGGTGTATTTCCTATTTCCCATTCACTCATCAAGATTTTTTCTTGAAGAGTGCTAATGAAGAACTTTGCTTGACATAGATAGGTTCATAACATTATGTATGTGTCACATTCAGATGTTTTATAGCATTAGTTTTGTAACATATAATCAGCTACCGCACATCACCATGAAGTTCTAGTGGACCCTACTCCTTTCTATTTGTCTCTGCCGCCACTGACTTACCCTGTACTACAAAGTGGTTTCACTATATATCAGCAGTTGTGTATACTAGTCGGATATTTCCCCATTAACTTCAACAGGCATCAGCAGCTCTAATTACCCTGCAATCTGCAGTTTATTTGGCCTCAGTTCCCATCTTTGCTTTTCTGTTACATTAAATCTAATGCATATCTCAAACAACAGCTATGGCCAAAAAATTACTGTTGGTTCGCCTGACTCAGTTTTGAATTTTCCCTTATAATTCCCTATTACTTTCTAATCTACCCCCAATATGCAGGTTTAAATATCCTAGACAAAAGCATGATACTCAGTTAAGTGGCTTTCTGATTGTTCTTTCCAGTATGTTGAACAGCTGTGAACAGGGACCTACCTGCACCATTTGCCCACACTTCTCTCTGGCTCACTCTGCTCCCCTACCCTAACCCAATTCCCATCCACCTCCACTACTTCTACATTTATTTTAAGCTAACCATGCCCACAACTTTCAAATGTCCAGTCAATAACTCTGCCATGTAACCCCACCCATACTTAACCTACCTCATAACTTCCTTTTTACAAACCACTTAACTTCCTCCTCCGTCTTCCTTCTCAGAATCAATCAACCCTCTCCTTGACATCTAACCTTATCTCTCAGTCTCTTATTTCATAATTCTAACACTCTAACCCCAACCCATATACTGATCAACTAGCTCTCTCACCTATAAATTAATAAAATTATTCCCAACATTCCAAGTTCCAAAATGTTACTCTGGCATGTATCTCTCCTAATACTCCTCTTCCTGGCCTCCCACTTAATGCCCTATCACAGTCAGCTAGCCACTACCTTTTCCTCACCTATCATTTCATTCTCTATCCCACCACACACTGCACCCACAAACATTGATATAGCATCAAACATCTATAATACTACCAAGACTAAAATTTTCACGTAGAGTTATGCACAATATATGACTTCCCAACTAGTTTGCAAATATACTAAATTAACACTTAAACCTAGACATTATATTCAATATCACATCTCAAACTTAGTGGTGATATCCATCCAAACCCTGGCCCCAAATTCAAACATCACAAAACTCACACCTCATCTACATTGCATCCTCACAATGTAATTAATTCTTCTGATATAGCAGTACTAACTGAAACCTGGCTGAAACCAGAAATACACAACAATGAAATTCTATCCCCAGGCTACAACACCCACACACTTGACAGAGTAAACAAACAAGGTGGTGGAATAGCTATTATTTATAAAAGTATTATCAGACTAGAACGTTCAGAACCAAACCCTCCAGAATTCAACAATGCCAAGATATTATTTAGCAAACTCAAAATAAATCCCAATAAATAAACAACTATTATAGGAACATACATCCCTCCAAGGAACAACCCCACTATAACTGAGGAATTCCTTTACTGGTCATCCTTAGTGTTTCCTCAGAAAACCACCATAATGGGCAATTTTAATAACAGCTGGTTCACCTGCACCTCAGATAACGCCTCTAACTTCATTAACCTGCATGGTTTCTCCCAACTAATACTATCCCCAACAAGACTTGACAAAATCACCAATAAACAGTCAATTCTAGACTGGATCCTATCCAACAAACCATCACTAACCTATCAACCAGGCTACCTCCTTGACATCATCAGCGACCACCTCCCTACCTATCTGCTCCGACAACATGTTCACACTCCAAAAAATATTATCTATTGACAAATTTGCAGCAAAACAAAAATCTTTACACCTCAAACATTTATATCCATCCTCCAGCACTGTGACTGGACCCCACTAAGATCACTTCTTTTAGATACTGGTGTATCTAAGGGACCATCCACAACCATAATAGTAAAATTGAATTATGCTCCTTGACTAACAAAATACAGCAAACAATTACTCAAACTTAGCGATAAAGCCTGGGCACAATGGCAAATCAACACAAGCTAGTTTAGATTACTACCAGCATCTGAGAAACAAAGCCAAAATCTAGATCAAAAATGATAAAAAAAAGCTTACTATAGTGTCATCCAACAAAAACATGAAAACAACCCACAAAAATTCTGGTCCACTTTAAAAAAAAAACTTCTCCAAGCTGAACACTCCTCAGCACCAACCCCTACAACTACAAATGATATGGACAGTATAGCTACTCAATTTAATATATACTTTACCAATTCCATACTATCACACCCTAAGAATAACAGCAATGATCCTCTAACCATATCAACAGGATCCAGTGAAACCACCAATACCTTCTCCTTCAAACCAATCCAAACCAATATCATAAAAAACATGCTCAACAAACTTAAACCTACAACCCTAATAGCTGACAACTTACCTACAGAATACTTTAAGCTAGCTGCTGATGCTATCTCTTATCATATCTCTATTTTAATTAATCACTCTATCATAGAGCAATACATTCCCAGAATTTGGAAAATGTCCTACATCATCCCATTACATAAAGGTGGGACCTCTACTGAGCTCTGTAACTGCAGGCAATTTTATCTCCCCTAGCCAACATACAAAAAAAATGTATTCACACCCAGCTCATGAACTACCTATTATATAATAATCTTCTAACTAATACTCGTCATGGTTTCCTGCCCAATCATAGTACTGCTACTGCCATTCTAAGTTTTACAAACACAATCAACCAATTCAGAAATGAAGGTAAACTAGTATCTTCCATCTTCCTATAGCTGTCCAAAGCATTCAATACTGATTCCCATCAGAAACTCCTCACTGAACTCACAACCCTAAAATTCAGCCATTCAGCCCTTGCATGGATTCATAAGGGTCTATATCACAATGTCGAACTTACAAAAGTCTGATCACTGTAATATCGAACCCTTATGTCCGAAAACCAACAAAACCGAAAGCACAGAACAGCGATTATTTTCCCCAGGGAAAAAAAATCGCTGTTCTGTGACAAAAAAAAAAAAAAAACTTAACCTTAAACTTAAACTGAAGTGGGGGGGGGGCTTTCACCCCCCAACGTGGGGGGGCTAACCCCCCACACCCCCCACCTAAATATACCAACTCTGAGATCGCACCACAGTGGAGGAAATAGCAAAGCCCCAAAAACGGCCCACCGATTTTTTTCCCTGGGAAAAAAAGTCGATGTGCTGTGGCTTTGCTATTTTCCACTTTCAGACTTTAGGGTTCGATGGTACAATGTTCAAATTTGTTTTAGTTAGATGTTGTAATATAGACCCTTTCATAACTACCTATCTGACTGATAGAAAGCTAAATGGCACTGGGATTTCTTCTCACTATTGCCTGTCACCATGGTTGCTCCACAGGGATAAATCTTAGGTCCTCTGCTCTTCATTATTTTTATCAATAAACTTTACACTGCTACCCACCTCACTTCTGTCGTTCAGCATGTGGATGGCTCTACACTCATCTGAGATTCTCCCTCCTTTCCTTAGCTCCAAGAAATAACTCAACCATCTTTCTCAGCAGTAGAATCCTGGCTCTTTTTCACAACTAATTCTCAATCCTAAAAAAAATTAAACTAGTGCTCTTTGCTCATGACAAAACCTCTGACTTTCTATCCTCATTTCTTATCTATTCATTCAACAATACCAAGATAACTACCAAAAACAAAACTGCTCAGTGTCCTAATTGACAATAACATGAAATTCCATAAACATTAATATCTGATCATTAGAAAGACACACATAAAGCTAGCTATTCTATTTAGAATCAAACCGTACCTCACCAACTGTATTGACAATCTATTGCCAGAACCCACCTACTCTCTATTCTACTTTATGCCTCTCAATTTTCACCAACCTAAAGAAAATAGATTAAGCAAAACTAGAATCCTGCTCAGCAAAATAGCCAAATATGCTACAACATCCCATACAGATCCCACCATTGCACTGCTCTATGACAACTCAACTGGCTAGAATTTCCCAGCTCCATAACCTATACCTAACTTACAACTGCCACGGTGTGATATACCACCTGATAATTGCCCTGCAGTTCAAAACCTACTTCAACCCTACTCTAATAAATGGGTCCTTAGATCTTCAAGCAAATCTATACTACAAGTTACAAAATCCAATAAAAGTGCTGGGGATTCTCTCTACTCCAACTATGTCTACAGAATTTGGAACACTATCACTCAAGTCATGCTAACTGCTGCTAACCCCAGACAGTTCATAAAACTACTTAGGACTCACCTGACACCTGGCTTTGCTCATTATCGTCTCCTGGCTAACTCTCATTCTTCCTGTACAGCAGCCTTTCATACCATGAGTTTTCTACCCTCCCTGTACATTAGGTACACACTCAATACTCTTGTTACCCTATTGTTTTCTTTCTCATGTGGTAAGGTGTCACCTTTCTTCTTCGTTCTACCTTACTTTAATTAGCATACCTCATATGTACTCTTCCCTGCCATTCTAGTAACTGACTCACAGCACCTCTGCTTTCCTTTTCCTGATAACTACCTACTCCTTACTACCATACGTACTCCTAACCTTGTCTCTTCTAGTGCTTCATCCCTAGCCTGACCCAACACTTTACTCCGGTTTCTCTGCTTTCTCCATATACTCCCCCTCCTATGTAATTCCTTAACTTTCCTGTCTCCATCCTGTTCAATGCTTGTCTTATTGTCATGCATTTAGCTACTAATAATATGTAAATAATGTAAGTTTGTTTACTTTCCCTTTGAACATTTCTGCACGGGCCTCCAGTTAAAATGGATGACTGCCCAGTCGGACTTTCCAAGAAAACAAATGTCAAATAAATAAATAAAATAAAAGCACCATTCTCTGCTCACCACCAAAACACTAGAAAAGATTGCACATGACCAGATCACCAAATGCATTATAAAATATGACATTCTGAGTGATAGGTAGCATGGCTTCAGATCTAACTTTAGCACAATTGTTTTAATTTTACACCCACACACACACACACACACACATATATATATATATATATATATATATATATATATATATATATATATATATATATATATATTTATATAAGCATATTTTTGTTGAATGCTCAACTCATTGAAAGTAAAGTCATCTAAAACTTTTCATCTTAAACTCTTTTTGGCAAAACCTCTTTTCACTGAATCACAGTTCAGTGAAAACTATAGAAGTATATGCATAGTATTTAATGGTGTATTTTTTGGTATAGCAGTCATTAGAGAATTGTGTTTGCAAGATTGTGAATTGGTAATGACTACCATACTGTTGTACCCCAGATCTGTAGAAGTTTGCGTTTGTGTGCCAACACTAATTCACGACCTGCATTGAACACACTATGTGCATTCTGAAGATGGTACTAGTACCTCCCAAGAGGAGATTATGTTATTTGAATATTTATTAGTTGAGTATCCAATGATACCAACAATCAATGGTCTCCCCAAAATTCACAAAAATGGGAAGAACCCTCCCATGAGAACAATTGTTTCAGGCATATGTTGGTGTACTCAGCCATTCTCTGTCTATGTGGAAGGAATGCTGTGACCTGTTTTGGACAAGAATGAGGTAGTGTTGAAAGATACAAAGCAGTTTCTACTGGACCTATATAGTTTTATTGATAGGTTTGATCTGGATTCTAGAGCTATTTTTGTAACTTTGGATGTACAGTTCATATTCACTGTCATTCCCAATGGCAAAGGGGTTACCACCATACAGCAATATCTGTTGAAGCACAGTGATTACAATAGCAAACAAAGAGACTTGATAAGTCTGTTTTTGGAAGTTGTTTTGGAGAACAACATCTTTGTGTTTGATGATGTCATTTATCTACAACTTGATGGCGTAGCTATGGGCACTTTGTGTGCCAATAGCTACGCCAATATGGTTTTGGCTCGTTGGGAGGAAGATAGCTTATTTGTTTTGGATGAGTATAGATGGTTTGTTCCATTCTATCGATGTTTTGTCGACAATTTTTTTTTCATCTGGATAGGATGTGATTACAGTCTGGAAAGATTCATCCATAAGATGAATCGTATGACTGATTTTTTTAAGTTTACCATGACCTATTCACGAAGTAAAATTTCTTACCTTGATATTTATGTTGAAAGATTGAAAGCTGGGTTAGTTAACACTGGAGTTTTTAGGAAACAATGTTATAGAAACACTTTGCTTCACAGACAGAGCATGCATCCGCAGTATATTTTTAAGAACATCCTAAGGAGTCAAGGGATGCGATCTTCCAGACTTCATGCATCTGATGAAGGATTTACCAATGAGCTATATTCATTAAAGAAGAGATTGTATGAATGTGGGTATAGTGAGATAGAGGTGAATACAGGGCTTAGTGACGTTGATATGTTAAGACAAGGTAGGGCCATTGCCTACTTTTTGAACATGGTCAGTGGAGAGGTGAGTGGTATAGTTGCCTCCCAGTTTGACATTAGACTACCAATGTTTTTTTTCTGCTGATAATAGACTTGTATCAGAGATTATAAACAAGCATTGGAGGGTTTTGACTACCAATGAAGAGATTCAAGCACTGGTTGGTGACAAACCAAAGTATGTTTATAAGAATAAATTTAATCTGAAGAATATGTTATGCCATCACATATGTCGCCAAGACATGGAGGTAGTGAATGTTTTTGGCTCCTTTCCATGTGGTTGATGCAACTTTTGCTCCTATATTGATAAGAGTGACAGTTTTATACATCCAGAGACAAAACAAATGTATAAGTTTCATGTTTCAGCTAATTGTAACAGTGCACATGTAGTCTGTTTAGCTGTGTGTGATTGCTGTGGATCATTTAATGTTGGGAAAACCAACAGGGAACTAAAAATTGGATTAGGGAGCATTTATATGCCATTAGGTTTGATTCATCAACCAATGCTTTAGCCAAATAAGTCAGAATCAATGGCACTGAACATCACTTTAAGTTCAGGGTTATGGAAGTTATTAAGCCAATCATATGTGTGGAGGAGATATTTGGAATGGGACTGAAAAGAGGGAGATGGGATGGATTGTGAGACTAAGGGCGGATTGTGGGAAGGGACTCACTGAAAGAGCTTCCTTGAGACCAGTATTAAAAGCAAGGGGATGTAAGGTTAGGCGGTAGCAATAGCATGAGCATGTCTCCCCCACCCCACTTTTTACATGTATTTTTATTTGCATATATTTTTTATATGTATTATTTTTTATATGTAACTCTTAAATGTATCTTTATATGGTACATACAAATTTTTATTTTTTGTATGAGCCCTTTCAGGCTTTTATTTGCAATTCATCATTTAAATGATGTTACTATTAATGTTCTTATATTTTTAGATGCCTTAATAGTGTTTTAACATCATTAAGCTGTTTTAATTACAGCTAATTGAGTCCAATTGATTGATTGCTCTTATATAAAAGCAGACCATTTTCTTCTGTTTGTAAAGGTCTGATGAAGCTATAGTGAAAGCGCTTACCATTCTTATCAGTGCACAATAAATTTTGCAGTTTTAAAGATTACAGTGGTGTCTTGTGAAGTCCGTGGTTGCCTGTGCTGGTTCTTCTTTTGTTATTGGATTTATAGTAGTTACAACAACAGTAACAAGGCATTTACTTCGTTTGTTGCAGCTTTCGTTGTTTTGCTTTTATTTAGCTTTCCATAGTGTGCTCATACATTACTACCAAGTTGTTCTGTAAATTTTTATTTATTTATTTTATTTTATTTTACATTTGTTGACCGGGCTAGTCTAGCTGGATATATTTCCATTTTCAGTAGAGGCCCGGGGAGAAAAGCTCCACACAGAATATACAAAGTATAAAATATTGTTACATGGTGAAAAAGGAATACAAAACAAAATAAAAATAAAAACAAGTAGATTTATATTCTTGAGATAAAAACACTTGAGAAAAGTTCCAAAGTTTAAGAGAGCTAGATCAGAATATAATACAGTAAGAGTCATGTACCATAGATAAAAACACTTGTGAAACAGTACAGTGAGCAGAATATAGCTTAAGACAGCTCAAAACAGAATAGTAAGAGTTATTTACAGTAGGTCATATGAGGTAGTAGTATTTAAAAGCTAAGATTATTAGAGTTTAAATAGGGTCAGTCTAATTTACAAGTCAAAAGCATGTAAAGGTTTGGAAGTATGGCAAGAAGAGGAAGAAAGAGGGGTGAAGAAGATGGTTAGTCAGGGTTACTACAAGGGCATAGCCAGTGCATTTGAAGGTATTTTCTAAGGAATTGTTTAAAGAGTGGTAAGGATGTAGTTAGAGTTAGTTCAGTGGGTAGTAGGTTCCAGTGTTTTCCTGCTGTATTGGTAAATAGAGAGTCACCAGCTGTATTATTAGACTTTGTTAAACTGGCAAGAAGTTTGCTAGAAGAACGTAGGGAGTTCAGATTATTATATGGAACTATAAGTTTTGAGAGTATAGGGGCATTATTGGGCTGGTAAAATAACTTGTGGGCAATTGTGAGTTGAGGGATAATCAGATGGTTTTGGAATTCGAGCCAATTTAGTTGTCTAAGATTAGTACAGTAATGGGTTCTAAAGGGATTGCCAGTAGCAAATCTGGCGATATTATTATAGGAGGTTGCAAATTTGTTAAGGTTGGTTTTCTTAAGGTTGGTAAATATAGGTCAAGCATACAGGAGGGTTGAGATTAGATGGGAGTGGGCAATTTTGGCTCTGGCTGCTGAGGTTAAAAAGGGTTTTATTCTGTATAAGTAGCCTATTTTTCTGTTTACTGTTTTAATGGTGTTGTTTATATGGTAATCAAATGAGAGATTATTATCAATGGTTATACCTAGAAGATTAGTGGTAGTATCAGGGAGAATAACAGTTCCATTATTTGAAGAGATTGAAAAGTCTAATGGGGAAGACCTAGTGGTGGGTGTAAAGAGAAGGAGTTTTGTTTTTTTAGCATTGAGAAGGAGACAGCATTTGGTAAACCATGTTTCTACAGTGTTGAAGACATCTTGAGTAAGAGAATATAGTTCAGATTGAGAGGTAGATGAGCATATTAGTGTGGAGTCATCCGCATATTGAATACAAGTGGCTTGTGGAATTGCTACATGGAGATCATTAATAAATAAGGAGAAGAGAAGAGGACCAAGAATAGATCCCTGAGGGACCCCAATGGTAACAGGTAGAAAGGATGAGACTTGATTTTCCCAGAGGACTGCTTGTTGTCTATTGCTGAGGTATGATCTGAACCACTTTAAGGTTAGAGAATCAAAGGAAAGAGATTCCAGAATATTGATTAAGAAGGTATGGTTAACCATGTCAAAAGCTTTAGAGAGGTCAATGAAAAGTGCAGATGAGAGGAGGTTTCTGTTACGATTTCTATTGATGGTATCTGTGAAGGATAGAAGGGCAGTGGTGGTACTATGTGATGGTCTAAAGCCATGTTGACAGTGTGCTATTAAGTTGTGTTGAGAGAGATGGCATAGAAGTTGTTTGTGAATGCATTTTTCCATAATTTTTGCTAGGGGTGATAAGAGAGCAATTGGCCAATAGTTGGAATAATCATTAGAGTTCCCACCTTTATGTAAGGGGATAATGTGGGAGATTTTCCAAATATTTGGGATGGTTCCTTCCTGGATTGTCCTATTTATAAGGATAGATATAGGGTAAGCAATTTCCTTAGCTGCTTTTTGGAGAAATTGAGAAGGAAGTTGGTCAGCAGATGGAGTACAAGGCTTAAGTTTTTGTATAAGTTTATAGATGAGAGAGGTAGAGATGGGTTGTAGTTGGAATTTTGAGAAAGAGTGTGGTAAGTTGATGGGAATGCTGGAGTTTTCTGAGATACGTTGAGTAGCTAGAGATTGTATAGTGTCAGTGAAGAAAGAGTTGAAGGTATTGGCAGTTTGATGGGGAGTATTTGGATCTGCATCAAGTGGGGTGGGTGTTCGCGACTTACCTGGGGAAAGGAGCTTATTTATACAAGACCAGAACTGTTGGGGATTATTTTGATGAGTTTGCTGAAGTTTACAATAGTAGTTTTTTTTATCTGTAAGTATAGCTTTTTTTGTACTGTTTCTGAGCTGCCTATAATGTAGGTGATCAGAGCTATTTCTATAGGTTCTCCATTTAGCCCAGACTTTGTTCCTAAGTAGAATTTGATTCCTAGTTTCGTTAGAAAGCCATGGGGATGGGTTAGACTTCATTCTAATGGAACATTCTAATGGATTTGCCAATAAATTGCATTCCAAGTAATGTCATCTATCTGCTAATCAATGACCAGACATATAGGGCATTAGTCATTACATTCTGAAAAATCATGATAGTTGAGAGGTATCTTTGTGTACACTAATTGAAGTAGACAACCAGTGATTTCTTAGTTGGCTGCCATGGGATTAGAACCCACAACATGTGACTCAAGGAAACGTGCACTAAATTAAACACCTGACGACTTTCAGATTATGAAAGACATGGCAGTGCATACAGGAATACTTAACACTTATTGGAAAAGAGTATTTATCAAGGCACAATCTTGCTTTACACTTTATTGATATTGCTCTTGTAAATCAGGCACTTATACGCATAGATATCTGTCCATAACTTGAGGTACATTACCCATATACCTTGTTCCTGGAGTGGGAGGAATAAACAGCATTATTTGACTAGAAATGGCAATAACAGAGGCTTGAAGCTTACTGTAGGTATTGCATTATATTTATCAGACAATATTTTTTGCAGTCTTTATTCATTTTTGTTTTAAAGTTCACTGGTGTCAGACTGGAACACATGTACAGGGAATACAGGTGTACTGCACAGTTATATGAACAGATTGCTTCTCAATGCACAATCCTGCTTTAACCTTTTATTGTTAATGTACCTTAGAATCTGATCTGGCATTTATACACATGCATATCTGGCCATAATGTCAGCAACCTTAATCATACACCTTGTTCTTTGAGTAGGTGGAATGTACAGCAGTAACTGGCCAGAACACAGACCTGCAACCTACTGTAGGTATTGCACTACATTTATCAGACAGTTTTTTCAGCAGTCTTTATTCGTTTCCTTTGTATAGTTGACT
Source organism: Protopterus annectens (assembly GCF_019279795.1). NCBI lineage: Eukaryota > Metazoa > Chordata > Ceratodontiformes > Protopteridae > Protopterus > Protopterus annectens. The sequence continues at coordinate 231,797,727 of NC_056725.1, read as the reverse complement.
GGTGTTAGATTAGAACACACATGCAGTGACTACAAGACTAGTGAGCACTTCTTATTTTGAAGCAGTACATATCACAGCAGCATCACCCTTTATAATCTATTTATTACTGTTGCTTCATGTTTTTCATGTAGAGCATGGATAGCTGTGTCAGACCTGTAAGTAATCTACCATTTACCTTTGTCATTACCTGAGTGCAGTCTACAGCATATTTCACACAATGAGCACATCAGAACAGTGACTGTTAATCTCGGTAGATCACAACCTCAACTGTTTGTAAGCTATACTACACAATAATGCATGGTTACCTGACTTAACTCGGTTTACCATTTCATGTAGGCACTGACACATTACTAAATATATTACAGTTCCCAAGTATGTTATACCTGACTATTAGGACTGCAAACTCTGTAAATACTTTTTAATCTTGACAGTGCATTGTACATCAGGCTATTGCTTTGCTTTTTTCATACTCACTGCACTCACGCCTCATCCTGGCCAGATGCTCTGCATGAGACTGAACATTGCAAGTTCGCTCATATACAGCTGTTGTAAGAGAAAGAAAGCATTATGCATACCAGTTTTTTACATATTCAGTTTGTATACTTATAAATCACTGGGAAACATACTTAAATATCTGTGGGGTGCAGCCATACCATACCTTTTGGACCCAGGTGTCCAAAGTTCCCCTCTTCCTTCACTTCAGATCACCATAATGGTGACGACACTGTTCACCAGTGCACAGAATACCAGTAGCACTGTTAAAGACCCTAGCCAGCTGATTCCAGGCCTCAGACTTACATTCTTAGTTGTGAACCAGGGCCCAACAATCACTCTAAACTTCTGCACATTCCATCTCTGAACCGAAAAGTAAGCTCTGTCTCCAACACCACCGGGCATATTAGCAGCCAAGTGACAACTCCAATGAATGGTGTGAAATTCCCACCTATTGGCCTTTATATGGAATGGTTTCCAACCTTTACATGTCATACTACAACTTTCAAAAAAGCTGTGTGCCACTTAGCTTCGAGCAAACTTGCACAAACCTTTTTAAGCAAATGTAAGCGAAGCTGAACAGTGTGCAAATGGTGTGGACTGTTAACCAAGTTTCAGTGGAGCTGAGCACTGCACAAACCCACAGAGACCATTTAAGTGAGATTGAGCATTGCACAGATTTGATAAATATAACTATCTTTTAGTTTACATTACACTGATGTTTCAGTCAGCTGACTCATTCTCAAAACAAAAATTATAAAGCATATCAGTACTTGAACCCAAGACCTACTACGCTATGCAGGGAAACAATGCATCTTCACATACTGTATACTTCTATGACCGTTGTTATTGGTAAACAATAAAGCTGCACAGAGTTGGATTTTGCTAAGCACTGCAGGACTAAAACAATTAAATACATCCAATTTCTAGTTTTAGACATATAACAAATGTCAGGTGCACATGTATAAGCACAGCTCCAAATTGCTATGTAAGTGCCGCACAAACATAGATTAAACTTAAAATAAAAATGCTGTCCTGTGCTTACTACCTATCCAGACCATTTTGTGGACAGTCCACAAGTATGGGACAGCCTTTACACTGCTGCTTGCATAGGTTCATAGGTTCATAGCTGTGTACTAGGCTAACGGCCCTGGACCCTATATAAGCATAGCCCAAGAAGATTCCCTGGCATCATGCTGCCCAAAGTTAGTTCCCAGTGCCCCTGTCAAGCAAGGCCACTGAAGTGATCCCCGGGGTGAACTTTCTTTTGCCTGCCCACTCGTCAAGATTTCTCTTAAAGAGGGCCAGTGAAGTGCTCTGCTTGATGCGAATGGGAAGTTTGTTCCAGAGTATGGGAAGTCTCTAGGTTAGGAACCTGTCCCTCCACCATGTTCTGTTTATTGTGGTAATGAGGTTAAGGTCCTCTGATCTCCCTCGACAGTGTGCCTTAATTAATATATATGGCACTCTTCCGGGAAGGAACCATGGCCGTGTATACAGATAAAGTCAATATAGGCTGTATACAGTGCCTACATGGATTATATTGAATCCTGGAGAATGACTTACATTTTTGAAGGTGTAGGTATTAACGTCCCTAATAATAGTGAACTGATTTATTGTAGTGGGAAATTCAAATGTCTCACGCTAAACATTATATATATATATATATATATATATATATATATATATATATATATATATATTAGTTTATGCACAAGTTTTAATGCTTTATATATAGGAAAACAGAAAGGCCACTGAAGAAAATAATCCATACATAGGAATAGGGTAAGATAAGATGCATGTATTACTGTGGTACCTGTTTTACAGGATCACACTGAAAATGTTCTGATTAAGTGTTTCAGAAGAAAATTATAGTATTCACGTTAAAACAAAACAAAGCAAAAATAAAATATTGAAACTACCCTGTGAGGTACTAGAGGAGGATTGTCATAAAGGTTAAGGTCTTTACCTCAGAGATACTAGGTAAAAGGTTTAATTTTTACCTGACGTTATTGGTTAAACTAGTAATAATCTACAAAGTGACAGCCTAATATTTACCCATGAGCACTATTATAATATTAAGAACACATATAGCACTTCAATCAAACATAATATTGAGTTTATTAAATTTACCAAATTTTTATTTTTTTGTGTTGGAAAAAGTCAATAGGCAACCAAGGGGAGGCTGGCAGAATAACAATTTGTTTTACACAGAAATGTACTGGCTGATCAAATTAAATGGTAGTTAACCACCAGGACTAAATTATTACATTACTGTTAAAAGTGGTCTGCTATAGACATGTTGTCATTTTTTGGATTTTTAATTTCATTACGAATAAAGATGTTGCCTTTATTGCTTTTGATATATGCTACATGTCTGATATTTTATATGATTATCTTTTTAAATTATTAATCTTTTGCTGAATTTATCAGATTATTAGATAACTGTGACACCCAGCCCCTGGCCCAGCAATCAAAGAGCCTCAATCCTCACTACTAACACCAGAGAGGCCGTCTCATATATGACGAAAGGATAACAAATACACACAGTAAAGTACAATTTTCTTAAGTGCACACAGAGATCACAGTCAGTTTGGGGCTGGTTGCTCTCTTGCTCTCTAGGGCCCCAATAAGTCTCCCCACTGGCACAGCTATAGGGTCCACATCTTAGCCTAGCTGGCAAGCTAACCTCCAGTACCCTCTTTGTCCAACCAGTGCTTCATGTCCCTGCCCAAGTAGCTGACACACACACACACACACACACACACACACACACACACACACACACACACACACACACACACACACACACACACACACACACACACACACACACACTTTGGGATAAATATTTATACAACTACAGACACTCCTGGGAAAGGCTGACACAGATTATCCAGCTGTGCCCATATACTCAGACTATACGGTAATAATTACTGAAACCACCAGCTAATAACTATCAGCTACCCAAAGGTCCTTAAAAGGGTGTCCAATTATTACTGTGCAATATTATTATCCAATAGTAGTGTAACTAAGCAATCAAGGCTTATTGGAAGGGCTTAGTACAGGATCACTTACAAGCATGCAATGTACTCTAGAGCTTTATTTATCTCTACATAAACCAGCCACAGCTGAATAGGGTTTAAAGATATTTAATAATAAATACTAATAACACAAGACAATACTACTACACCACAGTGCCATTCAAGAGTTCAGAGATCACATAGAAACTTAAAATAATTCAGTAGTGCAGTTCTGACATAACAGAAAAACACTTAGTTTAATATTTTCTAATGCCTAGCTATTGCTACAAGAAAACACACTTCTAAAGTAACTTACTTACATAGAGTATAAGGCTGTGCTGAGTTGGATAGTCAAGATCAAAATACTTACAGTCTCTCTCTCAGCAATAGTTTTTAAAATCACTAACAAACAATTCTGCTGGGCCGTCCCAGATTACATCATTTTGACACTTAGGTTTCTCAGTATACACATTACATCATTTTGACACTTAGCCTGGGGTTCCCAGGCCAACAGGCTACATTATTTAGCAAGCTAACACCTGCTCAGGAAGCTACAACAATAAAAGACATATCACATGTACACTCTAGTAATTATTCCTTAAGTTAAAACAATAGAACGAATATGCTAGTCCAGACAGACTAACTCAGAGCTCTACAGATCAAAGAATAGATCTGAAATAATTTTAACTTCAAAAGAAATATTTGAAATGTTTGCCTTAGTTTCCCTTACAGCAGGAATGAGAACTATTACCTGCTGCCCCACAGCATACTCTGTAGCTCGAGCATTCCGGTCATACCACACCTTTTTCTCTTGTTGGGCTTCTGCCAGGTTCTCCTGGGCCAAGACCATGAGTTCCTTGAGCCTTGCCCTGAGGTTTAGGACCAATGACACAACAGAGTCCTTGTGAGACTCACACTCACCTTCACACTCATCTCGAATTCAATCTAGAGCTCCCCTCACCCTATGCCCATACAGCAACTCAAAGAGTGAAAAACCTGTGGATTCCTGGGGAACCTCTCTGTAAGCAAATAACAGATGGGGCAAATATGTGTCCCACTCCCTATTAAACTGATCTGCAAATGCCCATAGCATGGACTTGATTGTTGAGTTTAACCTCTCAACAAGACCATTAGTCTGGGGATGGTAGGGGTGGTCTTTATGTGTTTCACCCCACAAGTCTTCCACAGACAAGCCAGCAGGTCTGACATGAAATTGGCACCTCTGTTAGACAGTATTTCTTTTGGGAAACCTACCATGCTGAAAATCTCTAACAAAGCATTTTCCACCTTCTCTGACTCAATGGAGGCCAAAGCCACTGCCTCAGGGTATTGTGTAGCATAATCCACTACCACTAGGATATACTTTTTCCCTGTGGAACTTGGGGTACTCAGAGGACTCACAATATCCATAGCTACCCTCTGAAATGGCTTCTCAATCACAGGCAAAGGCATCAAAGGAGCTCTCACCTTGTCTTCTGCATTGCCTACCTTTTGGCACTGCTCACAGGTCCTGCAGTACCCTGTTACATCTCTGGAAATTCCAGGCCAATAGAAGTTCTGCATAATATGCCTCTTTGTATGTTTTATGCCCATATGACCTGCAAAGGGAATATCATGGGCTATGGCTAGAAGCACCAGATGGTAGGCTCTAGGCACTGCCAACAGCTGTACTGTCTCACCTTCTAGCCCTCCCTCAGGGGTCCACTCTATATAGTAACCCTTTGTCCCAGTATACAGATTCCACCTTTCCTTGAGAATCAGGTACATCCCTAGCTGCCTGCCTCAGGCCTTGCAAATTAGGGTCTGAGAGCTGAACCTGTCTTAACTTTCTCCTTGTAACCCATCCTAGCTCCCCTTACACAGGACGTCTGGCATCCTCTGACAGTGGTGCCTCACTGTCAGCCTGGGTACTACTACTCACTTCTACCTTTGCAGTCACTCTGTCCAAGGGACCATCAGTACCCACAAGCAGCTGTGGCTCACCTTCAGTTTCACTGCTACAGAGTAGCTCCCTCCCTGAAGTAATTACCTCACCAGTCCTAGCTGCAAGTATGCAGTCTGTCTGGGTCTCCACCAGGCTACCAGACCCACATGTTTGTCTCCTAGCCTCGCTGTGTGTAACTGCATAAGTACATGGTACTGCCTCATCCAAATACTTCCCTCTCAGGACATCTGCAGGACTGTAGTTTAGTACTACTGATGTCTCAAGACAACATACTATTGGCATTTTGTCTTTCCCACTTACTGGTGCCCTCACCTTTGGTTTCCCACCTTGCCTCCATGGACATCTGTATGCCACATGGCCCCACTGGTTGCATTCAAATCATTGAACCTTAGCTCCTGGACATATACCTGTGCTTCCACTGCTACTGACAGATTCTACTGTGGCAGTCTGTGCTGCCCACCATGGGTTCCTTTAGACCCATGAGCAGTACTGGGGGTCCCCTTCCTGTGCAGGGCTGCCCTGCTTGCCAGGTATAGGTCTCCCTTCTTCCCCAACTCATCTGAAGTAGCACATTGTCTGTCAGTTAACCAGATCCTCATGTCCTCAGGCAAAGTGCTAAGAGCTTGTTCCCTCACCAAAAGGTCTGCCAGCCCTTCAAAAGTGGTGACCTGACATCCACTCACCCAGCTATTAAAATAAGTGCTCAGTTCAGCAACATATTCCCACACACTTTCATCTGCCTTGCATCTATGCTCCACGAAATGTTTTCCTATACATTTCAGGTGTTAGCTTAAAACATTCTAAAAGACATTTTTTACAGCAGTAAAATCAAAACAGACAGTGTCAGGCATTTTTGACAAAAAAGATACAGCTTTCCCATGGAGTAAGGGGGTCAGGAACCGTACCCAGAGCCTTTGGCCAACACTATACTGTTTGCATACCCCCTCAAACATATGAATGAAACTATCAAAATGATCCCCCTCTTTAAATTGTGGAAGAATTTTACTGACCTATTGTGCTTCTGGGGTCCAGTTACTCCCTTTCCCATTACCTCCATGACTCTGGCGAAGAGTCAGCATTTCCATCTCATGCCTCCTCTGATGCTCCTTTTCTTTGGCTTCTATCTCCAAACACCTGGCCTCCAACTCAATTCTCTTTAGCTCCAGCTAAATTTTTAAGTCCACTGCAGAAAGGTTGAACTGTCCTTTCTCAGAGGATATTGCATCTCCACTGCCAGTCTGATTGTCCTTCACAGAAAGGTTGAGTTGTCCATTCTCCGTGGATATTGTATCTCCACTACCAGTCTGATTGTCCTCCTGGATGCTGTTTTCTGATGCAGCTGTAACCAAGGCTGCAATCAGGTCTGCCTTATTCAGGTTTCCATGCACCAGTCCCCTAGCCTGGTACATCTCCACCAGCTGACTCCTTGTCAGCTTTCCATACTCCTCTGCTGACATGCTGCCTGCTCACGCTGACTAACTAAGCTAACAAAAGAAATAAAACAATTGTGATCTGAACTCACTGCGTGGCTGATTTAGAGTATAAAACACCTTCAGAGATCACTGTACATACGCTACAGGAATTCACTCTACCCACACCACTACAAGCTTATTAGTATTTGTCAACCAATTAATATGTGATGTGGCTATTCAATTATTGCCCACCAATGAATATGTGATGTGGATATCCTAACCACTGCAAACCAATTAATATGAGGTGGATATCCCAACCACTTCCACCAATTAATATGTGACACCCATGCCCTAACTCAGCAATCAAGGAGCCTTAATCCTCACCACTAACACCAGAGAGGGCATCTCATATATGAGGAAAGGATAACCAATACACACAGTAAAGTGCAATTTCCTTTAAGTGCACACAGAGATCACAGTCAGTCTGGGGCTGGTTGGTCCCTTGCTCTCCAGGTCCCCAGTAAGACTCCCCACTGGCACAGCTATAGGGTCCAGATCTCAGCCTAGCTGGCAAGCTAACCTCCAGTACCCTCTCTGTCCAACCAGTGCTTCATGTCCCTGCCCAAGTAGCTGACACACACACACACACACACACACACACACACACACACACACACACACACACACACACACACACACACACACACACACACACTTTGAGATAAGTAATTATACAACTTCACAGACACTCCTGGGAAAGGCTGACACAGATTATCCAGCTGTGCCCCTATACCCAGACTATACAGTAGTAATTACTGCCACCACCAGCTAATAACTATCAGCTACCCAAAGGCCCTTAAAAGGGTGTCTAATTATTACTCTGCAAAATTATTATCCAAAAGTAGTGTAACTAAGCAATCAAGGCTTATTGGAAGGGCTTAGTACAGGATGACTTATAAGCATGCAATGTACTCTAGAGCTTAATTTTTCTCTACATAAACCAGCCACAGTTGAAAAGGGTTTACAAATATTTAATAACAAATACCAAAAACAAAAGACAATGCTACTATACCACAGTGCCATTCAAGAGTTTAGAGATCACACAGAAACTTAAAATAATTCAGTAGTACAGTTCTGACATAACAGAAAAACACTTAGTCTAATATTTTCTAATTCCTAGCTATTGCTACAAGAAAACGTACTTCTAAAGTAACTTACTTATATAGAGCATAAGGCAGTGATGAGTTGGATAGTCAAGATCAAATTGCTTACAGTCTCTCTCTCAGCAATAGTTTTTAAAATCACTAACAAACATTTCTGCTGGGCCCTAACAGATTACATCATTTTGACACTTAGGTTTCCCAGCATACACATTACATCATTTTGACACTTTGCCTGGGGTTCCAAGGCCAACAGGCTACTTTATTTAGCAAGCTAACACCTGCTCAGGAAGCTACAGCAATAAAAGACATTTCACATGTACACTCTAGTAATTATTCCTTAAGTTAAAACAATAGAAAGAATGTGCTAGTCCAGACAGACTGACTCTGAGCTCTACAGATCAAAGGATAGATTTGAAATAATTTTAACTTCAAAAGAAAGATTTGAAATGCATGCCTTAGTTTTCCTTACAGCAGATGGCAATGTTGCTACAATCTTGAAGTTCAACATTTTATAGTATTTTCTCTCATTTAAGAAACAAGCCTGTATTTCACATTTATATTTGCAAATGCCAGAATTATGTATCAAATTCTATTTGATTAGGCTGGCAGCCTTCATCCTTCTCTACCAGTCTTCACAATAGCATATATATATTTTTAATTTAACCTAATCCTAATTTATGTGGTTCTTATCTTGATGAAAACCTTTTCTAAATTGTGTTTGTTTGCTATGAAATGCTCCTAGATAGTTTGTGAGTGTTGTTTATAGTATAGACTTGTTTTCTAAAGGTAACTACACATATTTTATGGCTTTAGACTTAAGGACATGTTTAATACACCATGTGTTGAGTATGCTAAGTCCCTTTTTGTGCATGAGTGTCAGTAGACGAGGCAATAATAACATCTAGTTTACAGTTATTGGTAAACTTAATCATAGACCTCTGACAGCTGCTTTCCCATTGATGAATTAAATGCTGAAAAGGACAGGACCCAGGGCAAAGCCTTAATGCATATCGCTAGTGACACCTTTTAGATAAGGAAATACCACTAACTCTTACAGTGTTCATTTGGCCAGAGAGTCAGTTTTCCACCCATTAGGTGTTACAGGGAAATTTGTTTAGAATAATGAGTTTGCTGATAATTCCAACATGGGGAACTATGTCCAAGGCTCTAGTACAGTCTAGATAAGTAAATTGAACAGAACGGTACTGTTTAATAGCATGTGATGCATTTTACTACAAAATAACCAGATTAGGGAGACATAATCTGCCTTTTATAATGGAGTAATAATTAGTGTGAGGATATGTAAGTCAACAATTTCACTGTTTATGAATCTGACCAAGATATGTCTGATGAATTTACAAGTGATGCTGGTAAGGCTAATAGGGCAATGATTGCCTGGGACTGAGATAATGGCAAGAATCAGTTCCAGATCCAAAAGCATAAAACAATCAACCGATCATGATGAAATATACTGAGGTAATGCCACTTTTTTGTATAAACTACAAGGCTGCCTGGTATATTTTCTGGACCCATGTAGCTATTGGTTTCGATTTTGAATATAACGTTTGTGATGTTGTCTATAGCAATTCTGGGGTAAGGGGAATTTAGTGATTTAAGGGAGGGAAACATGGGGTAAGTGGATGGGGGTGCAACTGGCACTGAATTTGTCAGTGAGAATATTAATTATGGTTTTAGGTTCATTATAGATAGTCCTGTTTGACCGGAGCTTGCTAGAGTATTGGGTATTACTCTTAATTCTCCTAATATGATTTAAACAGCTTAATGGTTATATTTGGAGTAGGAAGTTATTTTTAATGGTTATATTTAGAGTAAGTGGTTATTTTAATTTCATTTCCTGCCTTAGTCTTCCAAATAGTGTGCTTGAATTCTTTGCTGGCCTGCCTAAGTACCTTCTTATCAGAGGAGTAGCTAAAGCAGGTTGATGGGGGTAGATGCCTAGGGTGTATGTTGTTAGGGGATATGATTGTAGTGCAATACTTGCCTTCAGAAATGAATGCCAGTATTGTATTTGCAGTCAGTGTTGAAGTGCTAAAGCAGTTAGTATGTGGTATTTTAACTGCAGCAAACAGCATGTTACTTTTGGTTACTGTAATGTTTTCTTTTCTTTCCTTTTTCCTCCTTAACTTAGAGTTGAAGTGGTGACATGTGACTCCAGATCAGAGAACTGCACAGGGTGCTAGATTACCCTAGCTATGTTTTTTCTTCTTACGGTGGGATAGGGGAAATCTTACATAAAGCAAGTAGTTGTTTCATACATTTCATCATTTTCATATATCTGTTATATTTACTGTTATCCTTTTTCCAAACAAGCATGGAGTTCTCTATATACTGATTAGATGGGTGTAGAACTGTGACAGTGGACATGATTGTACTAATCTTGAGCGTGAAGATGAGAGTTTGGTGGTCAGATAGAACCAAGAATGGGATGTCATTAATTACAGTGCTCACAGAATCAAAGTTTCTAAAGATGAGTTCAAGTATGCGGTTGGGTACTTCGGATATTTGTTCCAGATAGTTAATGCTATTAAATTTGAGAAGCTACTGGGCATATTTATTATTTTGTACTAAGACTTCCAGTTAATACATGCATAGCTGAAGTCACTCAAGATTAATTCAAGATTAACATATTAGATTTAGAAGTTGTATAATTTATCTTATTGAGGTAGTTTTCATAGTGGACATCAGGAAACACAAAGGGTATCTATAGCTGGCAATACTGTGAAGACTGGATTTATGTAGTGCTGTTAAGCTATGCAGGAGTTCCATGTCAGTGTCATGAAAGACTTGATCTGAGATCATGGAGAAATAGATTAAGATAGATACTCCTCCTTATCTTATAGATGGTCTGGATAAGTGATAGGCAGCACCAGATGTGGAGACATTCATGCTTCCCAAGGGTTTGTAGCATTGTTTTTGCTAATAACAGCTGATGTGGGGATAGGAGCTCCAAGGGGAAGAGAGGAAAGTCTGTTACGTCCAGCACGCTGACCTGTTTCCTACTGCCTGACTCTCACCTATCGGGGGAATGAAGACAACAGTTACCATAACGGTTAAGGTATTTGCCTCCCAAGCACAAGGTACAAGGTTTGATCCTGACCTCTGTCCAATGCCTGTTTGGAGTTTGTATGCTCTCTCTGTGTCAGTGTGGGTTTTCTCCCATCTCCAAAACATGCTGAGTCTTTCCATCTCAAACTCACCAAAAAAATGGAGCTGTGGGCAACAGCACAGAATCTACATGATGTCCTATAGGAGGAAGAGTTGTATAATTCAGCTGCTTTGCTTATCTACTGTGGTGCACAGTATCCTCATGATAGGAGAACATGGATCAAAGTACTAGCTACTCAAAGGTGTAAAATATGGATCAATGAGATTTGGTTGTGTTGACTAATGTCACCAAATGTGCATGGGTATTTGCTGGCGATAAATGGGTTGATGATCTGGCCTACTACAACCTATGCCAGAGACCCATGCTAACAGTGGGAGGGAGGTATGTGCCCCTATTGGCCAGTGTGTGCCTGCCATAAAGCACAACAGCCTGTTACCCAGCTTACCTGGTAGAACTCTGTTGAGGAAAACCAATCAGCCTGCCAAACATGAACAAAGAATTGCTACACTCAATGCAGGGCAGCTTGGAAATGGATGATGTAATGGTGATGAGGAGGTTGGATATCCTATGTATACAGGAGACAAGATGGAAGGGCAGTGCAGCAAAGCCACTTGGCTTGTGATCTAGTGACTACTACTCAGGAGGAGGACAGGCTAGAAATAGTGTGGAATTGTAGTTAGAAGCTTCAGAAGACAGTAAGGGATGTCATCAGAATTAGTGACAATCAGACTCCAGCCTAATGATAGGTTAGTATTCATAATCTCAGCCTATACCCTACAGTAGAGCTGTGATACTGAGGAAAAGATTGCAATTAGACAGCAGTTGCAGGACCTACTAGATAAAGCAGGACAATGACAGGAATTGATGTTAATAATGGGTGAACAGACAGAACGGGATACAAGGAATGTCTGTGTCCATATGAGTGAGACAACAGGGATAAAGAATGTGAAGCCATTTTAGAATTCTGTCTGGTGAATGGCTTGTTAGTAGCCAACAAGTGGTTCAGAAAGTGAGACAGCAGCAAGATCAAGAGTGGCCATCATGCAACTCAGGTAGGCTTTTTCCTATTAAGGAAAGGGCACTGGGGTGGAATCAGTGATTGCAAAGCCATCGCCAGTGAAACAGTCATCCCATAGCATAAACTACAATCAGCTGCAAGCAGTGGTCAGAGAAGACTCTAAGGTCAGCAGAGACCAAGCTGAAGACCTGGAAGTTGACTTGAGAAAAAGCACAACTGTTCAAGGAATGATACAGGGCTCTATCACCTCAAGAAGAAGAAGAAATAGGTGGAGTAGAAGAAGAAGAAGAATGGCAACGCCTCAAAGCAGCATGTGTGAGGACTTCAGAACAGATATGTGGCTGAGCCAGGTATGGAAATAAGGCACATAAGGAAAGCTAGTATTGGAATGCAGAAGACCACAAAGTCATCAAAAAAAGGAGTGCAAGAAAAGTGGGAAATAGAAAAGACAGACCAGGCTAAGAAAGAATATTGGTTGGCTAACAAAGAGGCTAAGAGAGAAGTTACAACAGCAATAGAACAAGGTAGCAGAAGCACTCTACCAGCTTCAGGAAACTAAGTCAGTAGATGGGACAAAGAAACTCTCTCAGGTTGCAAGGCATAAGACAGAAAGATAAAGAAGATAGTCAGACAACCTTCATAAGAAATGTTAGCAACAATCTTCTCATCAGTCAACAGAACATTAAAGGCAGATGGAAACAGTACTTCCAGCAGCTTCTGAATGAAGAAAACCCCACAGAAGCTGTACTGCAGCAGACACAGCCTACGATGAGAGAAGAGGAGGAGCCCGCCATAGAAAAAGTAAGAACAGCACTAAAGAAAATGAAGTCAGGGAAAGCAGCAGGCTCAGATGAGGTGACAGCAGACATGATAAAGATGTGTGGTGAGATATGAGAAAAATGGCTCCTGAGGGTACTTATAGCAACATGGAGAGAAAGGCATATCCCAAATGACTAGAGAATAAGCATTTAAGTGCCAGTGTTCAAGAACAAAGGCAATACTCAGAATTGTGGGCAATACATTGTCAAACTCCTGTCACATTATATGAAAGTTCTGGAGAGGTTGACTGACAAATGAATATGCAGAGAAGTAAAAAGCAAGATGGGAGATGAACAGTTCGATTCAGATCAAGATGCAGCACAACTGACCTTATATTTGTAATGAGGCAGATAATTGAGAAAAAGCTAGAGATGAGGAAAGAGTCCAACTCCAGTTCCTAGACTTGCAGAAAGCATATGACATGGTCCCAAGAAAGTTGACTTGGCAGTCCTGCAGTAGCTTGAAATCCCACAAATATTGGTAGTGTTAGTGTAAGCTATGCACAAGGACCCAATGACCCAAGTACAAACAGTACTCACAGAGGATTTCCTAGTTGGAGATGGTGTGCACAAGAGTTCAGCTCTGAGCCCACTGCTGTTCATAGTGGAAATGGATTGCAAAAAAGAAGGCAGACAGGATAAAACTGAGCACAGATAAGACAGTTATAATGGTAGCAAATGGTGGAGCTCAGAAGAAACTGAGAATCAAGCTAGAAAAAAAACAGTGGAATAGGCTAATAGCTTCAAATATCTGGGAGGAGGAAGGAAGCCTAAATGAGAAGGTCAAAGCTAGAATCAGCTGGGCTGCAGCCATCTGGCACAGAGTATCAGGTATGATATATGACAGTAGAATGCCAAAGAAGCTAAAAAGTAAGATGTACAAAGCAGTGATATGAACAGTACTACTGTATGGTACAGAAATCTGGGCAGTAAAGGCAGAGCAGCTTAGGAAGCTAGAGGTGATGGAGATGAAATGCCTGAGATTGATGGTAAGATTCACACTGTGGGACAGATGAAGAAATGAGGACATAAGAGCTGATGCCAAAGTAACTCCAACTGCAGAAAAGGTCAAAGAGAACAGATTACAGTGGTTTGGGCACATATGCACAAACATAGAAATCAATATGATGAACATTTGGGACAGACAGGAAAATAACAAGAGGAAACAAAGGGCATCCAGCAAAGAAGTGGATGGATTGTGTGAGAGATGACTTGTGAAAGTCAAGCAAGTATGTCAAAGAAGGCAAGAGAGTGGCATTGAATCAAGGCAGATTGCGACAAGTGACACAACACTCTGAACCCAGGCAGAAAATGGGAAAAAGGGGAATGATGATGATGATGATGATGATGATGATGATTGTCACCTATCTGGGTAATGAATAAGCTGACAAGACTCTCCAGATGGGGAAAGAATGTGACATGGGACTTTAACTCAGGCTGGGAGGTTCCTGGCTTCTACCTCAACACAAGAAAAGTGAGTTCAGTGGGATGAAGGAAGTAGGGCCATTGGGCAGAATCCAGGAGGTGCACAAAATAAGGAACTGTGCCTTGGCTAAAATATTGGTCTTTCTTGATCTACACTGCAATATTCCTGGCACTGTGACAGAAATGCTAAGTTAATGCCTCTGTAAATATATAGCCTGTCTTTGTTCTCAGGCCCCTATGAGTAATACACACACACACACACACACACACACACACACACACACACACACACACACACACACACATATATATATATATATATATATATATATATATATATATACATAAAACGTATGGAAAATACAGAACAGTCAATGCCATTGTAAACATTTTACTCCTTTTGTACTGCCTGTGTCAGAATGTTTTCTAGAAAATTAGTGGCCTGCACATCCCAATATTACAGAAGTGACAGCAAGAGGTTCTCTGGTTCGATTCTCGGCTGGGGTGCCTTCTGTGTGGAGTTTGCATGTTCTCCCTGTGTTTCCTCCGAGTGCTCTGGTTTCCTCCTACATTCCAAAGACATGCATCTGGAACATTTCTCCCCTGGCCTCTGCTGAAAACAGGCTCTGTGGAACCTAGTCAGAGTTTCCCGGTCAACAAATGATAAATAAAATAAATAAATAAATAAATAAATAAAAATAAATATTACTATCAAGATGAAAGTATTGTAAAAGCTTATTAAGATGCAAAATAAATCGGATTATGTTTTATGTCTGTTTTAATTAGCTTAGCAAATTTGTTCATTGGTATTCTGATACAAATTTAAAGGTCTTCTATACCTAAAACAGAGCTGTTTTACAAACACACAATATATGAAAGTTCTTTTTTCTTGTATGAGGAATGTCAGGATTGTCTGAGAGTCTATAACGTTAAATTGCATAAAGCCATTTAATTTCCATGTATTAGTATACTGAAAGATTCATTCAGTTATACGACAAAAACTAATCCCTGACACTGGTACAAAGAGCAAAAATAAATGTAATGCATACACATGGGGTGGTAGGTGCACTAATATCTGATGACAGCACTTTACATTGAAAGGAGTTCATCCTGTATCATGTTCTGTTGTCATAGACTGCTGTGTTAGGAGGAATTTATATTCATGGCAGGCACCATTCCTTTTAATTGCTGCTCATGCTGACTGCTTAGTTGCTTAGGGCTGATGATTTCTACGCTTACATAGAACTTACTAAAATTATGGTCTTTAATGGGCTGTCTGTGTCAGTACAGGCTCTCTTGGGGGCCTGAGAACAAAGACAGGCTATATATTTACAGAGGCATTAACTTAGCATTTCTGTCACAGTGCCAGGAATATTGCAGTGTAGATCAAGAAAGACCAATATTTTAGCCAAGGCACAAAGTGAAAATCACAACTGAACTTCTATAGATTTCTGTTGAAATGAATAACATAAACAGTATGTTGCAGAATTTATCCAAAGCAGTGACACTGATTTTTATAGTATTTCAGCAGAAAAGATGGTCTTGCAGAATCTCCCATAAAACTGAACAGATTTTAAATCAGTTCTTGTACAAAGCCATCTAATTTACACAT
Organism: Protopterus annectens; assembly: GCF_019279795.1. Classification (NCBI taxonomy): domain Eukaryota; kingdom Metazoa; phylum Chordata; order Ceratodontiformes; family Protopteridae; genus Protopterus; species Protopterus annectens. The sequence continues at coordinate 231,781,692 of NC_056725.1, read as the reverse complement.
ATTAGTATACCGAAAGATTAATTCCTGTATAAGACACAAAACTAATGAACCCGTGGTGGTGGTGCTGTGGTAGCATTGTCGCCTCACAGTAAAACGCTTTCCGGTTCGATTCTCAGCTAGAGCGTCTTCTGCGTGGAGACATGCGTGAATGGGCATACCTTCATTGAAGGTTGTGTGTCAGGGCTGGTAATTCAGCATGTAAAAATCAACTACCAATCATTAGTGGACCGGAGTTCCGCTGTGGTGACCCCCAACCGGGAAAAGCCAAAAGACATAACAATAAGACACAAAACTAATCACTAGGTGTAATTGATCTATAATTGATAGAACATGAATGTGTGCCGTTATTCATCAACATTTCACATAATAAATCACTGTGTCCCCAAATGCAGCACTATGGGAATGATGTACTGTGTGGCATTGTGGTTATATTTTAATGCCATAATGTCTTATTAAAAACTGAAAAATACTGTAATACAGTAAAATAGGACATAGGCTAAAGACAAGGATGATGTTATGAACTTTAGACCTGGATTTGATTTCTCCAACCTCAGTTTGTATGCTGAATGACTTTTAACAAGTCGAAGAATAATTCAAAATTACTTTCTGAGGTCACCTCTGATATGAGTCATCTGTGCCTGTTCCGTCTGTTTGATGGTGAAAATGTAATAAATAACTTCTGTGGTTGGACTAAAATAAATAATTTCAAACATGATGGTTAATAAATGAAATAAGCATGCGGTATAAAATCATGTATCGCAAATTTACACAAGGTGCATATAGTTATGTTTAAATCTGGTCATTACATTTTTGGTTGATATAACTCTTTATGCTACCACATATCATACTAATCAAATATGGTAGGGTGATTTTTGAAAAGGAAGGATTTCACCCATCATAGAAGGGGACATGCTGAGAAATGATTTCCTATTAAATGCACAGACTATTTATTGAGCAAGCAAGTAATATTGGAAAAGGACTTGTTTCAACAATACCCTTGCCCACTGAATAATGGCAGTGACTGCAAAGGAGTCACCTTATCAAAAACAGAAACATTTCCATCACAAATGTTGATTCATACTGGCGTTAATAAATAATTGTTGCTTGCAGCAAACGTTTTGAACTATATAATATTATTGGAAGCACAACAGTGTGATTTGTATGTATACCTTCAGCATAATTACTATTACTACTGCAGTGTTGCTGTAAGTAGGTGTAAGGTTTCACTTGGGCCTTTAAAGAAAAGTTGTCATATATAAAAATAAAACACACAAATTAAATATTTTCTTATAGGATGCAGTTTCTAGAAAGACAGTTAACTCAGAAACATTAAGTGCTGCTTACAGCTCTGACGGTAACTCTCATTCTTTTTGCCAACATTTGCTTTCCTCTTTGTTGTCCTGGTCTTTTGGTGAAACCCTTAAGTCTGCCCAGTTTTTTTAACAATATGAGCACAAAGAAGCCGAATGGCTTTTTCATCAAAGAAGTGCATTCTACTGGTAAAATGTTTACAACGATAAATTGCAAAAAATATGTCTGCTCATGGAAACATTTCATAAAATAGAGCTAAACTGACAGAACAAAACAGAAAGAAAAAATAGGGACTATTAAATAGTCCATACTGCTCTAGAAACATGAAATTTATGAAACTGTTTTGTCAGCAAGGGAAAATTCTGCAATTAGGGACGTGGATTGCCTTTTGAAACAAGCAGATGCTTGTTTTGATATTTTTAGCTGAACTCCACAATCTTCAACAAAAAATACACTTGTCTACATGTACATATTTCTTCCATACAATTTAATTATTACCACAATAGTAACATTCTGTTAGCAGACAAGACTATTTTATCTTCAATTATCACATGAAGGTGTATTAAATGATTAATTAGCAGCTTTTTCTGACTTGCAGTACAAAGTATAGATATCAAAAACATTGGGGGAGAATTTAATAAAGCCTACACAGACTTATTTGCCATAGGCATAGTGGCACAGTGCTTATAAGGAAGTAAGCAGATGTGTGATCCAGTAAAGGAAGCCGAGGGGTGTGCACGAGCGTGCCAACACAGAAGTGTCTGTGGCATGCAAATCACCCCATAAGCAGGTGAAATGCATGCAAATGAGGCAGGTAGAGCAATCCAACAAGTAGATAGGCAGTTGTGCAGACCCCGTGTTGGTGTCTGTAATGACACCAGGGGCTGTAAAAGTGGAGTTACAGTGGCATAAATAGTAAAGAGGACACAGATATGTGTAAAAGTAAGCATGGTGTGTCCAAAACAGTATGGAAAATAATGTAAAATAATTGTTTTTTTTAATACCATGGGTATCTTTGCATGGCATGCCGCAGTGTGCAAACATGCTGTTATGGAAAAAAAAAAAAGAAAAATATTGTAAAAAACAGAATTTGTGAGTATGTAACAGTAATGTATTACATGACCCTGTGTGGGGTATGTACAATGTAGGACTACTGTGGTTGCTATTGAGCCAGGGCCTGAATCTATGTAGTTACCAGGTACTCTGCATGGATCTGCATGCAAATGAGCTTGGGTTACTGAATAGCAGAAATGGGAATCTGTGTCTGCAGATGCCATCCTTTTAGGCACAGAACCATGTTGGCGTCCACAGAAGAGGTAGCTGAAATCAAAAGGGGGTGTGTCCGCAAACCTTTAAGTGCATTGGAGCTCAGCTGCACCTGTTTGCATGGCACTCTGCTTTGCTCAGCAGGGGTGCATGTCTGGTGAATACTAAGCTTTACCTTAGGGGTACATGTTTCAGTGGGTTTTCCTTCCATGGGGCCATGTCTGCTCAGTGCTAAGACTTGTTTACATCTGCGGTGCGGGTTTGAGCAGCACGCTGCAGTGCTCAGAAAAGAAAGGCTGCCATAAAAAAAAAAAATTGGCTGAGAAAGCCAATGAGGTTTTAATTAGTGATGAGCCCTGTTACACATAAACTAGGGCCATTAAATTCTTAATGATGTACTTCGCAGGAGGAATGCATCATAGCTAGTCAATCACACAGGCTAAACCTACAACAGAGCTGTATAAAGTATACATACACCTTACAATCTAAATTTTCCCCATATTCTCCACCACTGGAGTACAGACTTTGGAATTTTAACCTACAGAATGCTAGGGGCTGCTGCAGGTCTGCTACATATGTATGTGATAGATGCTGAGGTCAATGCAGCTGCTGCTGATCATAGGCCTAGACTGAGAAGGAGAAGAGTGTTCAGGCCCAGGGTTACCTACCAGGAGATCATGATCTGGAGATTACAGAGTGCTACAGGGTGGACAGGGACATACTACAAGAACTAACTGAGCTCTGCTGACCTCAACTTAGGCCCAAAGACAACAGAGAGGAGCCCATCCCAGTGGAAACAAAGGTATGTGTAGGATACTAGTAACAGGTACTTATCAAAGACCAACTGGGGACATGATGGTGGTCTCACAGGCATCTGCTTCCAGAGTACTCCACCAATTCCTGGATGCCATGCTACCACATGCCAGTGAGCACATTTCTCTTCCCCACATCTCTGAGGAGAGGGCCAGCAGTATGCAACTCTTCTACCATGTAGCACACTATCCTGAGGTACTGGGTGCCATAGATTGCTCTCTTGTACACATCAAGTTATCACCTGGTGAAGAGGGTAGAATCTATGTCAACCACAAAAGATACCACTCCATCATCTGCCAGGTCATGTGCAATGTCCAGGACATCATCATGAATGTATGTGCTGACAGCCCTGGCAGTTACCACAATTCCCATATCTTTCACGCATCACAGCTGTACCGGATGTTTGCTGGGTGGGGGGCATCCTACACAGCCATTTACTTGAGGATGCTGGCTACACACTGGAACCGTGGATGATGACACCCATCAGAAATGCACAAGAATGCCATAATGAGGCACATGAACAAACCAGGGACATCATAGAATGTGTGTTTGGGCTGTTCAAGTCACAGTTCAGGTGCCTTGACATATCTGGTGGAGCCTTGCAGTACTCTCCAGCCACATGTGCACAGATGCTCACAGTATGTGCCATGCTACACAATATGATCCTGCAGAAACAGCTGCAGCAAGATCAGCAAAGGAAAGGGATACATAGCCCCTCATCAGTGCATAGGTCACCACAGCTGCACCCACAGGAGGGCTCAGAGGAGGAACTCCCTGAGACTGTCCCTGTAAGCAGACGTAGGTGTGCACAATATGCCCAGCCTTGGCCAAGAGACAACTCATAGCACATGTACTGACAACCAGGGCTCTAGGGACTGACACCATACCAGAGTATACATACATATCAGTAAAAATGATGCTAGCTAGACCAAGCCACACAACTTGTACCTCACCACGTATTGGCTGTGGATTGCCTGTATCAGACAGAGGCAGCCCTAAACTACAGGTCTGTCAACTGCTGCATTCACAAGATAAGTCACTCTCCTGTACACCACATATAATAGGTACTACAATATGTTAGCATATGTATGGACCTGTCATGTGTATGCAAGGGAATATAGTGGGCTATATATAGTGTGCTACTAGGCTACTTGCAGAGATTTATACTGGGATACTTGTGCACATCTAACAGACACTTGGGACAACAGGTACTCTGTTCACTAGTATGTGCCCTATATTAGCCACTATGTCACATGGCTAGAAACTCCACAACAGTAGTCCAGGTAAATGCCAAATAGTGTGGTCACAGGACAGTCGCATGACTGTCTATGTCAGCAGAGGATAGGCTGGTCATCCTCCACTCCAAACACAACAGTGTTGCCATACAAATGCTGTAATAGTAAATCTGCAATGATATACCAGCAGACCAGAAAATTCCCCTATCTTGTTGATAGAGTGAGGGAGGAAACCTCTCTGTCTGGTAGCTGGTGTGGCTCAGTGGGCCAGGGACACAGTAACATGTGTGATGGGGTTGATGGTTCAAATCTGGCAGCATCCAACATTTCTTGCATGTGAAGTTCACATATGGTGGTAGTCCCACAGACTGTCAGAGCCCCTCAATCTGGTACTGCAAAAAAGCTGGACAAAGACAGAGTGACTGGGGGCACAAAGGACCTTACCTACAGGCAGACATTATGCATACCCTGAGTAACCTAGCAGGTGGCTAGTTTAACAGCAGGCTGCAACAGATTACATTAGCTGCAGGATGTAAAGGCTATCAGTGAAAGGTGTCAGTAGGTACAACAATTCAGTGACTAATGTACAATATAGCAACGGGAAACCAGCAATGTGTGAGGAACACAGCAGAGATATGAGGTGAAATGCTGGACATTCTGCAAAAAAATGTACAGGGAGAGGTATGCAGACTGTCACCCTGTGTGTGGTGTTTCACTATGTACTCCAGTCACACCATACCTTTCAACCTCTGACAGCAGGAAATCTGTTGAAATAAAGTGAATGAAAGTGAGACCAAGGACCCCAACTTGGGACATGTTTTACATACTTGCTCCTACAAGCATAGAATGGGGATAGAATAACATGTCCTGCATTTGCATGACTCACCTGCTATGTTTGGAGTTTGAAACTTAAATATCTGTCAATATTACTTAACTTCAGTCTTGAATGATTTTGCCACTAATTTGCCAGAAAACAACAATATAATGTGAAACAGGCCAAAAATATGCGGCAAGAGTCTGGACAGTCTGTGAAGCTCTCTACATTTCTGAAGTTTGAGTCACATTTTAAGGTCAGCAAACAGCTGGGAATGCCTTGGACAATATCAAGCAACAGCAGTACAGTGGCAACAGATACAGCAGCCAATGGCCTGCAGCACACAATATTCCCGGACTGGAGTACAGATAGCTCTGGCAAGGAGTCACCTTGTAAGAACAGACAATCACACTGGGCATGCTCCTACACTTAGCTAATTTTAGCCTAAGTCTGTTGCCTCTACCACCCAAAGACCTGCTATGTGGAAATATGTCTGTACATATATACAGCTACATATACATATCTGTCTCTCCCGATCTCCCTCATGCCTCATTACTGCTTCTATCAGTATGTGGAACATATATATGTGATAACAAGCTGTATAAATAGCTATATAAAGTACAATGATACATAGACTCCCACATACTTCTACATAACACATTTAGGTTACATACACGCACAACTACATTCAAGGAGACAACCCTGTTATACACCACAGATATAGATATGGGCAGGGATATATGAATGTTCCCACATACTCCTGAATACTGGGGTCATCTGCACATACACATCCCAACAGCTGTCTGATGGCACCAGACCAAGGCAGCAACAGCATATAATCCACTGACCCACAAACCCCTGAGTCTGTGGGCTGTCAGTCTGCAAACAGACATAGGTATGCAGATGGTGTAATGTATGATGGGTGCAATGGATTGAGTCCTTAGACAGGCCATATTTTCCCTGGCCACATGTCTGCCTATCAAACTGCAAACAGCCCCATATGGCCAGATTGGTAAGTGTACAAACATAGCAGGGATATTACCTGGTATCCCATCCCTAGGACACTAGATACACTAACAGTGCCAAGCAGTATCACTCTGTAGGCCATACATGCTGTTTAGCACAAGGCCACTTTGCGTACTCCACAAGTACTGTGCCTGCAGCAAAATAGACAACAGACATAACCTGTGGTGCGTGTGATAGGTACTGTGAGCTGTAGTGTGTGATACTTGATAGGTAGAAGTTCTATTTTCAAATCCATCAACTGTGTGTGTGTGTGTGTGTGTGTGTGTGTGTGTGTGTGTGTGTGTGTGTGTGTGTGTGTGTGTATCATAATATCCACTCACAGCACTATGGACATGCTCACTTGGCCTAGCTCCCTGCAACGGCATGCATTTTATGGCCCTGTGACTGGCTGCTGGCCTCTAAATTACCTCCTCTACAAGGCCTGCTGATGTTATCCACCTTAAGTGCAATGTCTGACAGTGTATTATCAGATCAACAGTGTGGAGCATGTGACAAGTACTTCGAGCTATAGTGTGTAAGACTAGATAGATAGGGTTCTGCTCTCACAGTGTCCAAAGTGTGTGTGTGTGTGTGTGTGTGTGTGTGTGTGTGTGTGTGTGTGTGTGTGTGTGTGTGTGTGTGTGTGTGTGTGCGTGTGTGTGTGTGTGTGTGTGTGTGTGTGTGTGTGCGTGAGTGTGTGTAGCTCTATCCCCATGCAGTGCATCAGACAAGCCCCTATGGGCTATCTCTGTGCAATGGTTATGCATTTTATGCCCACTGACTAGCTGCTGGTCTCAACATTGATCTCTATTACAAGGCCTGCTGATGTCATCCACCTTAAGTGCACTGGATGACAGTGTATTACAGCAATAACCAACGATGTTAGTGTGGTATATTAAAGATTTACCCATGGGTGACATGGTTTAATCATGAGGGCAAAGCCTGAGTGATTAAATAAAGCCAATAAAGCCAACCGTGGGTAAATTTCAATATACGGTTATTGCTATTATACATGACATTACTTAAGGAAAAAATACTTACTTGTCTTAAATAATGTCTTTGTATAATGGCACATTACTGTTCTTCTGTGGCTAGTGGTATACTGCTTCCTTGTGTTGCTGTACTGCGCATGTGTATGGACTATCTCTGTCATGCATACCCAGTACAACAGTGCTCGGTAAAGTAATAAATGGAGAAAAGAAGATCTCCATTGCTACGCTTTTCCTTTCTTTTTTTTTTTTGATTAAAAAAAGGTTTAGGAAGTTTAGGGTAGGAGAGAGACAGAATGGGGGAAAAGCAAGGGAAAGCAGGTACGTGTCTTTAGTTTTAAACAATGTACCTGATTTCCCTTGTATTTTCGGCATGGTGTCTCTCTCATATGTCTGGTGTCCCAGTACTACAAATTTTGTTTTTATTTTTGTTGAAAAAAGTTAAAATTAAAGACTATACCAATGGAAAAAAGTCCACTAGAGACATACCCATGTAATCTACCCTTGTGCATTGGTTATGCATTTTATGGCCCTATGACTAGACACTTGCCCTAAATTGCCCTCCTCTACATAAGCATAATTGATGCCCACCATCTACAGTTGTAAGTGAAGACTACCCAGGTGGCATGTATCAAGGGTAGTAGAGTGTGTCACAGGGTATGAAAGCATGATGACACTGACTTTCCCCATTGTCCCTGACACAATGTTTTACACATATGCACCTAGGGAGACATGCACATATACTGGCATACCTTGCTGACATCATATTTCTGCTGTGCTGCCTTGCCATCTTGTGCCACTGTATTTCTGCTATGCATCCATAGTTGCACCCCTCAGACTTCTGGGACAAAAACATACATAGCTCAGTGACATATTTTTCATTCTGGAACACTGCTGCCAGTGTACCATCATGCAACAAAGATACACAATGTTTGATGTGTACTCCTGACACATCACCAGCATACAATATCTGTCATTGCCCACAACAACACCCATGGCATAATACTACTGCACTACACAAGCACATATAAAGTTATATAGTCACCCTGTGCATCAGATACATATAGGCAGGTACCTGCATCAATGGCATGGGTGGCAGGGATGTGGCACATGTATCATCACATGCACAGGGTGTGGTGTGGTGGTGTTGGAGGCCTAGGCTGTGCCAAACAGTTGACAGCATGTGTGTGAATCAGGAATGGGTGCTGGTGACATGGGTCATGGAGAGGTGCTGTGTCTCTCTGTAGGTGATCTGCATGTGACAGTGGTGTTGGAGTGTGTGTGTGTGTGTGTGTGTGTGTGTGTGTGTGTGTGTGTGTGTGTGTGTGTATATATATACACAGTCAAGCTCAGTGTTAGCCCTACACATGTATATGGTGGACAGCTGTGGACTGTACATGGTAGTGTGGACAGTTCACTGTCTCTGGTCATGAATACAGGAACTGGCTCCTCCATGAGTAGCACGGGCAGCACCATGTCCAAGATCTTATGTAGTGCTAGTACCGGATGGTGACTGCTGTCTGCTTGGCCTGTGTCCCCCATGGGACCATCCAGGACCACATGCCCATGGCTTGCCACATCATGATGTGGACAGCACACCTCCCTCTGTAGTGCTGGAGGTGCTTCCACTATGGGAACGTGATCGGCAAACCAGATGATTTACTGGCATATTAAGGCATATACCTTGAGTCTATACTCTCCCTGACATTTGGACTAACATTATTGTTAACAACATGCATAAAATCATGAAATCTGCCTAAAACCTAATTCGCTTTCTAATATTTGGGGTTGAAAAAAAATTATTTTACTTAATCTTTAAATCCTTACACTGGAATATGCATTCTCACTGGCTGCGCATAACTGATTACAATACTTATATATTATAAACAGTTGTAAATAAAAATCTGTCATGTTATATCCCTCTCATCAAGTGTAGAACATGTCTGCATTTCACTAGCCTGATGAGCCTGGTCTGCAAGGCTATGGAACGTATCATCATGGAACTTATAAACAATGACATTAGTAATCTCCAAACGCTGGACCCCACCTAGTTCAGGTTTATAAAAGGTAGGTCATGTCTCCCAAACCTGACAGACTTCGTTGAAGAGGTCACCAAAGCCGTAAATGAGGGTAAGGTTGTTCACACAGCCTATCTAGATCTCGCCAAGGCTTTTGACACCAACCCCCACTCTGGAATTATAGAAAAACTCACTAAACTAGGTATAAATCCCTATGTTACAAGATGGGTTGCCAACTGGCTCACTGACTGAACCTACACTGTGAAAGTAACAGACTCTAAATCCAACTTCAGACCAGTGACAAGTGGAGTACCACAGGGTTCAGTCCTGGGTCCTCTCCTGTTTGGTATCTACTTCTCTGAAGTACAGGCTAACACACAAGGTCTTTGGTTAATGAAGTTCGCAGATGACTGCCATAATCAAAACTCCTAACTATGTGGACATCCAATGAAAGGGCCTCACTGAGACAGATGCCTGGCGTCAATATCTGACCTCAGGCTTAATGCCAAAAAGTGAATTGTCATCCCTTTTGGCAAAAAACCCTGTACCCATGAACTACCACATAGGCGGTAGTCTAATAACACCGAAAGTGTGATAAGAGACCTTGGGACACAGGTGGACAGTAGTCTCTCCTTTGATAATCGCATCGCCACAGTAGTCAGGAAATCCTTCTATATGGCACACCTCATCACAAAATGTTTCTCATCCAGGGAAAAAAGAGGTCATTGTTCCCCGCTACTCATCACTCATTAGACTCATTATAGAGTACAATGCCCCTTTTGGTATGTACCTCACAAGACATCTACAACAACTGGAAAGGCTGCAGATATACCTCACAAAGAGGATTGCCAGCCTCAAACAGTTGCCCTACGCTGACCATCTCAAAAACCTCCAGCTTTACTCCATCGCATACCGCTTACTCAGAGGCAATCTCTGCCTAACATACAAAGCTATATCAAGCCCAGAGCTGTTGGACATGATCCACTTATAGAAATCCCAATCCCTCTGAGCTAAACGCTCTAGGGACCTTAACCTTGTCAACACAATAAACAGAACATGCTGGAGGGATAGATTCCTGTCCTAGAGACTTCCCATCCTCTGGAACAAACTGTCTATATCAAACAAAGCTCCTCATTAGCACTCTTCAATAAAAATCTTGCTGATTGTATGGGAGATAGGAATTTACCCCGGGGATCACTTCTGTGGCTGTGCATGACAGGAGCACAGGAACATAATTTTCTTGGGTGGCGAAAGCCAGGGTACCTTTTGGATAGGCTTATATAGGCCCTAAGACTAATAGCCTAGTACCTACCTATGAACCTATGTGTAGCCCATAGTTGTCAAGCATTTGCAAAAAGGCTGAGGATGGGAAGGAGTGTCATCCTGAAACACAACAGTGAACTGAAGCAGACATCCAAAACTTGCTAAGAATGGCTGTATCTGCACATAGTCAAGGTCATGAATTGTGGCAGATATAACCCTTACTCCACAGCAATAGTAAAGGCACTGTGTGACCTCCAAGGGCTGTGCACACGAGTTGACCTTGAAATTTTGCAGAGATGGGGGACATTTGTAGGGCATTGTGACAAAATACTGGCAAGTGTAGATGGACCATGCTAGTATATCCCTTCCAGGAATAGAGACTGCTGTTCATAGGTTTATAGGTTGGTACTAGGCTATCGGCCCTAGGGCCTATACAAGCCTAGCCATAACAATTCTCTGGCTATTTCTTCCCACACTACTTACTTTCCTGGATTCCTGTCTAGCAGGGCAACTTATGTGATCCCTGGGGTGAATTTCCTTTCTCCCATCCAATCATCAAGGTTCCTTTTGAAGAGGGCCAAAGAGGCGCTCTGCTTGACATGTATGGGAAGTCTATTCCAGAGTCTGGGGAGTCTCTGGGTCAGGAACCTATCCCTCCAGCATGTTTTGTTTATTGTGATGACAAGATTTAGATCCCTGGAGAGTGTGGCTCTGAGGGATTGGGATTTCTTTAAGTGTAGCATGTCCAACAGCTCTGGGTTTGACATGGCCTTGTATGTTAAACAGAGATCGCCTCGGAGTAGACGATATGCAACAGAGTATAGCTGGAGTTTTTTAAGGTGGTCAGCATAGGGAATCTGCTTTAGGCCTGTGATTCTTTTAGTGAGGTATTTCTGTGGCCTTTCCAGTAGTTGCAGATGTATTGAGAGGTACATACCAAATGGGGCGTTGTATTCTATAATGTGTCTAATGAGGGATGAGTACAGTGGGACAATGACCTATTTTTTTTCTGGATGAAAAGCCCTTATTGATGAGGTGTGCCACAAAGAAGGATTTCCTGACTGTTGTGGCAATGTGGTTATTGAAGGTGAGACCACTGTCCTCCTGTGTCCCTAAGTCTCTTATCACACTTTTGGTGTTTAGTGTACTGCCACCTATGTGATAATTCCCCGGTACACGTTTTTTCCCAAAGGGGATAACTATACATTTCTTGGCATTGAGCTTGAGCCCATGGCTTAACAGTTGGTGCAACAAACCATCATGTTAAGGGTGTGGGCACTTATGCACCCACATATTGTATGCATCTCAATCTGCATCTGCACAACTAACACATTTGTTTGACACTGCATTTGATTGCTCAGGTCATATGTCACATATCAGGTTCATGTAATGTTAACATATGCAGTATTGTGGCCACATGGCATATCAGGGAAGAGGGTGACACGTCAATAAGGGTAAGTACACTCCCCATAGCCACAGTAAGGTTTGAAGGTTGTCAGTGTAATTGGATTTTATTGGTGATACATGCACCGCTGATGATGAGATCTGCAAATCAGACATCAGGGATTCACTATTGACATCTGTCCACATATCATCCCAGGTATGTGTTGGACAAACACATAGGGGCTGTGAGCAGAAAAGCAAACATAACTGACGCACATATACACATTCAGCAATGGTGTGTACACCGGTGAGGTAAGCTGCACAGTACACGCCAGGGTGCTGAACAGGTGCACAGCAATACTCTGTACTTGGGTCCAGTGTGTTCCAAGAGAAGTTGCATCACCTGCTAACACAACTCATGCATCACAGAGATGTAAAATGTTGGTAAAAGGGATTGACTATAGCTGCAGTGCATGCTTTTGAGTGCCATATGTCATGCATGTTGACAGATGGGTAACGAAAGGTCTGTGTGTAATATCTTTGTGAAACCTCACCTATAAGTGTGTGTGTATGTGTATGTGTGTGTGTGTGTGTATGTATGTATGTATGTATGTGTGTGTGTGTGTGTGTGTGTGTGTGTGTGTGTGTGTGTGTGTGTGTGTGCAGTTAAGCAATGATGTACAGGTCTTAAAGTGCATTTCTTGTTTTCCCCTCACAGGTGGTCAGGGTCCCTCCTGCAGACAAACTGATGTTAGTGTCCATACAGGCTCTGACAATGATGATAGTTATGGTGAGGCACAGGCAGGGCTATCAGGGGCTGAAGCTGTGCCATCGTTTGAGATCCGACTGTTATCCATTCCATTCCCGCACACAGTAACATTGCCTATACATACCCCATCACCAGTGGCCATAGATGAGGGACAGTTGGCGGGTGGTGGCATGGGCCAGGACAGTGTCATGAATATAGCAAGCGTGTCTGGACGCAGCAGCCATAGCCAGATGTCTGGCAAGGTACCACACAGGCAGATGTACAAGGGTGCTTGTAGGAGGGCTGCTGGTTATCATGCCCCTGGCAGAAGTGCCACAGCTGGTATCACCAGATGCATGTTTCAGGCCATCATGGAGGCACAGGCATGTATGTAACATTATACCAGACAGGGTTGAGGATCCAGAGAGCTACTCATTCTGCTGTTATTGATAAAATCCGTAATCTTGCAGGTGCCCACCGTTATTTTGCAGAGGTCCTGGATAGACAGTTGGGTGAGATGTTGGGAATCCTCAACCATGGAATGTCTGTGCTTCTGCATATGGTGGGAGTAGTGCAACAGCCACATGGACATAGGCCAGCAACACCAACAAGTGGAGGTCGACGTGGATGTGCAATAAGTCAGAGCTTCTCTCGTAGTGCCAGTACTAGCACCAACACTGCAGGGGGAGCGCTGTCCACACCACAACACAACATAGCAGGCCACAAGCACGTGGCCCTGGCTGGTCCCAAGAGGGACCCATATCCCATGGACATATGTCCTCATCAGGGGAGAGTACCATATCTTGGCTTATACCTGGTAGTGTCCGTGGAAACCCTGGCAGGCACAGTTCTCATGTCTGTGGCCGATGATGGTAAACTGCACACCCTGCCAGGTACGTTCTGCAGCTGTCCAACAGACCCCTGTATAGAGCAGCCACATTTCAAAACTGTGGACATGCATACACACACACACATCACCAACACAGCTAGGGCAACCCCATGCCTACATACACCACAGCTGCACAGCCCAATTAATAATGAAACCCTCTAACACACACACATGATGTAAAACAAATGGCTCAGCCTAAGTCTCTGGCAAACCCACAACACACCCAGTGCATATGATGATACCTGTGGCACATCCTTGTCATCTATAACATCGATGCAGGGACAGGCTAATATGGTTCTGATGCACAGGTTGATTGTACTACTGTGTACCAATGTAATGCTGTGTAACATGTTTTCAGCACTAAAGTTTAATGCTTACATGTCAGGATGTGTAGCTGTCCAGCCATAATGCATTATAGCTGTTGTTAACACTGAGAGATTGTAGTATCCATAATGTATTCCATTTGTGTTGTAGGTGTCTATGTGTCAGCAGGATGTTGGTCTGCTGTTGTTCCCTACAAGGGGTATGGCACTGTGGTGACACCTTCACTGTGCCATATCCTGGGTACAGCTGAACACAAGTCACAGGTCTGTATAACAGTTACTGCATGTGCCACATGCTTGATAGGTCTGAGGGGTGTATACAGGTGAGTGCATGGTGGACAATGGTAAGTGTACTGGGTGGTACGCACCACATGCTCATGTATAACACACACACACACACACACACACACACACACACACACACACACACACACACACACACACACACACACACACACACATGCGCACACACACACACAGAGGCTTAGGTGTTGATGCAATACACAATGTTGATGCAATACACAGAGAATACTATATATATGTATGTACTTTTGCAGGGAACCCATTTTAGTCGATGTAATTCCACCAAGACAGGATAGGCACAACATCACATTGGGAAATAATCAGTCTGCTAGTTTAATGTCATTGACGATGGTACTGGCAGGGTATATGTCCCCTTTCCCAATGTAGTACAATCCTCAATTTGGTAAATATAGGTGTGCTGGTGTGGGTGGCACAGCCCTACCCTTTGGAGGCTGTGGGGTGGAATAAAACCATAGATAGTTTGATTGACAACTACTTAACCTGTTAACATAAACTGTACAGTATTACAGCTGACTAAGCAGGAGGATACACTCAACAATAACCACAATGATGGTGGGTGTGTTCACAAAATCCACACCCAGCTATATATATCAACCCCAGTATCGCTGTACAGATATGCAGTGGGGAAGAGGGCATTTACACATCTACTATTAGTCTGATGGAATGAATTTCCACAAGATGATACCTGTAAATTGTTAGCCATGTCATTTCTCGGACAGATGGCCTCCTGGGACATGTATTTTCTGAAAACTGAAGTAGATCCCTTCACATACACACACACACTCTTACTTGGCAACACTGAGAGTAAAACTCCTACCTAGATACTTATTGCTACTAATATGTGTGGCCTTAATTGCACACACCACACAACTTTTAGGATGAGGTGTGCCCCAGGTTACTTGTTAAGTGAGAAACATCACCAGGCCTTGTACAGTATGGTAATGGGGGAAGTACTGGTTGTTTATGAACAATACATAGTGTGATATGCTGTCATATAAACATTGACAAACACATAATAGACATACACACATCTGAGAGAGCTGGGTTTATCAGTGCTAACTACCTTGTCAGTGTGTCCATTCTGTTATAGGTAAGTTGCACACAGCACATGCATCATTGGGCTGAATAGTGTAATCAGTTACCTGTATGGTTGAAGGTGACAGTGGTCCCCATACAGTGGACCTTTAGGACATGTACTGGGGGTACCATGGTGTAAAGACAGTATACTCAGCACCCACACCCCACATTGGATATTGTACTTACTGAAACACATGATAATACTCTGACATACCCACCATCACACATTGACCAAGACTGCAATACAAGCCTTTGTCTATCTCAAGAGTGCTACTACAGGGATATGCATATATTGCACATGCCACAGGGATAGTAGGGTGATGCTTTTTTATGGCTCTTCTATGGTCAGCAACATTACTATACCTTATACTGTATGGCAAGGTGTATTCTATTAGGAGAATGTGGCCTTAGAATGCTGTATCCTACAAATATACACACTTGCACACATACACACACTTGCCAGGACTTAAAGGGTAACCCATGCCTATCTACCCATTTGTACAAAAGTGTTGTGCTGGAACTGCAAACTCCAGGTAGCCCATAGGGTGAAGAGTGTAGTGAGGTACATGAAATGTCCATTACAGCAGCAGCCATATCTAATTATGGCAATGGGGATGTAGTGGGTGTGAAGGCCCTCAGGTTATTATCAACTACAGGTTTACAACAGACACTGTTATTCTCAGTAATGCACACTGACACATTTGTCAGTACTGGGGTCCATAGGTGCAAGTGTTCCTAGGTGTGTACCATGATATTGTCCATGGAGAGATGGGAACAGTAGGGGATGTGGGTACAGTGGTATCATGCCACCTGCCATTTGCCAGCAGGCCATCTATCAGCTGATGCCACAGGAGTGATCCTCAGGGTGAGAGTTAAATGAACATCCAGTCATCTGGCTGCCTCTTGCAGAGGGCCAGTGATGTGCTCCAATTGACATGTATGCAACACATATTACATAACATAGTCAGTGACTGTCTTGGAGACCTGTACCCAAGCATGTTCTGTTGATTTTGGTAGTGTAGTTGAGGTATCCATGGCATGTGGTGTGTACAGGGTGGGGATTCCTAGTTGTGGTATTCATAACACAGCTGGGCAGACATGTCAGTGTCAGTCAAGCATAGATTGCCTGTAAGCAGCCAAAATGGATACCTGACATCTACACATCTGAACAGAGGACAGACAGACATCAGCTAACCAACTGGTTATGCATTAGGATGAAGGTGTTGACAGATCGACATCTAACACTGATAGGTATGCCATAACTACATGGCAGCAGCCCTCAATGACATGTCCTATATACACAGTAGTGTACAGTTAATATCCAAATGTCAGATCAATATCCAGTAGCAAATATTTAATGACACACAAAACACACACCAAGAACACGATAGTGAGGACCAGAGTCCATCTTTGCATGCAGGGGTGTTTGGTTCCAGTACTACAATCTGCAATCTACTCTTACTTGGGAAAACACTGTCAACAGTAGTAATGTAATGATACACTACATGCCAGTGTGACTGCATATAACCTGGGATACTACCCATGTATGAAACACATTCAAACAGAAAAGAGTGTTGTACAAGCGATATATACTCAGGTGTCCCAGACAATAGACTCACACCCCTTGATCCTGTAATGACAGCACATAGACGCATGTTAGGTACATGGAATTAAATACATTTATTAAAGATGTCATTACCCTGCTATTTTATCAGACTGGAATGTGATCATTGGTTACCAGGGCTGAGCCATGCTTAGCAGGTTTCAGTATTGCTGCAATATAAATGCTAAGAAGATTTGCACACTGGTAAGCAAAGCAGAAATGGATTAAGCACTTAATCATTTAAACACTCGTTAGCAGCACTTACCGTCACGCAAACCCGCTTAAAGCTGCTCAAAACTGCCTTAACCACTCTGTATCCAGCAGTTCTTGTTCTGCTTAGCAACAAATAATCAGCCCTTGCAGGTCTTGATCCCAGGACCCTGTACACTACAGTCCGAGCATTTTACCACTAAGCCATCACAACGATAAAAACATTTGTTGTTTTTTCCAATATATCTGTCAGTACACATACTGAATAGTAGTGAACAACTGCTTTGATGTCTACAATTGTGTAGAACTTTTTAGTGGACATATTGTTGCATCAGTATGTTGTTATATCTATATAAACACATATCAGAAAAATATGGTGGGATACATTTGGAAAGGTAAATACAACACTCGTGTAGACATAAGGATATGGATATATATATATATATATATATATATATATATATCTGTAGCTATATGTATAAATGTACATATATATATATATATATATATATATATATATATATATATATATATATATATATATATATATATTTATATATATATATATATATATATATATATATATATGTTATATACATCTGTATATTGCATTGTATATATGGTCATATATAGATTTATCTGTGTATCTATATATATATATATATATATATATATATATATATATATATATATATATATATATTAGATCTATATACACACACACATATATATATATATATATATATATATATATATATATATATATATGTATGTATACAGATTGATTTAGTGTCAACTTCACCCCCCTTTCACCCCCTAAAGGGTCCATCTCAATACCAAAAGATTGCCAAATTCCAGTAATCATGGCCACACAGGTAGAAAGTGCACTCTCCAAACCTAAGAATACTGCATCCCTGGGACCAGATGACATCCCGGACTGTGTACTACATGAACTACAAAATGAACTGGCACCTCACCTAAGTGTCATGTTTAATCATAGCCTCACCCCAGGCTTTGTGCCCACTGAGTGGAGCACAGCTACAATTATCCCACTCCACAAGGGGGGATCCACCTTGGATCCCAGGAACTACTGTCCCATCAGTCTGACGAGCTTGATCTGCAAGGTCATGGAATGCATTTTCATGGAACTTATAAACAAAGACATCGGCATCCTTCAAACACTGGACCCCACCCAGTTTGGGTTCGTGAAGGGCCGATCTTGTCTCCTGAACCTGACTGACTTCTTTGACTCAGTCTCCAGAGCTGTGGACGAGGGTAAGGCAGTCCACACAGCCTATCTGGACCTTGCCAAGGCCTTTGACACCACCCCTCACTCAGGAATCATAGATAAATTTACTAAGTTGGGCATAAATCCCTACATCATTCGATGGGTTGCCAGCTGGCTTTCTGGCAGAACCCAGACTGTAAAAGTAGTCAACTCCAAATCCAGCTCCAGACAAATGACAAGTGAAGTACATCACGGTTCTGTCCTGGGACCACTCTTGTTTGGCATCTACTTCTCTGAAATACAGGCCAACACTAAGGGACTCTGGCTAACAAAGTTCCCAGATGACTGGAAACTGGGAGCCACTGAATCCCCAAATGATGTGGATATTCTACAAAAGGGCCTTACAGAAACAGATGCTTGGCGCCAGATCAAGCTTAATGCCAAGAAATGTATAGTTATCCCCTTTGAGAAAAAACATGTACCCATGAATTACCACATAGGTGGTGGTACACTAAACACCAAAAGTGTGATGAGAGACTTAGGGACACAGGTGGACAGTGGTCTCACCTTCGATAACCACACCGCCACAACAGTCAGGAAAATTCTTCTATGTGGCACATCTCATCACTAAGTGCTTTTCATCCAGAAAAAAAGGAGGTCATTGTCCCACTGTACTCATCCCTCATTAACTCCTTATAGAGTACAACTCCCCATTTGGTATGTACCCCACAAGACATCTGCAACAACTGGAAAGGCCACAGAAATACCTCACTAAAAGAATCACAGGCCTAAAGCAGATGCCCTATGCTGACCGTATAAACAACCTCCAACTATACTCTGTGGCATATTGTCTACTCAGAGGCAATCTCTGCTTAACATACAAGGCCATGTCAAACCCTGAGCTGTTGGACATGCTCCACATAAAGAAATCCAAATCCCCCAGAGCCACATGCTCCAGGTATCTAAGCCTTGTCATCACAATGAACAAAACATGCTGGAGGGATAAGTTCCTGACCCAGATGCTCCCCATACTCTGGAATAGACTGCCCATGCATGTCAAGTAGAGTTCCTCCTTGGCCCTCTTCAAAAGGAACCTTGATGACTGTATGGGAGATAGGAAATTCACCCCGAGGATCACATCAGCCACCCTGCTAGACAGGGGTCCAGGGAAGTAAATATTGTGGGAAGAAATATCCAGGGAACTGTTATGGCTAGGTTTGTATAGGCCCTTGGGCTTTATATAAATAAATATATATATATATATATATATATATATATATATATATATATATATATATATATATATATATATATATATATATATATATATCTATATATATATATATTTATTTATTTATTTAGTTTTATATATATATATATATATATATATATATATATATATATATATATATATATATATATATATATATATGTGTGTGTGTGTGTATAACATATGTCCATAACATGTAGTGGAGTCATACCTCAGCACCAATAGTCACAACCTCTTAGTGCAAAGGGATGTCATGTAAGTATTGCAGGTATAAATGTTGAATGTTGCTACTGTAACAGAGGTTGTCTTAACAGAAATGTTGTTTGGGAAGTCACATCGGATATTGACATGTATGTCATCATTTACTGACAGACATCATAAGATCATCATAGTGCAGTACCACACAAATCACAGTAATGATCCTGTGGAATACAGCAGATGTATGACCAATAAATGTGGACAGTCTGATAATCTCTGGTCAGTCCAGAGGTATACACAGAACCCCTTAGAGCAAGATGTGTGGACCAAGCCTGACAAAGTGGATGTTTACAGCCATGTAAATGGGGCTATTACGAAACGACTTGAATAAATAAACTCACACAGTTTATGTATACACACACTCATGTCTGTCCTGACACATAATACCCAGAGGAGCAGAGGTTACAAGCCCACATACTACCCACTAGTTAGTGACATACATCTGTACAGCATCCCACTGCTTTGTCAGAAATACACAACAGTTATGGTGGCCCGCCAATAGTACATCTGACAAATATATGGACAACATCACACTGGGAAAATACACTGAGCTGCTAGGCATGACACAAAGCACCGTGCAAACTACAGGCAGACTGTCACAACACTGGCCTACATTTCTTATGGGGGAATGCACATGTACCTGAAAATATAGCAGGCTCTTCAGGCATGTAACAGCATGGAGTAACAGACACCTGAGTAAAAACGCATACCCACAACCAATTTGAACACAGCCACAGTCACATATGGTAAGCGTACTTAATATTACTGTACATGGACTGTGTGAGCAACACCATCCTTATATGTGCCACTCACACACTAACCCTACATATACTGGGCCAATGCACAGTGTATTCCGACGCCTGACTGTGATATGGGCATGTGTTGATCTGCCCCTACAAACATGTACGCAGATAGGGTACCATACACTGGAGCAGCATGCAACATCAGATAGAACAGAACCAAGAACAATGGGAGGGTGGCCTAATGGTTAAGGTGTTTGCCTTACAAACACAAGGTGCACGGTTTGAGTCTCACAAGGGATAATTGGCTAGGCTTAAAATGGCTCGCAAGGGCAGTTACCTTACTACTAACCTATGAACCTATGAACATCTACCAGTTTATACACAGGCCAAGGTACATATTCACAATACACACTCTGACAACAATCACCATTAGTACACAGACCTCAGTACTGTACACACTACAACAGAATGTCCAGGTTTTGTCCTCAAATACAGGGCCTATTATACATAACATGTCTAGCAGTCTGATATCTCACTAGCTTGTTATCAGGTATGATGTCAGTAAATAATGATGTCCTGAACATATGCACCTCTTACTGCATGACATCTGTACAAAGGTTGACAGAGTTGTGGCTGGAGGCACAAACACAAGACCAATATTGACATGTTGCTGTGATAAACTCATACATTTACTGGTGTAACAGGGTTTATTGTGACATATGTCTTCTGAGGGATATGAAGTCAGTAACTCACATGGCTGTAAGCATGCACTGACTGCAATCCTCAGAGTATGCTACTGCATTTCGAAAGATAGGAAATGTGTGAGTAACACAACACATGTAAGTCTCTAAACACTGGCCAGTCTACAGATAGCCCTACAGATGAGAGTTTCTTCAACCACATAACACTGTCTTCACAGATATTAAATTATGTAGAACAGCCATATCCACACAAACCCTGTCAAACCAACATTACTTCAAATGTAGAACAGCAATACTTACATTCCGTCCTCATGTCTGGAATGTCCCCCTCCTGTTTGTTAGCCTGTCGCCACAGTGTATGTTGTAAGAGGTATATCCAACTACCCTCTGTGATGCTGTTTGTCAAACATCCACATAAAGTCCTGCTCACAGTGAAGGAAAAGGGCCAACTCCCACATGAAGTGCTTAGTTATAGGAGTGTGTTTCCATGCAACCGACTATAGGAATTATACCACAGCTGTTCCACATGCAGTTAGCTAGTGGGAGACTGCAATTCAAGCACAGGCCATCAGCTGATCATGAACATCACTTACAAAACTCAAGCTGGTGCCTAAGCAAAGCAGGTGTACTTTTCCACATCCACCAGAGAGGGAGTGAGAGAGACAGACAGAGACAAATTAAGAAAGGAAGGGAATAGGAGAGTAAGAGCCAAGCATGTTTGTGTATGATTCATGGGTGGAGAGTGGTATCTGAGCATTATGACAGTTGCCTATATTGTGTACTAATCCATACTGTCACATGTTAATTGCACATGACTGTACACATTTATGGCTGAGGATTGTCAACAACAATCTCCACAATGTTTGAAAAATATTGGCCTTGTAATGTTGACAATGGGACATGTAGTGCCTCAATATAATTATGTGGCAAAACCCACACTGCAATGGGCCCTGTCATTACACAATCACCCCAACAGGACACTGATAACACACACACACAGACACACACACACACACACACACACACACACACACACACACACACACACTTACCCGTACTGAGTTGAAAACCCTGCCTGACTATGTATTGCTATTACATTTTTATGCAGTTATTGCATGCCTCACAGAGCTTACATGTTGGAGAGCTGTCTAAAGGTATCTTTGAAGGTGAGTGACATCAGCAACAGTGAAAAAGGAGGATAAGGTAGGTGTAGTACATGTGCCTGTCCACAAAAGCAGGTGTCAAGGACGACACCGTCACACTCTCAGGGACTCACACACATTATCACAGTTGGCAGGGTCAGGATTAGAATTCCTAACTAACTAGTTTGCTACACTATAGTATTACACAGGTATCACATGCACCACAGAGGTTATTAGGCTGATATATGGGCAAAGGTTTTTTCAAGGTGACTGACATCAGCAGGCTATCTAAACTAGAGCAATGGGGAGTGCAGCATGTGTGAATGGGCCATAAACCATTCCTCTGGAAACACACAAACAACACTCAGTCACACACAACTTTACATTTGACAGGACTGTGTATATGAGTGCTAGATGAATAATGACTTGTACTGTCATAAACAAAGTGTGATGCACAGTGCAACAACAGACTAATAAACGAAAAATGCACTGTAAGAGGACGAACTGCACCGGACAACTAATATACCAAAACCAGCTTTATTATACGTTAAACGTTAAACAAACAACACGTTTTTCGTCACTTAGATCAGACTTCATCAGACAAGAAATAACACGACAAACAACCATATATATATGCTGACCCTTTGTTTGAAATAACCAATGAAAATCTGACAGTGCTCATAAATATGAATGAATATACTAAAATACAAATATATAACATTGAACAAGTCAAAATAAAATGCTGTGATTCACAAAAGTAGAATATATGTACCACTTTTAAAATAGCAAATAGTGTCATAAAATGAATTAAAAACTTCATAACTGCACCTGATTAATAATAACAACTGATTTGTATTGAAAATTCACCAACAATGCTCCCATCTAGTGGTCAAGATTTATATACACTGAATAGCCATCATGAATTTTGTGCTCCGATCGTAAATAATAAATATTGGATAATTAATTAATAGTACCTGAATAATAAATATATATATGTTGAAATCTATGAAGTATAAAAAATATATATGAAATGGATAATGATAATATATTATATATAATAAATATAATAGATGTTGTAAATGAAATATATAAATAAATATATAAATATATATACAAATATAAATGAATAACCACAAAACATAAAACAATGACCCAATAAATAATATATATATATATATATATATATATATATATATATATATATATATATATATATATATATATATATATATATATATATATATATATATATATATATACAATATAGATGTGATCAATTAATAATATAATATATATATATGTACAGGCATGAAACATATAATAATAATAAATAAATAAATCAATATTATTATTATTATTATTATTATTATTATTAAATAGAGCAAATATATGCTAAAAGATGTGCATCTGTATTCTATGCCAACACCTTAATCAAATATGTGGAAAGAATCATATAATATGATCTAAAAAAACAGCCTTGTGGGAAACATTTGATTCAGAATAGGCTGTTAAAAGTGACGACTTGACTATATAAGTAGTCCAAAAAGATTTTGTGATTATCTTGAAAAAGCCTGACATAGTCTGAGGCGAAAGCGCTTGTGGATATCACTTTTACATTGTTATGAAAACATAAACAAGCAGCCCCCTGAAATCAAGAGGCAATAAATCCAGGCTGAGAATATCTCCAAAAAGATGAATAAAATCCACAGAGGTATAGTTCAGGTACCAGTTTAATAGAAGACACAAGCGCTTTCACATAGCTTCATCAGGTGTAACCCTTTCATCAAAAGACACACCTTTATACAAGTATTAATTGATCACATGACTAAAACTTTTAAAAAGACAAAACTTTTAAAAGACAAAACTCATCTTATATTGTTCATAAAAACAAATGAAGAATGTGTATAAAATGTATACATTGATTTCAGGGGACTGCTTGTTTATGTTTTCATAACAATTGTTTTTTTGGCTCTGTTTTATCAATCACTTTTACATTGTTCGTTTTGTTAATTAAATAAAGGAAGTTTTGCTGTTCCAGGAAGAGTTTATTGGATTTTTGTTCATCTTCTGCCTGTGCTACTATTGCTGTTAAAAGTGTACCATAAAATATAAATATAAATATAAATATGAATATAAATATAAATATATATTATTAAATATATGTGTATAAAAACGATAAAATAACATGAAAATGAAAATAAAATAATGTTATAGTTTAGCTGCCCTTAATTTTAAAACTGGGGCAAGGGAGATACTATCATTTAACCCAGGGAATTTGTTTGCCTCCAAAATAATTTGCCAAAATAATTCCCTATATTCTGTCTCCCAGAGGCCACCTCTTTCATCTTTCATCTTTCGCTACCTCTTCTAAAATGAAAAAATTGTATTTTGCCAAAGGACAAATATTCAAGTGTTTATATAGTGCATTGTGTTCTTTCTTTTTTTTGATATCATTCAAATGTTCATAAATCCTTCTTTTAATCTTTCTCTCGGTCTTACCCACATACAAGGCCGAGCAGATGTCACATAAAGCAATATATACAACTCCAAAAGAATTACAGTTGCTGTGTGTTTTACCAACAATATTTTTTTCTCTTGCTGGAACAAAATTTTTTTGTGACTTGTACTGTCATGTTACACAGTTATCACAAACACCACAGAGATTATAGTGCTGAGGGCTACCAGAAGCAAATGTCTACTGTGATAGACATTGGCACATCATATGATATTGGCCAATTGGATGTGTGGTGGGTGGGAGAGGCCTCATGATGGGAAGCTCTTTGTCACTGTCTGTCTCTCTCTCTCTTCCCCACATCACTGTTTGTGTATGTTTGACCTATTATAGTGTGTTGCCCTTGAATATATGTGTGTATTCCTATCTGATGTGTGTGCAAAGCATGACTGGTGTGCAATGTGAAGTGTGTGCACAGAAATCTGCGACTGACAAATATGTATAGTCCACTGTTGTTGTCAGACATGGGCTTCATTACTCTAAGTGTGGGAGCATTCCCAGTGTGACCTTCTGTATTGAACGTGTGAATCCATTCCAGGTAGGATGTACTCCAGTAAAGGCATTTGTGTTCTACACCTACAGCTAGCAACCTGTTTCTGCAGGATATCTGTAGATAGGTTGACAATATGGAATCACAATGGGCAAAGGATAGTGGGAGACTGTAACTAATTGTGTCTGGGCTGCTTGTGCCACATGGTTTTGGTGTTAGCAGAGATATTCAGATATATGTACAGTTTTACATTGTGATGTATTATATCATCAACTACTGACAGATATACTTATTTGCTCACAGTAATTTCCTGGGGAATACAAGATGAATGAATCTGTGTCCAGTATTGTGGTCTGCAGCCCACATATTCTTGCACACTCATGCCATTCTAGAGGGGGAGCTGCAGACACTTGTTGATGGGTCTGTGTAAATAGTCCAGCACCTTGGTACAGTGGTGGCTGAGGATCCCATGCTTGTGCATCTATCGACGTGACAGAATGGCCATATCCTGCTGTGGCCATACCTCTCAGCTGTACAGATTCACACAGGTTACCCAGAGGCAGGGCTTTTATATCTGGACATTTCTCCTTCACATTGTGGTTTACGGGCAGGTTTGTAGCCACCCATTCCTGGGTTTGCAGGCAGGGATAGTATGGGCACACATCAGACTTCACACACTCCATGGCGTTCATGCTTCCACCCCCCCCCCGTTATTCTATCCTCTTCCTAACATTATGCAAGCAATATCTGATAAGTATCCCTATAGTTATCACTTCATCTCAGCAGTATTTAGGGGTTGGTCCACAGTTCATGCAGTAGGACATGGTGGACATGCTACTGGGATTTTTTGACATGGCCTTGCATTTGTGTTCTGTCGACTGTCATTATTTGGGACTCCATGAGATAACATACATTGGCAGTATGGGTGAGACACAGGCCTTTGACAGAGGACTGCAGGGCATTTGGTAGTGATGAAGGCCATCTGAAGCAGGCTAGTGCATTCTGTCACTCCTACAGTTCCAGGCTGCAAGCCACTGGACTCCTCTGGGGTGACAGGGTAGGTGTGCAAGGTGTTAATGACAATAATTTCTGTCCTTATTAATCCCTTGTTGTGGATGCTGGCAGGATGCTGCTTACAGCTAGTGACACACCTGCATGAGTCACCTCTTCAGCATGCTGCATTCTGTGGGTATTCCCATACATAAGTGGGGGTCATATTGTACTCATTCCCAACAGCAGGGATATGACCTGTGATGAACCTTTGGCTGATGGTGGGGTGAGCTGAGTGCATGTGTTCTATGGAAGCTTCTTGCAGCTGACTCACAGATATATGTGGGCATTGCCCTTATGCTGGCTTGTGTGGGGACATCAGTGGTTTCTCAGTACTTCATAACTGTGTCTTTTGTGGTCTGCCAGTGTTTAGCCAGGCTACATCAGTATTACATACTACACAGACAACTAATGTGCTGCTAACCTGTACGTACAATTCCAAAGGTGTGTCCATTTGACAGTAACATTTTATACACTCTCTGTCTAGGGTACTTCCACTTGTGTACTGTGTGTATGTCTGGGCCCACATTCATGCCATGTCCATCTTTTAGATGGTGACAGATATTACATCTGAACAATTAGTATGGATTATTGCTGGATTGGGTCTTGCTGGGATTCATTGTGCTTGACACTGCAGTTGTCAGAACCTGGCCCTGTCATCAACAGTACTGGCCATATGCCACTGGGACACAACCCTCCATGCCTACATGCTGACCACTTGCAGACAATATACAACACACAACAACCTAACACACAGAACTCTGCATATTCTACATGTGCAATAATCTATCCTGCTAATTTGGCCAGCTCAGGCAATCTGTGCTCCACTGTTATTATACCCACACATACATGTTACTACATTTCTACGTAGGATTGTGGGGGTGGCACACCTGACAACTGTAGGCATTTGCAATGACTGTACTGGTATTTCAGGTACTCTCTTGGCTTCCATTTCATTATGTATTCTAACCCATCATACAGACTAGAGGCATATCAGTGTAGTACAGTTCTTAGGTTTTATTGACCTACATTTCAGTTTCAGACTTCTTACCCTTCAGAACTAACATCCAACTGCCTGACCAGTTGTAGTCTGCCTGTGTAGGTCTGAAGGGGGGCTGTTCTCCATTGCCATCAATCAGAGGCCTTAACACAGCCTTTATTTGTGGTCATCTACACCTGTCCTGCTGGCTGAGACTGTTGTTGGGTATGTGAGCCCCACTGTCATGCATGTGTGTGTCCTATGGACACACATTTGGCCCACCACATGTCCTGCAGTAGGATTTGTCATCTTGTCTAGTACTGCCTACTATGTTGACACCAGTATTTGTTATGGATTTAATGTTGCCCATATAGGTGTCTACTATCTGCTGCTATCCCATTCAGCCACCCGATTCCCTTGCATGCTCACATCCATACCATAGCTACAAGTAGCAGAACATACTACTCCATTCAGCAATTCATAGGGAGAGTGACTTCCTTGTGGCTGTGCCAGAATTGAGAATGGTGCTGGAAGGCTGACTATGCCGGATGCACATAGTACACTCCCAGTGCATGGTTAAGCACAGGTAGTGTCATGTTTGGCATCCCTTTTTCTGTATGTGTGAGTCAGAGAGAGTTGTCATTCCATGGGTTCCTACTGTGTCATTGTATGTGCTATGTGTTGCCTCTTTGCCAAAGCCTGGGCATACTGGGCATGCCTTCTACTTACAGGGGCAGGCTCAGGTTGTTCCTCCTCTGAGGCAGTCTGTGCCTGTGCTGGCCTTGGCAATGGTGGGGGCTGTGTGACCCTGCCCCATGCTGTTCCTGCTGCAGCTGTTTCTGCAGGATCATATTGTGTAGCATGGCACATACAATGAAAATTTGGGTACATGTAGCTGGAGAGTACTGCAAGGCTCCACCAAATATGTCCAAGCACCAGAACTGTGACTTGAGCATCCCAAACTGGTGCTCTATTATGATTCTAGTTTGTGCGTGTGCCTCATTATGGAGTTCTTGTTCGGGTGTGTGTGCATTTCTGATGGGTGTCATCAGCCACGGCTCCAGTGTGTAACCAGCATCCCCCACTAGGTGGCCATATGGGATGTCCCCACTGGCAAATCTCTAATAGAGTTGCATCATTTTCCAGATGTGGGAGTCATGATAGCTTCCAGGGCTGCCAGCACAGAAATTCATTATAATGCCCTGGGCATCACACATGACCTGGCAGTTGATGGAGGGGGAAGCCCTTGCAGTTTATATAGACCCTACCCTATTCACCTGGTGGTGCTTTGATGTGTATGTGCGTGCAGTCTATAGGACCCACTACCTCAGGGTATTCTGCTATTTGGTGGAAGAGACACATATTGCTGGTCAATGCCTCATGGTTGTTGTGGAAATATATGTGTTCACCAGCATGTGCTAACATGGTATCCCTGAACTGGTGGAGTACCCTGGATGCTGATGCCTGTGGTATCCCCATGATATCCCCAGTTGTCTTTTGGAAGGTGCCTGTGGCTAGTATTCTTAAGCCTACACATACCATGGTATCCTCTCGGATGGGTTCCCCTCTGTTGGTTCTGTGTGTGAGGCGTGGCTGGCACAGCTCATAAATTTGCTGTGGGAGGTCTCTGTCCATGCAATAGCACTCCACTATCTCCAGCTCATGTAGCCCCTGGTAGGTTACCCTGGGTCTGTACACTCTTTTCCTTCTCCTCACTGTGGGTTGGTCATTGTCATTCTCATCCTCACCACCCTCAGCCTCTTCCACATATTGATTTATGAGAGCAAAAGCAACCCCTATCATTTTGTTGCTTTTGTTAGGTATAATTTCCATGTCTGTGTACACCAGTGGTGTAGAGTTTGCGGGAAAAAAGCAGAGTGAAAGAGGTTTGCATAGTTTATAGTAGTGGGCTGGGCTGGGCTGCTCCCTGTGTAATTGGCTGATTCTGATACATTTCACCAGGCAGCTATGCTAGTTCTCCTTGATTGCCTTCCTACTGCTGTTTTCCCTTCCCATTGTCCTCCTGTTTAAGCCCTGAGGCGTGCCGCACAAACCCAGTGCTCAGATGTGAATGGAGCTGCTATTTCCTGGTTTATATACTGCTAGGCAGCTGCAGACACACACCCTTCCTTAGCTATCCTTAGCTAAGGGCAAACACGGCCACAGAGCTCCAGTAAGCTTACAGCCTGCATGACACACCCCCTTATGAAGTCATCTAGGTCTTAGGCTTACACAATGGTATTACTGCACCTACACAGTTGGGTGCAAGTTAGCACTGAGGGGAAATCTGTGATTCAGTATCATTCCCCTCATTTGCATAGAATTGACTGCTAATGCATGGTTACAAAATCGACACTCATTTTTCCCCCTTAACAACCACTATTCCATGTTCTTGTTGTGTTATGCATGCCATTGGCTATTATGGCAAAATGATGAGCTTGGTTTAAAAGCTTATTTCCAGCTTTTTTTATAATTCTCAGGCTAATCCTGTTTGCTCACTGCTGCTCAAATGGCCGAAATCGGGGGAAAAAAAAGTTATTTTCTATCATTTGAAACTAATTTTTATGCCTAACCCTTATAATACATGCATTTTTACAAGCTGTCATGCCTCCGTTTTGTAGTTTGCAGAAATGAATTTAGCTACTGGCACGGACTCCTGCTTGCTTCTTGGATCGCTAGTTCACCTCATTTGCATGTTTTTCGCCAATAAATGAGGTAATTAGCATACAGGGGCTGTGTCCATGCAGGAATAGTGCGGGAGCACTTCTGCACATCCTGGGAGCTCATTCTTGGATTGCACGTCAGCCATTTTGCCTGCAGCAGCTCTTGCACTATTCCTGCACACTGTGCAGAGCTTGCTGAATCCTGGGAATTATACTTCACATATATTGTTATATATCATATAATCTAAGCAACATGACATAAATTATTAAATTCTTGTCCATTTTTTAAACAAGAAACACCTTTATTAAACCATCACTGATAATACAAGCAATCATACATTTATATAAATGAAAACGAACCACTCCAACACAATCCTAGATGCAAGCATTTTACATCACAAACCGTATATGTAAACATGACTGATTCTGATATAATACTGATGTGAGTTTCATCATCCTGAATCCTGGAGAGTCTTTATCTGATAGAATATCTCCTGTGTATTTTATTTTATTTTGATGGAGTGCAATTTTATATTTTATTTTGTCATAATAGAGTTTTAGAGCCTGAATTTAAAAAGAAACCATCTGGATAGTTGTCATCTGTAGCATACTTAGCTGTTTTTATAGTGGAATATTCATTGTCTGTTTCCACAAAATCTATTATGCCAGAAAACTTCACGATTTTTTTGTTAGAAAAAGGATATCTCCATATTAAAGTTCTATCAACTGCTTGTTAAATATCAGACTTCATAAATCCAGTAGTCTTATTATTATTTTTATTTTTTGAGAAAGTTAAAAGTTATAAAGATCCCCATTCATGCATTCCTAGCAGCGGACAGCTACCCTGAAAGTTCTATAAAGTAAATAGTTTTTCTATGTAATTTGATAACATCCTAGTTGTTCTAAAGGTTCAGCTAATCATGCAATAGTTACTTGGCATCTGTACAAAAGCTGTTTTAATATTGAAACAAATCAGAGTTAAGTGAATAAGAAGTGGGAAAACAATTAAAATACAGTAAAAAAATGTTTTTGAATTCACGCTATAAATCGTAGTAAAATGCAAAACTAATAAATCTTACCAAATGAACCCAATTAATGACCATAAGACTAAAATATTAATCAAATCATAAAAACTTAACTTCATTACAAAGAAAACTCTTGTAACCGTTGTATTATAACGTAGCATGCTATACTCTTGCCTGGCATAAAATAATAACCAATGTTACAAAAGGATAATAACATCAAAGTATCGGTGCAGTGTACACGTCTCACAAAAATACTATGGAATATGTAATGCACATCAATAGCTTTCACTATGCTTAATGTAAAACCGTATCCATCACCATGCTAGATTACACACCTCCTTTAATATAATATAAAACACCTTTAACAAAGTAAATAGCAAAGAACTGAAACAGTGTGGAGTTTTCAGAAAAAATAACAGAATCGCACTACAATAAAAAGTGTAAAAAATTATGCAATGCAGCTGGATGAGGATCGGGTATGTAAAAATACTGAAATAACACAGGGACAGTGCTGCATAATGAGATCATACATTTAGCAAATGGCATTTACCCTGGAAGTGAATCGACCATGGTATGACAGGTCATATGATGTGGGGCCATTGGCATGCAGGTGGCATAGTCTAGTCAGCATGAGTCCACATGAGCATCAACATGCTGCATTTATGCTATACAGACTCTACTGCTAGCCAGTTCAACAGCAGCACAGCAAGCTGCCAACTGAGTTAATTTATAAAAAAGGGAGAGAGCAAGCAGGGAAATAAAAACAATAATGACAAGGAAAAGAAAGTGTCATGGGGTTGAGGATGGAGAATTTTTGAAGTGAAATTTTGTTAAGGCATATTAGGGTGAGTTCAGAGTGAAACAAAAAGTGAAAACAGAAATGGAACTCAGACATTGCCCACAGCTCCAGGCACATAGTGAGACTTCACCTTATAAAGAGGTAGTACGAATTCTAACTCAAACTCCAGCAGCGCGCGCGGACACACACACACACACACACACACACACACACACACACACACACACACACACACACACACACACACACACTTACTTAACCGCCATTCCTGGTTTCACTCCGAAACTTGCACTAGCCTCAGATGTACTGTATCCCAAAAAACTTGTTTAAAACTAAAACATATAAGATACATTTGAAATGATTATAGATTCTATATAGACATTTCTCCTATTTATATAAATTCCCATAAAACAAACAAACAAACAAAAAATCTAGTTTTGAAGAACCATTTTGATATTGCTTTGAATGTACCAGTGGATATTTCATCATAGGTGGTTCTCAGTGCTCATATTTTCCATCATTTATATGTTGCCAGAGTGTTTGGGATACACCAAATGCAAGGCAAGTTTCCACACATATTTAAATAAATCACTCTGGGGCAATATATACCACTAAAAAAAATAGCTCACTCACTGAAAATCTCAACCTATTAACTAAAACTATCTGTTATAACAGTAATAGCTATGTAAATAAAGACAAAGAAAGGATATCAATAGTTTTGATCATAGGATCATAGGAGATTACTAGGCTATTGACCTGGAGGTCATTTTTAGCCTAGCCATTTCAAACCAATGTAACACATACTAGTTAATACCCAAGATTGCATTTAGTGATGACTGCCCATATCCAGGAGGGTAGTGGGCACTACCCCCGGTAAGAATTTATGGTGCCCCATCCACTCATCCAGGTTCCTCTTGAACAGTGTCATAGAGGTGCCTTGTTTCACATGAATTGGTAGTCTGTTCCAAAGACAAGGCAGACACTGGGAGATAAATCTGTCCCACCAGCATGTCCTATTTAAGTCACAGGCCATATTTGGGTTGCTTTGTAGGCCAGGCATAAGTCTGCCCTAAGAAGTCTATACAATCCGGAGTATAGTGACAGAGATTTTAGTCGGTACGTGTAAGGCACATGCTGGAGGCCCTTGATCTTCTTTGTTGTCTCTAATTGGTGTAGGTGCTTAGTACAGTGCATACCAAATGGGGCATTATACTCAATTAAGGGCCAGATAAGTGCCTAGTATGGGGGGGGGTTGTAACTTAATTTTCTCTCAAGGCGATGCCTTTACTAATCAACTGAGCTATGTGGAAAGCTTTCCTTACACCAGTAGACATGTGGTGGTCAAACTTAAGATCACAGTCCACCTGTGATCCCAGATCCCTTACCATTTCATGGGTACTTAGGGGATTGTTATTGATTTGAAAGTGTGAAGGTGACATTGTTTGTGCCGAAGGGAATGATGATGCATTTCTTTACATTCATTTTGAGACTGTGGCTAATATACCAGTCATTGTTCTATATGAGACCTTACTGGAGTATACTGACATCATTTGGGGATTTAATAATTGCACCTAGTTTGCAGTCATTTGCAAACTTGGTCAGCCACAACCCTTTAGTTTTGACCTGAACTTCAGAGAAGTAAATGCCAAACAGTAGGGAGCCCAGCACTGACCCCCTGTGGGACACTACTTATAACAGGTCTGCTAGTTGATGTGGAGTCACCCAGGATAGTGTGTGTCTGGTTTGTGAGCCAGTTGGCAACCCATCTTCCAACAAAGGGATTTACATTCAGTTTGCTAAGTTTATCAATAATGCCTGAGTATGGGATTATGCTGAAAGCCTTTGCCAAGTTGAGGTATGCTGTGTGCCCAGTTTTGCCCTCATCAATGTCCTTGGTCACACTTTCAAAGAAATCCCCCAGATTTAGCAGACAGGATCTGCCCTTCACAAAACCAAATTGGGTAGGTTCCAGGGTTTGGAGGTCACCAATGTCTTTATTTATGAGGTCCATAATGATACATTCCATGGCCTTACAGATTAGGCTGCTCAGGGTTATGGGTCTGTAATTCCCCAGGTCTGTTGCTAGGCCACCTTTGTGGAGGGGAAAAATTGTAGCTATTCTCCATTCTGCAGGAACAAAGCCTGTGGTTAGGCTATGATTGAAAAGGGTACTTAGTGGTGATGCTAGTTCATGTTTTATTCTGTTTAGAAAACAGCCTGGGATGCCATCTGGTTCCATAGAGGCCATGTACTTTACCTTGGACAGGGCTTTGAGGACCTGCTCTTCAGATATATAAGGTGGGGGGCGAGTTAGGGGGATGGTTTGTTGTAAGTTAGGAGGGGATAAGGGAGTGAAATTTTCATCAAACCTATTCACTAGCAGGTTCGCTATCTCTGTGGGGTCAGTGTGTGTGATAACATTGGCCAACAGTTCTGCATATGCTTGGGTCCTACCCTTTAGGTTATATACATAGCTGCAAAAGGGCTTATGGTTATCCTTGGCAGTACTTGCTAAGTTTCTCTCAAAGGAGTTCTTGGAGAATTTGACAAGTTGTCTTATTTGCTTGTTAAGGCTGAGGAGGGTGATATTCCATTGTTGGGTCCTTGTCTTTGTTTTCTTGGACAGCAACGTTTTGCACTTATTATAGAGTTTGTTAATGCTGGAAGTCCACATGGCAGCTTGATTTTAGTTGGGGCTCTGGCTATGATTTTATCTGGTACAGCCAAGTTTATACACTTATGCAAGTGATTGCACAGGGTTTTAGTGTAAGCTTCAGTGTAATTACCACTATCAGATAGGAGTGAGGCTTGGAATGCATTTATACCTTCCCTATGAGGGTATAGTTTTCCATGGTGAAGTTTTGTAGTCTGATTTCATCCTTTGTGAGTTCTGGTGTTAGTGTCAGTTTGAAGGTTACTGATTTGTGGTCAGTTTTAACTAATGAGGGTCCAACAGTTATAGTAGTGTACCTGTTTGACATGTTGGTGAGGACCAGATCTAGAATGTTTTTTCCTCTTGTTGGGATATGGACAATTTGCTACAGGGTATTTGAATTCGCAAAATAAAGGAACATTTGAGCTAGCAAGTTTGGGCTAGCGTAGGTTTCCCAGTTGATGGTGGGATGATTGAAATTTCACATAACCCGTGTGTTCGGTAAAATATGGATTGTCTTCAGTTTGGTTAAGTAGGCTTTGTGGGTGTTATGACCCATGGAGGGGGATCTATAACTGGCTAGGACTTGAATGGGGGTCTTACCCAATGTAACCTGGACCTGAAGTAAGCTAGACATGAGGTGAATTTTTCTCTAATATAGATTGAAACACCACTTCCTTTGATTTTTCACACGTTCATTTTGTGGTCTAAAGTTGCCAAAGGCATTGTAGCCTTGCAGGTCCAGAGTACTCTTTGAGGCCTTAAACCAGGTTTCTGTGACTGCACAGATATCTACATCTTCTAGTGATAGAAGTTTTTGATTTAAGACCCTAGCATTTAGCAGCATGACCTTTATTATGTTATGATTGGTTAATTTCACATTGGTAATGTTGTTTTCGAGACCTTGCCTAAAAAGGCACTATGGGGGAAGAAAGAGCCTTTGCCAGCAGCCAAAAGCCTAGGGGTGTCAGGTACAAAACATGTCTGGCAAAGCAGCAATGTTTGTCTGCATTGGCTTCCCAGGCAGAAAGGAACTGAATCCTTTTGGAATGACACCAAGAACTAAGCCAATTATTGAAATCAATCATTTTTTGTTTATACTATGGCATAATTCTAGGTGAGGATAGTATGTTGCTCAAGGCTAGGGACATACCTGCCTGGGACACATACTCAGGGAGCTTGACCATGTCTCTCTTCATATAGTCCAGTGAGGTAAGCCTCAGGTAATTCACACCAACATGGACTATGACAGATTCATAACGGTACTTGTTGCTGAGAGACATGAGTGCGTGCATGAGTTGGCCAATTCTGGCACAGGACAGGCAGCTGACCATGACTTTCTCCTTGTCCACCCTGGTAAGTTGGACATTGTGTCTCACTATTGAGTATCCAATGACAAGAAAACTTATTTTTTAGTGTTATGCCTTACAGGCTTGGTAGGTGAGACACTAATGTTGCTATCTGCCATGGGTGCTGTGGAGACTGTGTTAGCTGTAGCAGACTTGTGTTTTGGAGGTCTCTGGTGTTTCAATAAGTTTTTCAAGAGAATCTCTGCTTATGTGGATTTATGTGTTTGATGCGTACTATGTGTGAGTAGTGATATATGTATGAGTAGTGGTACTATGTGAATATGTAGTGGTGGGTGAGTTGACAACCTTCTCCGTGTTACTGTTTTGATTGAGAGAGAGAGAGAGAGCATAGATTCTAGATTCTTGGTGTAAATACATCTCTCACACTCTGTACTAGACTGTGTCATTAGTAGAGGGTTGTCTGTGTACATGAGGCAATTGCTACACTGCCTCAAGAGATCAAAAAGGTTGGCAGGAGAAGCAAGGGTAGTCTAACTGTCCATACTGCTAGGTTGAAGACTGTTGTCAATATGGGTGGCTTTTCAGAAGCAATCGCAGAGGAGCTCAGTGAATGGATATTTCTGCCTGGGTTTTAAAGGAAAGGTTGTTGAATTTAACTGTCTGGCTTTGATACACAATTGTATGAAAGTGTGCAGTGTTGTGCAATGTTCAAACAAGCAGAAAACTGCTCAGATGCAGGGCCTAAATACCAGAAGTTAAAACTTGAAAAGAACTTTAACAAAATGCAAAATGAGCAATCAGGATGCTTATTCCAAGCCCTAGACCAGCCTCCCATTACCAGTCAGGTTCCAATCAAACACAATTCTCTCATAAAAGTGCAGATAGATCCTTTCCAATCCAAGATGGCCTGGAAAATGAGCTCAGAATAAACAGACCACTATAAACAGTTCCAGAAGGAGCAGGTCTAGATCTGGACTCTGCTACAGCTACTAGTTAACCTTAGTTTCAGTGGGAAACACCAGAAAATATTTAACACAGCAGAAAAATAGCAGAGAGACACTGAAAAAAACATTTAAAACAGCAAAAAATTAGCCAGGAGACTCTAAAGAATGATTTAAACAGTTAACAGATCAGTTAATACTGCTTGGTGGAAAAACCACAGCAGGCAGAAAAGATTTTTTAGAACAGAGAAAAAATAACAGTAAATACTTAAAACAGTGAAAACAATAGAAAAGCTTCCTAAACAGTGAAAACAGCAATACAATTTGATTTACAGGCACAGTGTAGCAAGCAATTGCAGTATAGCAGTGTCATTTAGTACACAGTAAATAAATACAGTATAAAAGTAGGTGGCAGGCAATGAGAAAGTACAGTACATCCTATAAATAAGCAAAAAAAAAAAAAAAACAAGCAACTTATGTTTTTTGGAAGCTCAGAAACCTCTAGACATCAGGTATCTCAGCTCAGAGTTGTGGCTGGTAGCCCACTTCAGTTGAGCTGGGTACAAACAAGCAGAAACCTGCTGAGATGCAAGGCCTAAATACCAAAAGCTAAAACTTGAAAAAAAATAACAAAATTCAGAAGGAGCAATGAGGATGCTTATTCCAAGCCCTAGACCAGCTTTCCTTTACCAGTCAGCTGGCAATCAAGCACAATTGTCACAAAAGTGCAGATAGGCCCCTTCCAGTCCAAGATGACCTGCAAAATGTGCTCAGAACAAACAAACCACTACAAACAGTTTCAGAAGCAGTAGGCCTGGATCTGGACTATGGTACAGCTACTAGCCACCCTAGTTTCAATGGAAAACACTAGAGAATATTTAACAAAGCAGAAAAATAGCAGTGAGATACTGAAAGAATGTTTAAAACAGCTGAAAATCAGCCAGGAGGCTCTAAAGAATGATTTAAACAGTTAACAGATCAGTTAATTAAGTGCTGCTTGGTGAGAAAACCAGAGCAGGCAGAACATATAGCTTTAAAACAGTGATGTTCAAACTCCATTAATAAAAGCACACAGGTAAACCAATTCAAACTATTCCACCTAGATAAGACTACAGCAGTGTTTCAGTTCAGCTTTGGGATATTTTAAATTGTAAACTACACATAGCAAGCTTGAAACCCAATGATATCTGAATAAGACACAGAAGTGAATACAGAAAATGCAAGCCAAAGAGCATTACACGTACTATTTAAAACATCAAGTGTGGGAACCAAACACTCACTGACTTAATACTGGTACTCCCAAACAGCTTGTATCAAAATGCACACTTTCAAAAGTGGTACCCGATTTTCAGTGCTGAAGCACCAAATCTCTTTTAGGTTATAAGCTGTATGACAAAACAATAAGTATATTAGCATGATCTCGAATAGCCCTTTGTTCAATAACCAATGTGTGCTACAGGTTGATAGGGGAATAGATACAACACTGCAAGGAATTAAACACTAACAACTGTAACACAAACAGAAAACAACAGCAAAACAAACAAAAACAAAAGAATGTGTGCGGTCGCCATACATGGTAGAAGTGAAACTTCTGTATGGAAGTGAAAAAGAGCTTATACTGTACTGTATTATTTGCTTTCCTTCACACTGTTTTATAGAAGTTTCAGTTCTGCCACAAGTGGCAACCAGGCACATTCTTTTTTTTGAGGGGGCGGGGGGGCAGGTGCCCCTGTTTGAGGAAAAAGGTAGAGTGGAAGGGAATCGAGGACAATGTATCTGAGAAGGAAGTATAGGAATAGCAGCAGGAATAGACATACAAAGGTATAACACAGACAAAGATTGACAAGGGACATGCTTATACAAAGGGAGAGCCATGATGGAGAGATGCAGGTCCAGAGAGGGTGGTATCCTGATGATGATAAGATTGGAGAACAAACACAGGAGTGTAAGAAATACACATAGAAGGTGAATACCATGGTGAGGGACTGAATGAGATGATGAATGCCTGATGAGTGATCACAATGGGGAACACACCAAGAAGTCAGTCAGCTTAGTGTCTGATATGATATGTTGGTAAGCTCTACAATTGCTGGTCCAAGCATAGTGGCTATGTGACTCTGTTAGGCCAATGCATATGCACAGAGTGACAATTTGGGTACTAAGCTGCCAATTCCGACAAGCCAAATAATGCACATCCTGCTTGGCAAATCAGATTGCCCCTTCTGTTCCACTTTCCAATATTTCAATAAGGAACCTACACTACCCACTGAAGATGCAGCAGCAGAATTCACCAGCAAACCTTCTAGGTCACCTCTTGCACAAAAACCTTAAGCATCTTGCAGAGATGCTGGTCTGAGGATTGCTGAGGATGCAGCAGTTGGTGTTACAGTCAGTGCAAGATGTTTTGGCTGCTGCCATACCAGGTCCTGCTCCATGGCAGATGCTACAGGAAAAAAAAAACATAAATGCAGAAAAAACAGAATAACAAAGAAACATATTACAAAGAAAGAATATCACAGACAGAACAAGAACAGGACACAAGCAGCATGTGTCCTGAGCCCTGAAGAAGAAATTCTCCCACGGTCTAAAACCTATGTCCCTAATAGTAGCAGCCTATAAATGCTTTGTCCTCTAATGCTATAATTTTTTGAAACATTTCTCTCCTTGAGTAGCTTCATATTTAGCCTGCCTTTTCTTCATTTTGGTCTCTGATTTTTGCAATTTTTAACAGCTCATCTGCATATCTGTTTAATTTTTTTTTTCCATTTTTGCATCCTTTTGTTATTTGAGTTGATATACTCCTTCAGAATTTTGTTTAGCAACCTGTAAATACTTGACCAGGCATGCCATAACCTACATGTACCTCTTAGAATAATCTTAAAGTCTCTAAACTTCTCAGATACATGTGTGGAGCATGGATAGGCTTAAAAGGCCCCTATGAAACTATGAAAGCAGTCACCAGAGCAATTTTCATATAAATGTCTGGAGAACAAACTATCATTACTGTGCAGGACAATTATATTTGTCATGGATGGTGACTAGTGTTTGTATGTACAATGGACAATGACACAAGAAAGAAATAATGAAACTGAGCCAATGCAATGTTCAGCTCTGTGGGAAACAACTGTATGTGGAGTTGTAATAAACAGCATGGCAAAGGTAAGGATGCATGGCAGCACAAATAACATACCTAAAAGTAGCAATATGAATAGGCAATAGACTGCTAACTATTGCTATAAAAGTCCATCTAGAAATTAACATTCCCTGCAGTGGTACTCATCTTCATTACAGCTGCTACACCCATGTTATTTCAGAAATAACTGGAAAAATGTTGGACAGTGACATGATTGTAATTGTATTACAAACTGACAGTCCAATAAGTGCAATGAATGCTTGTGGAGTGATAATCATTTATATATAAATGAAAGAACAATAAATTGCTGGACTGGTACAAAGGAGAAAAACAGCCTAGCTGTGGCGGCACACCCAGGGTCAGTACAGTTGTCATGCAGATGAGAATGTCAACAATAAGTGGCACAGGTAAGGGAGTAGGCCAGTTACGTATGTATTTTAAATCATACAACAGTTCTACAAGCAGTGAGGAATTATGCAATGACTAAGTTTTAAACCGTAATGCAAAAGTATTAATATGATAAGTAAGTGAAACACAGAGATGCAGTTCTATCAGCAATACAGTGCACTTACCTCAACACCTGGAAAGTCTGGTCTACCTCCTCTGACAGGCAAGTCAGTTCTGAGTAATATGCTCAGCCAGATCTGTGATGCACAGAGATCAAGCCCTGTCTATAATCCAGGTGAGCAGGGTTCATTTAGCAGCTCTAGCAATAGAGTAGATGCTGATGATCAGGGAGTGACAGGAATGATGAAGCCATGTCGCTCATCTTGCTCAGATGGGGGTGGGGGTATAAGTGCTTGGTAGATAAGCTTCTGTAATACTGCTGGTGTATCCCAGATATTAATGTGTAGTGAACACCAGGCAGTAGGAGGGACACAACTGCAAGCGAGATGATATGTACCTACAGAGGCAGGGTGTCATCTTCTGACACCCACTTCATGCTTTTATGATTGTGGGATATTAGATAGGTGGATTGTCACAGAGGTGGTGGCATTCAGCTCACAAGGTTGTTAAGTCATATGTGAGCTGACATTTGCCCTTGACAAGTTCTGGGGAATGAATGGGCTGTTTTGGTGGCTGGGAATGAGAACTGATGGTCAATGGGAAGAAAAAAAACAAGAAAAAATATGTAATTTAATGAGCATAGCATAACTGAGTGCATTGCAAGTAACATATACAAATACTTTAAGGCCTACTAAATATGATTCAGAGGAAATTAAACCTTAATGTAACTGTCTGGTTGGCTCTCACTAGCATCTACTTCATATTATCAGAGAAAGTCTAAGTAGTGCATCTTCAGATCACTATATTTTTGACAGGGTTACTCACGAGAGCAGGTGATGCCCATGACACTGTTTACCACCCTGGCAAGTGAGTGCCAACCATCATCCTTATACAGGTGACCCTGGCTGCTGTCCTCCAGTAGCCATTTCCTGTCTTG
The DNA here is from genome assembly GCF_019279795.1 of Protopterus annectens. NCBI lineage: Eukaryota > Metazoa > Chordata > Ceratodontiformes > Protopteridae > Protopterus > Protopterus annectens. Next base: position 231,740,080 of record NC_056725.1, on the reverse strand, counting down.
TATGTGCAACAGCTGCAGAAAAATGTAAGTCTCCCTTTTATATCACATAGTAACAATGCCAGACTCATATCTTAAACAGGCCACGTTCACTCATTAAATCCAGTCAAGTAGTGAAAATAAAAGCTTGGCTGTGATGTTACACTTTGCAAATACCACATGATATACACTGACTGGCAGCAAAGTAGTGTAATGCCCATGTATAACGGTGTAATGTAAGTGATGAATACTGCAGGCCAGGATGACAGGTGCATAGCTATTTATTTGACATTTGTTAAGTGGTTTAGTCCAACTTAGCCAAAGGCCTGTTTTCAGTGTAGACCCGAGGAGAAAAACCCAATTAATTCACAATATTGTATAAATTAGAAACATAACAAAAAACTATCAGGTTATACAGAAAACATAACATGAGATATATTAGCAGCATTTAACATCATTACATATTGTAGAAGAGATAAAAAAATAAAGAATAAAAATAACATTACAAAATAGGTACAAGATATGAAATACACAAAGCATTTGATAGAAAGATACATGGTGTAGATACAATTATTATGTTGTAAATCCAAAAGTATAGAATTTTAAAACAGGAAAATAAATGATATATAAATTACAAGACAGAGAGGAGAAGAGAAAGAAATGGGGTGATATAGATTAGATGAGTAAAAGATGAGTTATGCCCCAAATGCAAGCACATTTACATAAGCTACATGCCCTGTTACAACCACACAAGGAGCTGGGTCACATTATAGCTAGAACCATTACTGCACTACAGATATGTGGTAGCTTGCCCTGGCTACTAAAGCCACGGACTCCTTAATTGGTCACAGTACAAATGCCTGAGGAAGGCTGGATTTCATTGCATGGATTAAGGCTGATAATGCATTGCTTTATTCTTGATTCAGAGTATATTGTGCTATATCACCTCATTGGTATAATCACTAAGCTATGGGCCTATTAATAGTATCATAAACAGCACTGCTGCAATATTATAAGAGACTACACTACAGAAAAAAAATTGACTACTGCAAATAGACAGTGCAGAAAATCAAATCAAGAGAAATCAAAAACAGACAGGGACACTGGAGGCATTGCAGTGAGGGATGATGTTTCTTGACTATATGAACACATTTTTATTTATTTATTAATTTTACATTTGTTTACTGGGGAATTCCGACTGGGTATGGATTCCATTTTCAGCTGAGGCCTGGAGAGAAAAGTTCCACAAACATTAGAACAGAAAATACAATACATTAAATACAATGCACATGTTAATAAAATACAGTACATAGTCAAAAAGTTAAAAAGCTGCAGTCTCAAGGCCAAGAAAGGAGTAAAAAAGTAAATGTACTATAAGGAGCACAGTGTGTTACAATAACCAAACAGTTGAAAGGGACATTTTGTTCAGTCGTTTGGTTACATTCATCAGTGGCTAGTACAGTAAACACACTTTGATTGATTGAGAGTACAGAAAGGAGTTGTTGCAAGCTTTCATAGAAGATTAAAGTATGATTTGATCACATGTAAAATGGTCTGGCACAGTACTGCAGCGATTATGTTGTAAAATAACAGGGTTCTCAGGGTCAGTGGGATAGTGGGTGTTGTACTACATGGACAGTCCTTTGTACACACAGGGATCTATAATTGTACTTAAAGGGCAGTAGCAGCAGCATACTGAGGAGTTTATATTACAGGCGACTGAAGATCTACTGTTGGCCCTATAGACCTACAGCAGACATATCCTGGAGAAGAATAAGGCAAATTAAACTTTTTGGGAACCAGGTGTAGCAGGAAATTGTGAAAAAAATAAATGCTTTGGAAAAATACAAGTGCACAGTGCTGCAGGTTCATTGCAGTGTGACTGAATTATTTATTTATTTTATTTAATTGGCATTTGTTGACGGGGTTAGTCCGACTGAGCCGAAGCCCTTTTTCAGCAGACCCCCAGGGTGAAAAGCTCCATAATTACACAAGACATCTAGAATAACAAAACTTAGATACAGCATAATTATAAAATATGAATTGCCATAAAATGAAGTACATGATTAACAAACTCAGAGAGCAAAAACATTCTAACATCAATAAAAACAAAAAATGCAAAAGTCACCACCACATCAAATTCCAAGTGAAATAAAAGCAACCTGCACCATCTTACACACAAAGAAGAGGATTCAAGACATACCACTGTGCCTGCTGCCACATTACATCATCATCGCACAGAGATGGGGCAGTTCCTAATGACACTCAGTGGTGAAACTAACTAGATACTGATTAAAGGTGGTAAAGACAGTATAGGACCTGGACAGGATAGGAATGTCTGAGTGACTGTCGACAATGTCTTAGGCAAGTAGTGGCAAATGCCAGTCATGCAGCACATTGGTAGCCCTTCATGTGGTGTACAGAGACATCATTATGTGTACATATATCACCTTGTGCTTTGCTGCCACCCAGGAACATTAGGGATTCAGTTTTGAACACATGTAAGACAAATGTCAAGTGCTCACCTGTCTGTGTGGGATGTACCAGTTTAAGTACCAGTTCTGTGAAATCACATTGAAAAGCAACACAGGTGAGCACCTGTGTGCAGCTTCCTCACAAACTGCGTGCTGTATTTCTGTCACAAGACTGCAAAGGATGCATCCTATACTGATATTTATGAATATTCTTGCAACCTATGTATATTCCTGGCATGTAGCTGATTGTGTGATGCACTGTGGTGGGAAGATCACATGCACCTTCTTACAAACAGTTATCTGTATGCTTTCTCATCTTCCAGTAAGAGAGGATGGAGTAGTATAAGCCTAGACAAGCATGAGGTCAACACATCTGTAAAGGCTGCTGAAGATGGCATTGTGCACAAGGCACAGTCAGAGGACAAAGTGGCACTGTCAATAACACTAACACTCGAGGAAAAATCCCTTTTCCCCAAAGTTAGGGGACTATGGAGGCCAAGGGATTTCCATCTTGCCTCATATGCATTTAGTAAAGTATATTCTCTCTAAGCACTTCAAATACATGGTACAGTAGTAGCAGAAACACAACCATTATCTAAGGGTTGCATAACACTTGAGATGCACAAATATGACAGTGGGGAGAGTCACATCAGTGCTCATCATTCATCTGAGGTATGGATTTACTATGATTTTAGTGTTATCCAGGCATCAACAAGTAGATGTGTAGGGCTGTGATATAAGCTCAGATGGATGTTACTTGGACTCTGTTACAGGTGCTCATTGTACTGTGAGGCCTGTATGATGACATCCATGGTCTCTGTGAATACTCCAACCATTGCAGAGAATGGCATCCCATATGGCAGCCATTTGTGGGTCACTGTGGCTGCTTGGAAATGACAGAATAGCCAAGATAGGGAGCATTTCTACACTCCAAGTATGTAAGACTGCATTGCACACAAAGATTACTCCATTGTCAACAAAGGTGGCGGTCACTCATATGAATGTGGATGACACTGTCCTGGTTCCACCACTGACTCTACTGCTCATGGCCACTCATGCAGACTAAGATGACACTCTTCTGACTCCATGTTTGCCTCTACCTATGGCTGTGAAAGGACCCACATGCTTGATGTTTGTCTAGCTCCATTGTGGGCTCATTCCACATGTCACAATCAAGATCTAGGGATTCCACAGTAGTACATTACCCAGTGGATGCTCCTTGGATGACATATACCCCTAGCCAGACATGAAATACTATTAGCTGTCCAACTATTAGCTACTAGCTATTTAGAAGATTATATAGACCACAATCCCACATATGCAGCCCAGACATTATGGCCTGTGCTGAAGCACAGGCCTCCAAACCTGCTTGTTTAGGGAGAAGTGCTGCACCTGGCCAGGATTCCATCCCTGAAAACTCCACATCATCACCTGATAACATGATCTTTGACACCCCACAGCACCATAGGTATGTGGAGGATTATCACAGCCACCACCTATGGCCACTACAACTATACTAGTATTGCTGTCCCATGCCACCCTCAACCTGTACAAATGACGATGATATAACCAGTCCACCTTCTGCTCACATAGCTTATGTAATATCTGATACACTGCATTACCAGTTCATGCACTGTACTATATAACATGGAAGTGCATCTGAATGAATCACTTTTGTTTTGTTTTGTTGTGTTTTAGTCCAGTCATGGACCATAATTGTGAAACATATGTTTACCAGGGCCAATATATACTGTGCCACCTCTGCCTCACATGGAGGCCTGTTGCAAATGTGTCTTTCTCCAACTACTCATCCAGCTCCTCCTCCTCTCCTGACACACCACTATTGTAAAGCACTATGGCCTCCCTTCCTAAGCTCTTTATATACCATTCATGACATATAGTATTACACATACCGCAGCTAGCTTGCTGCACATTTCAGTAATGTACTGCAGTGCACCACCTGATGCATCCCAGAAGCAGAAGCAAGACTTCATCACTGCAAACACACATTAGATGTTTATGCTTCTGTACCAGTGTGGAGATGTATATCATCTCTACCTTTGTCTGGGGGAAATGCAGATTGGGCTATCAGCAATGGCTCCAAGGCATATGTTGCATCACCTATAACACACAACAGCAAACACCATTATGAGTGGCCTTCTACATAAATTTGTGTCACTGGACCATAGTGGGCTCTAGAATTGACAAGGTGTGTGCTTGCCATGTAGATGACCTTCAGAAATTCTCCTCACATGAAATGCTAGTGTAGGTCACATGTGGGAATCAACAACTACCTGGATAGTGCACAGACACAGTTTATGTAATATTCTGTGTGTTGCATACTACCTGACAGTTGATGGAATAGAAACTTTTCCAGTTGGTATACCATATGCCAAGTGGAACAGGCAAGGCCTTGATGACCATACAACTGTAGTCAATGCCCCCCTGATTCAAGGAAGTGGGTTATTTTTAGGAATGCCCAGAGTGTCATGGCTCTCCTCTGCTGTCCATGGAAACCACATCTTCTTCTCCACATGCATCACGAATCACATCATATCCCCATTTGGACACTGTAATGTCTCCAAAGTAAGAACAACTAATTCTACGTAAACGTTTAAGTCCATTGGGATAGAAATTCCACACATCCCCCTGGATCCCAAGTGAGGACACCAGTCTCTGATACATCTCCCTTACAAAATATCTCTGTCCACACAGTAGCAGTCAACTATTTTATTTATTTTAATTAACAAATATAAAATAAATAATAAATAATAAAATATCTCTGTCCACACAGTAGCAGTCAACTAACTCGTGGTCATGGAGATGATTGTATGTCAGCTGCTGTAGAGCCTTTTTATGTGTACTGTGATGCCAATGACATTCTGATCCTTGATTTCCAGATGGGCTAATAACACATCCTGAGTTAAAGCACATGCTACCTCCTATCATTGTTATGCTAGTGATAAGGATGTTTATTGAGAAATGCTGGTGTGCAAAAAAGCTGACTGACATGACTTGGATAAACTGATTACATATGTAACAGGTAAGGCATATCTGCAAAATAATTAGATTAATTTGACCATTTGGGCACAGGGGAATAATATGCTGATAAATACATCAAAAACTAAGCATATGAGATTTGGTAGGCATAAAATGAAAGGTGAATATTTAATGCAGCATGCAGCTATTGAAACTGTAGACTCATTTAAGGAACTCGGTATATGTGTAGATTCAGCCATGAGTTTTTCTAATCATATCAACCAATTGGTTAATGATAGTTATAGAACTATAGGTTATATAAAAAGATTTATAAAGTTTAGGAAATAATAATGAAGTCATTGTTTGCTAGTTACATTAGACCCAAACTTGAGTATGGAATAACAATATGGAAACCCTATAGGAAAACAAGCCCGAGTAAACTGGAAAGAGTACAATGGAAATATACAAAGGGTATCCATGGATGTGAAAAGTAAGTTATGATGAAAGACTAAAATATCTGAACTTGTACAGTGTCTCTTATAGATATCTAAGAGGAGATCTTATTCAGGTATATAGGCCATTTAGTGACAACTACCTCTGGGAATGTTTGGGTTAAAAAAAGTACTAGACACTATGCAGTCATCAGACAGCCTATGTAGGCGATTCTACAGGAATAAGAAATGTACTAATGGGTTCTCTGACAGAGTAGCTGATGCATGGGACAGACTACCGAATTACATTTAAGCAAGTACTAGTTTAGATATTTTTAAGAACAGCCTGGTTACTTACTATGGCAACAAGTTTTTTGGTATATTGGCAAGCTAGAAGTGCATTAATGCCCGTGCTTGAAATATTTATATGTATGTATGTATATATGAAGTATTAGCAGTTTTTATACATATTTGAATTCTGTTGCCATGTCTGTTGACACCATTTGCTTACAATGTAGTTCTCATTAGCATATCATTATGCAATAATCTGCATGCAGTGCATAATGCAGTATTTTACTTTGCATCATGATCTTGCTAGGTGCCTCTAAACCAGCCCCTCCCCACATGTCACCTCTCATAATGTTATTTCATTTAATACAGTGCACTAATTATTTTTAAATATCCCCAGTATTTCTTAAAATACTGATTTCAAGATATATAAAACTTTCAATAAATTATACCTAACTACACCCTAAACTAAAAATGAGCACCAAATGTCCGCAAATAATACTTGTAAAAAGTAAGTGATAAAGTTGCATACCCCCTCCACCCAAAAAACAAATAAATAAATAAACAAACAAATAAATAAATAAATAAAATCAACAATAGTCATATGAATAAAATTGCACTCTGGAATCAATGGTTTCTGCTGCTTGATGAAATTTGAAACAAAATCCCTACATAAGTAAAAGCAACATACCTCAGAAGGGCAACGTGACCTCAGATGACAAGAAGCTGTAGTCTGAGATACAATACAATGAGATATGCTAGAACAGCCTGTACAGTTACCATGATGTTCATCCTTTTATAAAACAGGATTTGGAATATTCTAGGGCATGTCAAAATTTGGAAACTTGAAAAATGACTTTCAAAGGATTTTCCATCCCTAAATGTTGATGGTCCAGTCTAATGAACCTATGAAATAAAAAGGTATAAGCCTTTTACGTTTTGCTCTCCAGAGGACCAAGCTGCCCACATTTCCAATGTGGAGACCTGTTGCCCAAAACCTTTTTGGTCATTATTCATATTTCACTGTCACAACTAACTCACTTAATCTCAACCCTACTCTATACCTCTCCTATATACACCAACCTCTCCAAAAATAACCTTAACAAACTAGCTACATCTATAATAATATTGCCAGATTTGCTACAGGCTCTCCTTTCAGAACTCATCATTGTCTGAATCTAAAACAACTAGGCTGGTTAGAATTTCTTAATCAGATTCAATTCCACCAACTTACTATAACCCATAAAACCCTGTATCAACCCAGCAACACTACAATACTCTCTAGCCTCATTAAACCATATGATAATCTCAAGAATCTACGCTCCTCAAACAAAATGTTGATTAATACTACCAAATCAAAAAACTCAGCAGGTGACTCCTTGTTCTCTAACTCTGTCAGAAAAGTATGGAATCAACTACTGCCTGACCTCACATCTCAGATCTCACTCCCACATTTTAAAAGAAATCTAAAACTATTTCTCAATAACCACTGGTTATGCTCCTGTACCAACCCTGACTAACTTTTTTTCTTGACTCTAATTTTTCAAATTACATCTACTACAACCTTCCTAAAATGTTTCTATATATTAGGTTTTGCATATAAATTCAATGTTTACAAGTATACTATAACTTATTTAGTATACTACCCTTAAAAGATTTTGATTATGCTATATTTACTAAGAGTAGTTCATCTTTTATAAAAAAAAAAAAATCTATTTTTTAGTTTAATGTTTTTATATAACAAGTACTGCTGTTTACATCGTTTCTGTTATATCCTCTATTCATTTTGTATGTTTTCCTGGAGCTTTTCTCCCCAGGCCTCTACTGAAAATGGACATGTATCCAGTTAAACTAGCCCGGTCAACAAATGTAAAATAAAATAAAAATAAAATAAACTTGAGTTAGTAGTAAGAGTTAGTTTACTACCAAAATCTCTGTATGTCAGGCTAGTATCCAAAAATGTGCAGATATGGAAAATCATGACTTTATAAGTCGATTCTGCATGAAGCTAGAATAAAAAAAAAGTTGTTTGGTAACTGGCCTTTAAACTCATGAATAATTTCAAATGAGATTTAATTATACAGCACAGAAGAATTCTGCTTTTGCTATACTGGTTTACATAAGTAAGTTAAGCTTTCTTACAGCTTTTCATGCTTTCAAAGAGCATAGTGTAACTTTTTGCATCTCAGTGTCACACTGCTTTAAGAACTGCATTGTACAGTACGGCAAAACAAATCTGCACCTTACTGCACAACAAAATGCATCTTTAAGAACCTTGACCAATACAGGTAATTTGTAGAGCAGAAAATTTATTTAAAAAAAAATGAGAAACTACGTGTGAAAAAGCATCCTCGGGATTCATCTGGCTCCATGCAAGAATAGTGTTACTTTTGCATGAAGCGTTCTGTGGCCATCTAGGACAGCAGCGCACCCTGTGTATTCATGAAGATGCGCTGCTGTCTACACTAGATGGCCACAAGAACGAGTACAGGGGACATGTCCGAGCACTGCTCGCACGGTACACACACCACAAGCACTCTAGAATTGCCATATGGCAATTCTAAAGCTAATAATAGTGTCCACAAACACTGTTATCATAAGATAACAGTGTCAGTGGACAAAATCCATAAGCATAGCCCCGCACAACATAAAGCTAACTGTCCAGATCATCGCAGAATATCCAGAGCATTCCCTCAGATACTTGGCCTTTTCTTCATAAAATGTTTCCTGTCTGTGAAAAAAGTGGGATGATCTAAGGGGATAATTATGTTAAAATTTAAGGGATTATTATTGGATTATTGGGATGATCTTAAACTTTTTATTTTTTTTCCATGCCCAGTAAAGTTTAAGCATAGCTGAGTGGGTACATTAATCTTTATTTGTGAAAACAGCAGTAAAAGTATATTTATTAGAAATAGGTAGTGAATGATATATATTTATTTACCAGGTAGTGTAGCAGGTTCAAATGTGAGGTGCCAGTGTAGTACAGATGTGAAACCCCCACATAAACACAAGTGTCCCATACAGTATAGCCACAACAGAATGTAATGTTATGAAAGTACATAAAATGAGAATAATAATAATAATAATAATCATCATGATAATAATCATAATAAGTAATAATACTAATGATAGTCCATAAAATAACAGCTGAGCAATGCTAAACTGAGCTCAGCTGTGCTTAGCTGGAGTAAACATTGCTGAAATTTGTATGCTTAGCAAGAATTAGGAAGCTAAGTGGATTTGCACACTGGTAAGCAGTGCTTAGCATCTACCCCTTTGAATAATGCTTATATTTGATAAGCGGGTTTGCCCAGTGTTTAGCTTAGCTCAGCATATTCAAAACTGTCCAATAATGGCAAAGGGCAGAAATCAGCCCTATTTAAACCTCGCAGGTGGGAATACAACTCATAACCAGTTGTAGCTCCCCACTATAGGCACTATGGCTGGTGCTGGTGAAGGTGTACTCTTTCAGGTACAGCGCTGGGGCATTCATGAGTCCAGAGTCATGGTCAGACTCCTTGTAAAAAACCATGACATGAGACTGCTGCAGGACCAGTACCAAGGCTTCCAATACAAAGCAGAGGCCTGGGAATGTCTTGCCTGTAATCTCACCAGTGCCATTGGCATTCCTTGGACTGGTGAGCAGGTCTGGCACCACTTTGCCAACTTGAAGCGGAGGAAGAGGGAGCTCTTGGACCAGTGGGTCCAACATGTTCTGGCAGGGAATGCTCCAGGCATGTGTAAGTATCAGTCACAATAAGTGTTTTTCAAAGTTCAGCCTGTGTATGTGGATAGGTATGCATAAATGTTTTTTTCTTATCTTCTGTACAGCTGCAGATGACAGGGTATGAACTTGGATGCCCACACCAGCAGGCTGCTAAAGCTGTGTCGTGTGGCTGGTGAGTAGCAATCTAGCTTGTAGTATTCAGGGCAAATAAATAAAAATGAGTATTAAGTCACCTTGCAGTATTTAAAAATGGGTATGGTTTGTACTGAATAAACAAGCCTGTAGAAGAGTAATACTGACATACAGGTTATATATCAATAAAATTGTAAGTACTTATCAATAAAAGTCGCAACCCCATACTGGTTGTGTTTACTTTGGTATTGTATGAATTGAAATGTGTACAGTTTATGCATAGCAACTATAGCTCTGAACGCATTAAACAATCAAGGCTCATCTGACAAAGGTTGTGGAGGTGTAAAACAGGAGATTAGCTATATGAAGAGAGTATTAGACAGAAAACAGTCAAATAAAAGACAGCAATTTGTTGAATAGTGCATTCTGATGAAACACAGATTTGTTGTATTTTTAGCACAAACACGCACGGTTCGAATCCCAGGAGTGGTAGTAAGCTATATGCATAATTTCACCCAGGAATTTGTGAATATGTGTAGAAACAGTTAGGTGGTGTTAACAGAAATTTTCTCCATATGTCTGCCAGGTAAGAAAAAGTATAAAGTAGCTAT